>NW_027203604.1:8130000-8155000 GCF_024711535.1 Dipodomys merriami
CACATATTCTTCTTTTTTGCTAATTTTCAGAAACTTTTTCAAGGAATTCATTTAAAAATAGAATATTCATTATTCTATTGTTCCCATTGGGGCATGTGTGTATGTGTGTGTGACCATCCTGGTGCTTGAAACCAGGGCCTGAGAACTGTCCCTGAACTTTTGTGCTACCACTTGAGCCACAGCCCTACTTTTGGCTTTTTGGTAGTTAGTTAGAGATAAAGAGTCTCACAGAATTTTCTTCACAGGCTGGTTTTGAACTGTCATCCTTAGATATTAGCTGAGTAGCTAGGATAATAGGCATGAGCCACTGGCACCTGGCTTCTTTACACCGATTTTTATACAACTATTAAACTTTGTATGCTATCATCTAGAAATGTTATAAATACCTTTATTTTTCAGCTAATATTATAGTAGCTTGGCTAAAGATGTTATGCTTTAAATCTATGCTATCTTTTATCTTAAAAGTAAGGCATTGAGATCTGAGGATCACAGTTCAAAAAAGCCAGGCAGGAAAGTCTGTGAGACTTCATCTCTAATAAACCACCAGAAAACTGGAAGTGCACTGTGGCTCAAGTGGTAGAGTGCTTGCCTTGAGGGACTGTGCCCAGGCACAGAGTTCAAGCCCCATGTCCAACAACAATAACAACAAAAAAGAAGTCATGCTATGGGAAAAAGAAGTGCAAATTATAAATACTACCTACTTTAAAGAACAAAAAACCTCCAAATTTTGAGAGGTAACAACTGTCTCTTTTTCTGTCCATTTATAAAAACAGGTTAATGTGTCTGAAACTTAACTTTTACATCTTCCTCTTATCTCTTAGATTCTCTAATAGAGCCTGGAGAATGGTAGACATGGAGTATATTACTGTTAATAGTAACTACTATTAATAATCATTCTGAATGTCTAAGAAAAGATACAATGTATTCCTCAATATTTAATTAGAGAATTGTTCAAGAATTTATTCAAGAAATGACAGTTCAAAGACTTAGTAATTTCTACAATGCTATTTTTGGAAATGCTGATTTACTTTTAAAGAAAGTTATTTTTCAGAACACAAAATATGCAAATCATATATTGAACGAACGAAAATCAACCAACTTACTTGGGATATACTGGCTCGTAAAGGTACTTGTCCCCTCTTGAAGATATAATATGAAAAAATAAGATGTAGCCATTTGCTGTCTGTAAGAGAAATTTTATCACATTACATTTTAACTTTATTTATCATAGTTTTAATTTTACATATTCTTACCATAAATTAACTTTCATTTAAAAACCTTCCCAGAAGTGGAGCTGTGGCTCAAAAGTGGTAGAGCACTAGCCTTGAGCCAAAGAGCTCAGGGACAGCACCCAGGCCCTGAGTTCAAGTCCCACGACCTACAGAAAAAGAACCAAACAGATTTAAAAGCTGGGTGCTGGTGGTTGACACTTGTAATCCTAATTACTCGGGAGGCTGGGATCTGAGGATTGTGGTTCAAAACTCCCCTGCTTGGGGAGTCCATGAAACGCTTATCTCCCATGAACCACTAGAAAACTAGAAGCAGCACCATGGATCAAAGTGATAGAATGCTAAGCCTTGAGCAAGAAGAGCTCAGAGATAGTACCTAGTCACTGAGTTCAAGCCCCATGACTACAGAAATTTTTAAAAAAGAAAAAAACAGAAAAACCACCACCTTCCCTCTGAAAAATTACAGCATAGTGATACTTGTGCTTATGATTTCTTTTGTTTCACTATAACCTATATGAATAGAGAGGATTTTATAGATTTGACAACATTTCATAGACAAAGAATCAAAACCATTAGTTTGGATATTCTCAAATTATACTATTCAACAGTACAAAAGTGAATGGCAAAATACACAAAACTTTTTTGTTGTTCTTGGTTGTGGGGTTTGCACTCTGGGCACAGGCACTGTCCCTGAGCTATTCAGCTTAAGCAAGTGCTCTACCACTTGAGCCACAGTGCCATTTCCAGTTTTCTGGTGGTTTATTGGAGACAAGAGTCTCACGGAGTTTCCTGCCTAGGTTGGCTTTGAACCGTGATCCTCAGATCTCAGCCTCTTGAGTAACTAGGATTACAGGTGTGAGCCACAATGCCGGGCACAAAACTTTTTAAACTGCAATAATATGGCAGATTTTTATTCTAGTTTGTAAAGCACAATGCTAACAGTATGTAAAATACTTTATTCTATTCAAATATATTTATATGCCTTAAAGACAGCAAATTTACATAGTTCAAAATCAAGGTTTGCCCCTCACTCACTATAAAATGTCTGTGATATAGAAAAGAAAAAAAGAACAAACTTTTAATTTTCAAAATTTAAACCTCCGATTTACAAAGTATGAACATCTCAACAATAATTTTAAACAATTTCCTAAGTTAATGCAATATTTTTAAATAAAAATTGTACTTAAAAACAAAGTGTTGCACAAAAAAACCAAGGTGTTATTATATGCTCACAGCACATGTAACTGTGATTTGAGATCCACTTTAAGCTTATACAAATACATAACACTATATACATAACTTTCTAGTCAAGCATTTTCAAAAATAATGGAGGAAAGTAGCAAATGTTTTTCCAACACTGCTTTTCATTAATACTGAATTCCTATCATTTTAGAGGCAGATAGGCATGTGTCCAAAGAAGAAACAAACAAAATCAAGAAAATCATCAAGGTTTCAATTTCTTTCCAGTACTAGTTTCCTGTTTTTCACTCAAAGGAATGGCAAAGGAAATGCTTCAGCAAAGCCAGGTTTGTTTTGCCTTTTAACTATAAACTTTACTACTTTAAAATGTATTCTCAAAAATGATAGTTCAATTTTGTTAGGAGATGAAGGGAAAAGGGTGACAATTGCCTAGCAAAGATTATTTAATTTTAAATGGCAATTTTATGTTCTTGTTAAAAAACAGAACATGGAGGAAAACAAAACTGATTTCAAATCAAACTAAAGCAAAACTCACCCACATATCATTACCATTACATAAAATTGTGACTTCTAAACTTTATGATCTAGAAAAGTAACATAGCCTGGCCTAGCATTTAAGATAGGTAACATTAACATACAAATGTTGACTGGATCATTAGTCATTCAAAGGCCAGAAAGTCCAACATTTCACAGTATCAAATGCTAATAATCCATTCAGAAAGACGATAAAATAGTTAGAATACTAGCCAGGGAGAATAGATCATTTTGGACTAGCATGTAGAAATTTTATGTACACAGTATATTAGGTGAAATTATATCTTCATTTACCATTTCAGTATTTTGTTTTTTTGGTCATGGGCTTGAACACAGGTCCCTGGCACTATCTCTGAGCTCTTTCACTCAAGGCTAGAAGCTCTACCACTTTGAGCCAAAACAAGCACCACTTTTGGTTTTCTGGTGGTTAATAGGAGATAAAGGTCTTACAAACTTTCTGGTCTGGACTGGCTTTGAACCTCAATCCTCAGATCTCAGGCTTCTGAGTAGCTAGGATTACAGATGTGAGGCACCAGCACTCAGCTCATATGAGTATTTTGTATCAATCATCTTAACTATATACTTCAGACTACTTATAACAAATGTGTATATTTGCAGATCTCAATGACATATATAATTAATTACAGTCTAATAAACAGATTTGCCTCAATTTAAAAAAATAAAGTTTTACAACATTAAGGATTGAACCAATCTCCATGCATGCTAGGCAAATGCTCTACTATTAAGCTGCATACCCATCTCTTGCCTATTCTATTTTCCTTTCTGAAAACAGTATTATAATCTGGCTCCACATACCTGATGTATCACAAGTATTTTCATATTAATTTGACATAAAGATTTGATGAACTAGATATGTTATCTTCCATTCCAACATACTGTCATCAGATTTCAAGTAAGAATGAAATAAGAGACTGGTATTTGTAGATTTTTTACAACAGCTGATAAATGGCATTTTTGCTTTCATTTTTATAATTATACATATTCAAAATAAGAAATTCATAAAATTAATCTTCCTAAATGATACCACTCCTAAGATAATAATCTTACATTTGTATACACACACACATCAAGATTAGAAAATTAGAAAATGATTTAAATTTTTTAAATTTTTTTTTGGCCAGTGCTGGGGCTTGAACTCAGGAAGTTATATACACTGTCCCTGATTGAGCTTCTTTTGCTCAAGGCTAGCACTCTACCACAGCTCCACTTCCAGTTTTTTCTGATTATGTGGTACTGAGGAATCGAATTCCCAGCTTCATACATGCTAGGAAAGTACTCTACCACTAAACCACCTTCCCAGCCCTTAGAAAGTGATTTTAAAAGTTATAAATTGATGAGGCACCATGGCTCACTCCTCTAATCCTAGCTACTCAGCCAGGGCAAAAACATCTCTGAGACTCTTATCTCCAATTAACCACTAGAAAACTGGAAGTTGGCTTAAGTGGTAGAGTGCTACCTTGAGCTTAGAGACAGCACCCAGGCCCAGAATTCAAGCCCCATGACTGACCAATAAAAAACTATAAATTGTTGGGTATTGGTGGGGGGCTCATGCCTATAATCCTAGGTATACAGGAGGCTGAGATCTGAGGACGTAGTGCTAAACCAGCCTGAGGAAAAAACCTGTAAGACTTTTATCTTGGAGCTGAGAAGGTGGCTCAGTGATAGGAGTGCTTGTCTCCCATTCATGAGGCCCTGAGTTTGATTCCTCAGCATCATATAAGCAGAAAAAGCTGGAAGTGGCACTGTGGTTCAAGTGGTAGAGTGCTAACCTTGGGCTGAAGAGCTGAGAGACAGTGCCCAGGCCCAAAGTTCAGACCCCACGACCGACCAAAAAAAAAAATTTATATATATATACATATATATATATATATATATATGAACATAAAGCCAAAAAATTTCACAACAAAGAAAAAAAAAGAACGAAAGAAAAGAGAAAATCAACTAATTGTAAGGCTTTGTGGGTCCTAAGATAGAGTCCCCAATTAACATTCATTAAAAATTGTATGTATATGATTTATTTTCCTGACATCAACAAAATTAGACTACAGACTAATAAAGGATGATTCTGGAAGACCTCCAAGTGTTTTTAAACTAAAGTAGCATCCTTTGTTTCTGGTTTGGGTTTTAGTTGACACAGGGTCTCATTGTGTATTTATGGTTAGTCTATAATGGAGTACAATCCTCTTGCTTCCACCGAAGTGCTAGTGTAAGAGGCAAGTTAAAAGATGCTTTTACTGGGTCTGTTTCATTAAAGGCTGGATACTCTGCTCCTGTCACTTTTTAATCTATACCCCTTAATCTCAGCTATTCCCTCCTGCAGTCTCTTTATAATCACCTTGGGCTCCAAGACAGGATTCACTGATAAGTACTTGTAAAGAAAATGGCTGATAGGCAATGCCATCTTCTTACTATTTGAAAAGAACAGCTAAAAGCAACAGACCACTTACCAGACCTTCAGAGACAAAGACTGAGCTAATCGTCAGCCAAGCCATACCTTTAATTTGGAACTGCTGTGTATGCATAACTTGTTCATCTTGTTCTCAATTCTTCCTATTTAACCTGAGACCAATATCCATACCCCCAGAAGATGCTTAAAGATGTACTAAAGTACTATCTTTCCATGATTAACATGTAATAAAAGTCTTCTTTCTCTATCCTTCACCATATGTCTTTATTTGGCCTAACATATATCTGGAATTTGGACCTGAATCTAAGAATTTGGTTTCATTAGATTTACAAACTCATGTCAGTACTCCAGGCTCTAAAATAGCATACTTCTAAGTAATTGTAAATCAAGAAATCAACAGGAGGGCTGGGAAGGTGGCTCAGTGGTAGAGTGCTTGCCTTGCATGCATGAGACCCTGGGTTTGATTCCTCGGCACCACATAAACAAAAAGAAAAAAAGCCAGAAGTGGTGCTGTGGCTCAAATGGTAGAGCACTGGCCTTGAGCTGAAGAGCTGAGGGAGAGCACCCAGGCCCAGAGTTCAGGCCCAAGACCGGACCCAAAAAAAAAAAAAAAAAAGAAAAGAAATCAACAGGAAAGTAAAAATATTTTGACATTATGAAAGTGTTCGGAATTCTGCTAAAACAGTCCAAGGAGAAAACATGTCACTTTAAATAAACTATATTATAGAAAAGGAAATTCTTAAAGTAATGACATCATCTTTCTGCCTAATATGAGAAATAAATGAACCAATTACTCAAATTAAGCAGGGAGAGGGGAAGCAAACAGAGATAAGAGTAAAAAATCAGTAAAATAGAAAAGAAGAAAAAATTAAACACACAAAATAAATTCTGAATTAGTGAATTTGATACCGTTAGTAATACTGACCTAGCCCCCTAAAAAATATTATCACTATAAGAAATGAGTTCGGCAACATAACTGTATAATCTAGAGTCAATAAAAGAATAATGATCCCAGCATAATGGAGGCAAGGCAGGAGGATCATGAAACTGAGGCCAGTCTGGACTAAACTGAGTCTGAAATAAACTGAGGTTATAGAGCCAGTTCCTTTTGTAGAAGCGAAGAAAAAAGGGAGGGAGACGGAGCAAACGAAAGAAAACCACAGAAAAAGAGGGAGAAAGTGAAAAGAGAAAGAAGAGGAGAGGAGAAGGGGAAGGGGGGGAGAGGGAGGGAGAGAGGGAGGGAGGGAGAGAAGGGGAAGAAAAATTAAAAAGAAAAGAAAAAGGATAGAGGGGCAGGGAAGGTGACTCAGTGATAGAGTGCTTGCCTTGTATGCATGAGGCCCTGCATTCGATTCCTCAGCACCACATTAAACAGAAAAAGCTGGAAGTGGTGCTGTGGCTTAAGCCTTGAGCTGTGCCCAGGCCCATAGTTCAAGCCCCACGATCAACACAAAAAAAAAAAAAAGAAAGAAAAAGAAAAAACAGATAAAAAGAGAAAGAACATTAAGAAAGAAGAGAAAAAGAGAGAAGGAGGGAGGGAGGGAGGGAGGGAGGGAGGGAGGGAGGGAGGGAGGGAGGGAAGGAGGGAGGGAGGGAGGGAGGGAAGGAGGGAAGGAGGGAAGGAGGGAAGGAGGGAAGGAGGGAAGGAGGGAAAGGAATGAGGTCAGGGCAATAGTTGATGGACGCCACTATGCTTGCAGCTAGACAGAAAAGCTGTGATGTATTAATACTCAGTAGAAAACAATAATGTTCTAAATAAAAGATTTTATATGTTTATATAAAGAAATAACAGGGCTGGGAAGGTGGCTCAGTGGTAGAGTGCTTGCCTTGCATGCATGAGGACCTGGGTTCGATTGCTCAGCACCATGTAAGCAGAAAAGGCCGGAAGTAGCGCTGTGGCTCAAGTGGTAGAGCGCTATCCTTGAGCTGAAGAGCTGAGGACAGTGCCCAGGTCCAGAGTTCAGGCCCCACAACTGACCAAAAAAAACAAAACAAAACAAAAAACCCCACTAATTGTATAGGTGGATTATCCATGTAATTCCAACTATGTGAAAGGTTGAAACAGGGGACTGGGTTCAAGGCCAAAGTTACTGAGACCTTGCCTCAAAGAACAAGCTGGGCATAGTGGTCCACATCAATAATCTCAACTATGTGGGAGCCAGAGATAGGATGAATGAATCCAAGGAGAGCCCTAGGAAAAAATGTGAGACCCTATTTGAAAAATAACTAAAGCAGAAAGAGTAGAGAATGTGGCTCAAGTAGTAAGAGTCTTTGAGTTCAAACCACAGTACTATCAAGAAAAAAAATATTTGGGATTATCATTCCTTAAAACAGGTTTACCTTGAGTTAAATGATATAATGAATACATATATTAAAAAATCATGAATTCAAAACACATAATTTTTAACCAAGTGGTACCACATAACTATGTTCAATGTTTGTTTTTATGTACTGGTTAAAATTTTTAAATAAAATATGTTTAAAAATTAATAAAGCCAAGCACTGGTGGCTCATGTCTGTAATCCTAGTTACTAGGGAGGTTGATCAGATTAAGATCACATCTTGAAGCCAGCCTGGACAGAAAAGTCCATGAGAAGCTGGGTGCCAGTGGCTCATGCCTATAATCCTAGCTACTCAGGAGGCTGAAATCTGAGGATCGAGGTTCAAAGCCAGCCCGAGCAGGAAAGCCTGTGAAACTCGTATCTCAAATAAACCACTAGAAAACTGGAAGTGGTGCTGTGGCTCAAGTGGTAGAGCCCTGAGCTGAAGAGCTGAGGGACAGCACCTAGGCCCAGAGTTCAAGACCCACTACCACAAAAAAAAAAAAAAAAAAGTCCATAAGACTCTTATGTACAATAAAAAAGCTGGAAGTAGCTCTGTGGCTCAAGTGGCAGAGCACTAGCCTTGAGCACAAAGAGGCTCAGGGACAGCTCCTAGACTCCTAGGCTCAAGCTCCAGCACTGGCAAAAATAATTTTTAAATGAGGTCACATCTGAAAACCTGGATAGGATGAACAAATTCCTTGAACTTTACTAACTACCAAACCTCACTGAAAAATAACAGGTATCTTAAATAATTAAAAAGACTGAAATTGCAATCTATCCTTCCCACAAAGAAAATCAAGATGGCTTAATTGGTGAAATATAGCACACATTTATGAAACAAGTTCAATTAAAAAAAAACTCTCAAAGAAAATCAAAGAGAATCAATTCAAATTCTGAGGTATTTTCTTACAATAACAATAAATGTATATTAGTTCCTCATTAACATATTCTAAACAAATGTAGTAAATCAAACCCAACAACACAAGCAATATCATAACCGAATTCCAAATGTATAAACAATGAGGATGTAATCTGAGGAAAAAAATATTTTGAACAATGTTGCATTGTTTTAAAGAATATCTTTTATTTACTTATTTATGTATTTATTTATTTGCCAGTCCTGGGGCTTGAACTTAGGGCCTGCAACACTGTCCCTACGCTTCTTTTGTTCAAGGCTAGCACTTTACCACTTGAGCCACAGCACCACTTCTGGCCATATTCCTGGCCCTCCAGTCTAGCTTTTTGCTGGCTAATTGGAGAGAGACTCACAGACTTTCTTGCCAGGGCTGGCTTTAATCTATAATCCTCAGAGTCAGCCTCCCAAGAAGTATAACAGCCATGAACCAATAGAGCACTGTTTTTATATTTCTTCTGAGAAGTCAAGACTCATTGTTGATACTCTAAAGTAATGTAAGCTTTTTACTACTACTACTTTTGACTGTCTTTGAAATCAGAATTTAGTTATAATATGCTCATTTATAATTTTCTTTGTATCTATCCCACTTGTAATTCTATAAATTTCTTGAATGTAGAGTGTTATCTTCATCGTTAGAATTCATAGTTGTTGGGCTGGGAAGGTAGCTCAGTGGTAAAGTGCTTTTGCCTTGCAAGCATGAGGCCCTGGGTTCGATTCCTCAGCACCACATAAGCAGAAAAGGCCGGAATTGGCACTGTGGTTCAAGTGGTAGAGCACAAGCCTTGAGCTTAAGAGCTGAGGGACAGCACCCAGGCCCAGAGTTCAGGCCCCACAACCAACAAAAAAAAACAAAAACTAAACAAAACAAAAAAAAACAGAATTCATAGCTGTTATGTCTCCCATACTTCTGCCCCATTTTCTCTTTTTCTAGGACATCAGTTAGCCTTTTGTGGTAACTCCACATGTCTAATGATAGCTCTTCTCCCTGTTCCTCATTTTTTCTGTGCTTCATTATGGCTATTTTCTATTATGTTTCTTAAAGTCACCAAAACTTGTCATCTGCTATATCCAGTCTGATCCGTATGAAATATTGAGGTTCTGTATTTTACTTGTAGAATTTCCATTTGCTTTTTTGTTTGTTTTTGTCGGTCGTAGGGCATGAATTCGGTCTAGGTGCTGTCCCTCAGCTCTTCAGCTCAAGCCCCTTGAGCCACAGCGCCACTTCTGGTGTTCTAGTGGTTTATAGGAGATAAGAGTGTCCTGGACTTTCTTGCAGGGGCTGGCTTTGAATCGCGATCCTCAGATCTCAGCCTCCTGAGTAGCTAGGATTACAGGCATGAGCCACCGGTGCCTGGTCATTTGTTATTTTTTTAAATAAAATCTGTGGTGATATATCTGTACATTTTTTTCCTTCTATTTTTCTTGAACATAGTTATTTTAAAGTTCTTGCCTAACTTCAGTATCTTCTATCATCTTTCGTCTTTGGTCATAGATCTTATGATCTTGTTTTGTTCACCTGTCTGGCAATTTGTATTTGTAGATTTTATTTCAGATACAGTAGACAGAAGAATTGTAGATTATGACAGTTATGTTCAGAAACTCCAATTATTATTATGATTAGGAGCTGATGATTTCAATCTTGTTATGGACTGAGTTGGATTAGAATTGGTTTGAAGATTTGTCTTACCTCTGGTTAACCTCAAGAGATTTAGTTCTATCCTTTAGACCATAAGAGATTTAGACCTCAAGAGATTTAGTTCTATCCTTTAGACCATATGATATCATCATTAGCAGATATTTGAGGTGTAAAATGGTGTTAAAGAAATGATTATTCAAGGGCTGGGAAGGTGGCTCAGTGGTAGAATGCTTGCCTTGCAAGCGTGAGGCCCTGGGTTTGATTTCTCAGCACCACATAAACAAAAAAAGCTAGAAGTGGTGCTGTGGCTCAAGTGCTACAGTGCTAGCCTTGAGCTGAAAAGTGCAAGGAGAGTGCCCAGGCCCAGAGTTCAGGTCCCACAATCAAAAAAAAAAAAAATTATTCAATAATACTGATAGATGTTTTTTCAAGACCACTACAGTAAGTATAGGAACCATTGTCAATAAGATCTTCCTACCATGCATATATACATGTATATATATATATATATATATGTATTATATACTTTATAATGTTATATATGTTATGCAAGAAGCTTTTAATGCCTTACATTTTCACAAACTATAAAATCTAATTCTTTTTCTGCTTCATAGGCGCTTCCAACCACCCCCTCATTATCCTCATTATTATTTTTAAGGAGTTGTACAAATGGGTTACCATCCCATAAGTCAATAGACAATGTAACCCCTTCCTTTATTTTCCCAATTTTGTCTCCCCTATAGGGTATATAGTTTATTTTTACATAGCGTATATTGAATACTGACTGCATTTGTTCATCCTTCCTCCTTCTATTCCTGTGCCCTCTTTTGTCCCCACATAAAAGACAATAAAAACAAAACAACAACAAAAAAACCCACTACCACTACCAATAACAACAACAACAAAAATCCGCCGGGCACCGGTGGCTTACACCTGTAATCCTAGACACCAGGAGGCTGAGATCTGAGGATCACAGTTCAAAGCCAGCCCAGGCAGGAAACTCCATGAGACTCTTATCTCCAATAAACCACTAGAAAACCAGAAGTGGTGCTATGGCTCAAGCGGTAAAGCACTGGCCTTGAGCTGAAGAGTGCAGGGAAAGCGCCTAGGCCCAGAGTTCAAGCCCTATGACTGACAAAAAAAAAAAAAAAAAAAAAAGAATCGATGTTTTCCATGTTTTGCTGGGCCTGGGTGCTATCCCTGAGCCTTTCTGTGCTCCACCACTTGAGCCACAGTGCCACTTCTGTTTTTTTTTTTTTCCTGTTTATGTGGTACTGAGGAATCGAATCCAGGGCTTCATGCATGCTAGGCAAGCACTCTACAACTAAGCCACATTCTCAGCCCCCATAGTATTTTAATACCATCTGTTAATGTATACTCAATAATGAATTCCTTTCAGATTGTACTGAATATTGAATTTTTTTTCAAATTTTGAGAATTTTTTCATCTGGAATTGTTCTACACAGACTACTCATACGAAGGGTTCTGTTATTCACATTCCACACTGACCATTCGAATACACAAGAGACCAATACTATAAGAGTTTCACTTCAAGAAACAAACTTATTTTGAATGTACTTTCATTTGCTTATTTTGTTTTTGTGAAAAAAAAATTCTTATGATGCAATATTTATTCCCTTTTTTTCCTTTTTTTTGCTGGTCATGCGTGGGTACTGTCCCTCAGCTCCTCAGCTCAAGGCTAGCGCTCTACCACTTGAACCATAGCACCACTTCCAGCTTTTTCTGCTTATGTGGTACGGAGGAATCAAACCCAGGGCCTCATGCATGCAAGGCAAGCACTCTACCACTGAGCTACCTTCCCAGCTCACAGTGTTGTATTTTCTAATAATGGAAATACTGTAATGACTGCTAAGTTTGATTATATCAACTTACAATGTATTTTTTGTCCGTGACAGCGTAATTAACTGCATAACACATAATGCTTTGCCGCTTTTCAATAAATCAATCTAGAGTCATATATGCTTTAAAAGCATGACATTCAAAAATCTACTTTTCTCTCCTTCTTTCCCTGACCTGAGTATTTATTAGTAACAAAAAAATGTGAAATGTCACAATATGCAGAGCTTGATATACTAATGGGAACCATATTACTATAGTTTATAGTGGACTGAACAGAAATGCACTGGGAGTAAAATGGTGTTAAAGATTATTCAGAAGTGGCGCCTTGGCTCAAGTGGTACAGTGTTCGCCTTGAGCTGAAGAGCTGTGGGACAGCGCCCAGGCCCAGAGTTCAAGCCCCATGACCAACCAAAAAGAAAAAAAGAAAAGAAAAGAAAAGACTGTTCCTTCAAGGGCTGGGAAGGTGGCTAGGTGGTAAAGTGCTTGCCTCGCATGCATGAGGCCCTGGGTTCAATTCCTCAGCCCCACCTAAACAGAAAAAAACTAGAAGTGGCGCTGTGGCTCAAGTGGTAGAGCACTAGCCTTGAGCTGAAGAGTGCAGGAAGAGCACCCAGGTGCTACCAGTACCATATAGTTACCAGCAATACTACTCACTTAATCTGCTATTGTGCCTTGAGAAGCTGTAGACAACAAATCGGTATGTGAAGATGTTTGTGTTTTACTAAAATTGTACATGGACACTAAAATTTAAGTGTCTGTCATTTTCAAGTATGACAAGATACTTTTTATTTTGATAACTTAATATATAAAAACTATTCTTAGTTCATGGACTGTATATAAATGGGTTGTAGAGTACATTTGATATGTGGTTCTTAAGCCTTCAAACTCTGCTATGTAAAGCATTACTCAATTTTTTAGCCATTTAAAGCATTTATAAATTAGTAATCTAGCTAGCATATTATGGGGTGGACTAGAAACAGATTGAAAACAGAGGCAAGTTAGTCTAGTGGTTAAGAGGCTAGTGGTTTCATTCAGTGGTTGACCACCAGGGTCCAAGCACAAAGCTCTGGTTTGGATCCCCACCACCACAAAAAGACTGAGAATATGGCTTAGTGGTAGAGTGCTTGCCTAGCATGCATGAAGCCCTGGGTTCCATTCCTCAGTACTACATAAACAGAAAAGGCTGGAAGTGGCAATATGGTTTAAGTAGTAGAGTGCTAGCCTTGAGCAAAAAAAGCTCAGGAAGAGTGCCCAGGCCCCAAGTTCAAGCCCCACAACCAAACAAAAACAAAAACAAAAAAACAAAAAAAGATTAAATGAGATGATACATGCAAGCAGATAAGATGATCCATATGCAAACTTATGCAGGAAGTGATCAGCAAGTATTAAACATACATACTGCCACTGCAAATTAGGTAATAATGACACTCCTTAGGATGAGAATGATAAAATGTAAGTTAAAAAAAAGATTAACTACTTCTACACACATCAAATTGAACAAAATATAAATGCAGAAAGATTCAAAATAGATATGAAAATTTGGTATAAAACAAGCTTATTATAAAACTCATTATTTTGTGGGGTATCTTAAATGGAGGGTAAAACTGAATATGAACACAATAGCACCATGCAAAAAGCTTTAAAAAACTGAATTAGACTTCAAGGACAAAACAAAAGATCACACAGAAAAAGATACAAGTGTATTTTTAAAAATGGCAAAAACAGTAAAGCAAACAGAGAAGACAGTAAGTGCAAGAATATAGGAAATACAGGCACACAGAAGATATAGCAATTCCTAACACTGGAAGACAAACGCTTCTGTATTTGAAAGATTGAAGGGAAATCATCTATAAGAATCAAACTGAAATGTACTGTAATGATTTCATAAAAAACACTATTAAAGTTAGAAAATCTACTTACTGACACTGCTATCATGGTACTATCTGGCCTCCATTCAGTTTGTTTGTAGGATCCAAACTGTGTTGATGATTTTGCAGGTTCCTTGTAGGTTACAATTAACACACTAGGCTGAAAAAAATGTATTTTTATTAATGTTTCATACAAATATATACTGACAAAATTTCAAATAACTTACAGAATATCCTAAAATTATTTTAAAAGTTTAGTGAAACTACTATTAAATCATCCGCTATTAACATTCCATGTAAACCAACACAAGAATCTGTCAGAACTGCAGCAAAGAAGCTAAATCAACAATTAATAACTTTCTGAAACAGAAAGAACGAGGTCCAATATGTTCATGGGTGAAATAAATGAAACATTTTAAATAAAATTACACCAATTCTCTACAAAATCTCTAAAGACAGAGCCAAGAAAATACTTCATAGTTTGTTCTATGAGGGCCAGTATTATTTTATTTCCAAAACCAAAGATCTACGAGGGGAAAAAAAAAAAACCTTCAGTTCCTAAATCTCGCATGCACAGGTTGCAAAACTCTCTAATATTAGCAAATGTGGCTCAGTGGTAGAGTGCTTGCCTATCATGCATGAGGCCCTGGGTTTGATTCCTCAGCACCACATAAACAGAAAAAGCCGAAAGTGGTGCTGTGGCTCAAATGGTAGAGTGCTAGCCTTGTGCAAAAGGTGCTCAGGGACAGTGCCTAGGTCCTGAGTTCAAGCCCCAGGACTAGAAGGGAAAAAAAAAGAATGAGGACATAATGAGATCAAATGGGATATATCCCAGGTATGCAAAAACATTTGAGTATTAACATAACCCATCACATAAACAGAAGAAGAAAGCACTCAACATACGATGTCAACAAAACAATTTTTTGTTTTGGGTTTATTGTGTTTTGAGGGGTTTTGTTGTTTGTTTGTTTGTTTATGCTGGTCCTGTGGCCTAAATTCAGAGCCTGGGCATTGTCCCTGATCTCCTTTTGCTTACGGCTAGCAATCTCCTACTTGAGCCACAGCTCCAATATCCAGCATTTTTTGTAGTTCATTACTTTCCTGTCTTCAATCCTCAGATCTCAGCCTCCTGAGTGGCTACAATTACAGGTGTAAACCACCAAAACCCAGCTCCCAGTACCATATTTTTTTAAAGAAATTAATATACCTCTAAGTAACCTATGATTCAATTAAATGATTACTTTTTTTTGGGGGGGGGATCAGTCATGGAGCTTGAACTCAGGACCTAGGTACTGTCTCTGAGCTTTTCCATTCAAGTGGTAGAATTGTACCACTTTGAGCTACAGCTCCACTTTCCTTTTTCCTGGTGGTTAACTGGAGATAAGAGTCTCATGGAACTTCCTACCCGGGCTGTCTTTGAACTGTGATCCTCAGATCTCAGCTTCCTAAGTAACTAAGATTATAGGCATGAGGCACCAGCACCTGGCAAATTATTACTACTAAGTGAAGACAAAATTGGAACACATAAAAAGTTAATATTGTTAAGGAAAAAAATCTTATAACTTAAAATGACAATTTTATAAAGAAGGAATGTCTCAAATCAAGCAGCTCAACTTCCAACCTAAGAAAAAGGACCAAATTAGCCGGGTGCCAGTGGCTCACACTTGTAATCCTAGCTACTCAGGAGGCCGAGATCTGAGGATTGCCGTTCAAAGCCAGCCCAGGCAGGAAAGTCCATGAAACTCTTATCTCCAAAAAACCACCAGAAAACTGGAAGTGGTGCCATAGCTCAAGTGGTAGAGCACTAGCCTTGAGCTGAAGAGCTGAGGGACAGCGCGCAAGCCCAGAGTTCAAGCCCCACGACCGACAAAAAAAAAAAAGAAAGAGAGAGAGAAAGGACCAAATTAAACTAAAAGACAATAGGATGAAGAAACTCAGAATAGAAATCAATAAACTATATTGCAAATATCCCTAAAACATTAAGCACTGCAAGTTGATGAGCTACAGAAGTCAGTGTTGTTGGGATGGAAATTTTTCCCTACTAATCTGAAAATTTGATGTGATTTCCTAAAATGCCCAGCAAGAACTTTCATAGAAACAGACAGAAAGATTCTAAAATCTACATAGCAATGCAAAGGAACTAGGACTAGGCAAAATAATTTTCAAAATTAAAGATAAAGCAAGACCTTCACTGCTAGCGTGATGATGCAAACCTATAATCCCAGCTACAGAGGAGGTACAGTAGGAGGGTGTGGTCTGAAACTGGTCAAGACCACACATGCACACACATTTAAAAGTATTAACATCAGCTGCACTGGACATAGATAAAAATGAACTAAGCAACCCAAAGACAGTGATGGGAAGGGAGAAATGAGAGGGAAAGAGGGAACAGCATACACTAAGCAAAAGGAAAGAAATGTAAGTATCACTTGCTGTGGAAGAAATAATTGTATTGTCAAAGCTCATAGAATTCACAAACTTTATAACAATGATAATGACAATTTGCCTTGTGAAGGTTACAATGTGTTTGTGACTTTAACTAAGTATCACTATTCCACAATACTATGAAATTTATGTAACCACCCAATCTCAATTAAAAAAAAAAAAGAAGAAGAAAAGAAAAGTGAGAGAAGGGATGGGTTAGGACCCATGGGTGACAATGTTATCACTTTGTATTCATGTACTGTTTTGTAGTATGGGAACTTCTTTGTACAACCACTTAAAAGATAATAAAAAAAAATTTTTTTTAAGACTAAAGGTCTAGAGCCAGGTACCCATGGCTTATACCTGTAACAATCCTAGCTACTCAGAAAGCTGAGATCTGAGGATATTGGTTTGAAGCTAGCCTAGGTAGGAAACCCTAAAAGACTCTTAACTCCAGTTAACCAGCAAAAAGTCAGAAGTGGAGATGTGGCTCAAGTAGTAAAGAGCCAGCCATAGCAAAAAAAAAAAAAAAAAAAAAAAAAGTATGAAATTCTATCTGAAAAATAACTAAGGCAAAAAAGGAATGTGAGTGTGGTTCAAGTGATAGAGGGCTTGCTTAGCAAGCATTAGGTCCTCAGCACAATCACCAATACTACCAAAAAAATTACCTTAATTAAATAATTTAAGCCTAATAAACTAATACCAGTAGAATGCTTTAATGAAGTTCCTAGTTCACCATTTTAAGTAACATATATAAGTGCTTAAACATTAATAGTGACAAAATAGTTCTTATTTTTCAATTCTCCAACTGTTCTGATTTAGAGAGGAAATCCTTCTGAGGTATGATGATGTTATTTCTAAACAATTTACAATTTACAAACTTGAACTCAGGGTCTGAGCACTGTCACTGAGCTTTTGCACTCTACCACTTGAGCTACAACTCCACTTTCGGCTTTTTGCTGACTAATTGGAGATAGTCTCACAGACTTGTTGCCCAAGCTGGCTTCAAACTTCAAGCCTCCTGAGTAGCTAGGATTACAAGGCATGAGCCACCAAGCTAAAAGATTATATTTTATACCACTGTTTCCATTCTTATATTCTTTCGTGAAGCAAGTGTCTTTTCATGGAAACAGTCCTACCAGTTTCTATTTAAAGTATTAATTTATTTTGTGTTTGTTTGCTTTTAAGACAATGTCCCACTATATTGCCCAGTTTACTCCTAGGCTCAAACTATCTTCCTCTTCAACTCCTGTGGTTTGGAACTGTAAGAGTAGACCACCATGTCTACTGAATCTGAAAGGTGTTTTCATGCTTCAAATCCTGACACATGAACTTAAATTATGGAAAGTAATGTTTATTACAACAGGGATCATGTCAATGACTCAGAGGGTCATAGCTGGAATGCCCTCTTTAAATTTGTTTCTATTGTTTTTTTTTCTTTTGTGGCTTCCTTTCCTGTCAATAGAAACACATTCTAAGAATCTGATTGGTTCAATGACTATACACTAGTTTAAATTTCCATACACTATGAACTAATAAAGTAGGAACCTTTACCATGTACTATTTTCTCAATATAATTGGAAATATATGTAATAAAAGTTCATTTAATTGTATGGTTTAGATCCTCAGATGATGGTACTACTGGGGGGGTGGCTGATCATAAGTGCACTAGCTTCATAAATAGATTAATCCATGGATAGGTCATAGCTGAATGGACTACTAGGAGGTAGGGGACTAGTTGGAGAAAGTATGTTACTGGGAGAATGCCTTTGAAGGATATATTTTATCTCTGATATCTCCTTGCTCTCTCTGATTCCTGTCTACACTGAGGTGAACAGCTTTGCTCAACCATGCTCTTCTGCCATGATGTTTCTGCTAGGCCTAAACTCAAAGCAATGGTCCTAGTCACATTGGGCAAAAGCCTCTAAACCCATAAGCCTGAATAATCTTCCCTTTAACTGACTTTAGAGATATTTTGTTACAACAATGAAAACCAAATAACATATTCATATAACCCTAATTTTAGGTTTTTCATAATTTAGCCTATAGGAGCTGGGAAGGTGGCTCAGTGGTAGAGTGCTTGCCTTGCATGCATGAGGCCCTGGGTCCAATTCATCAGCACCACATAAGCAGAAAAAGCTGGAAGTGGCACTGTGGCTCAAGCGGTAAAGCACTAGCCTTGAGCTGAAGACCTGAGGGACAGCGCAGGCCCAGGCCCCACAACCAACAAAAAATAAATAAAAATTAAAGAATTTAGGTTGTAATCTAGTATTGCCTCTTTTTTTTGGGGGGGGGGGGAGGAATCGGTCATGGGGCTTGAACTGGGGAGGAGGTGGGCCTGGGCACTGTTCCTGAGCTCTTTTATTCAAGGCTAGAGCTCTACCACTTTGAACCACAGCTCCACTTCTGGTTTTTTAGTGGTTAAGAGGTAAGAGTCTCACAGGGACTTTTCTGCCCAGGCTGGATGTGAACTACAATCCTCATCTTTGCCTCCTGAGTAGCTAGGATTACAGGGGCAAGCCACCAGCTCCCGGCTAGTATTGCCATTTTATTATTATATGTCACATTAAAACATTTCCAATTTAAAAAAAAAAAAAAAACCTCTTCAGCGTGGGAGACATGACAGAACATCAACCAATGAGCAAAAGTATCAGATAACAAATTCAAGTCCTGGTCTCAGACAAAAAAAAAAAATCTCCCAATTAAACCTTTTAAAAATTCTACACGGGGCTGGGAAAGTGGCTCAGTGTGAGAGCGCTTGCCTTGCATGCATGAGGCCCTGGGTTCGATTCCTAAGCACCACATAAGCAGAAAAAAAAAAAAAAGCCGGAAGTGGCACTGTGGCTCAAGTGGTAGAACGCTAGCCTTGAGCTGAAGAGCTGAGGGATAGAGCCCAGGCCCAGAGTTCAGGCCCACGAGTGGACCAAAAAAAAAAAAATTTCTACACACTGGACAGATATCTTGACACTTTTAATTCTAGAAAATCTTTTTAAAACATCTGCTTTACGCAAAGTGCTATAGATAATAGGAAGTACTACAAGAAAACTGCAGAATAAAAAAATGTATACTCGGGGCTGGGAATGTGGCTTAGTGGTAGAGTGCTTGCCTAGTATACATGAAGCCCCAGGTTCCATTCCTCAGTACCACATAAACAGAAAAAGCCAGAAGTGGCACTGTGTCTCAAGTGGTAGAGTGCTAGCCTTGAGCAAAAAAGCTCAAGGACAGTGCCTAGGCCCTGAGTTCAAACCCCAGTACTGGCAAAAAGAAAAAAAAAAGTGTACTAAAAAATCACTCTTTATTAATTACTTAAAACTGTGTGGGTAAGGTCAGAGGGAAGGCAAAAAGATGAACACAGAGGAGGAAGGATGGGAGAATATAGTCATAGTAGTCAGTCAACTTATGGAACCAAGTAGCTTGAGAGGGGATAGGTAAGGGAGGGACAGATGGGAGGAGAATAAGAAAAGGTGACATTGAACAAGATACATTGTACTCATAAACTGACATTTTAAACAAATTTCTTTGTACAACTATTCAAAAATTTTATATTTTTTAAAAGCTGTCTGAAAAGGAAATTAAGAAAAACAATCTCATTTAAAACAATGTCAAAAAATAGAATAGTGGGAATAAACTTAACCAAGGGGGGGGGGGTGATACTGCAAACTATAAAACACTTATGGAAGAAATTGAGGTTGACACAAACAGAAACATATACCATATTCATGGATTGAAAGAAAATACTGTTAAGCTCTATATATATCTCAAAGTGATGGACAAATTCAATGTAATCCTTATCAAAATCCTAATGAAAGTTTTCACAATATTTTTTAAATCCTAAAATTCATACAGAACTCAAAAGACCACAAATAGCCAAGACATTCTCAAGACAAAACAAAGCTAGAAGGATCATACTACTTGATCTCAAAGAACATTATAAACCCATAGTAATCAATTTCATAGAAATTTTTAAAATCCTAAAATTCATACAGAACTCTAAAGACCACAAATAGCTAAAGCAATCTTAAGATAAAGCTGGAGGATAACACTGCCTGATTTAAAATATATTATAAACCCAAAGCAATCAAAATAGTATGGTCCTGGCTTAAGATCACACACAGACCAATGGAACATTAGAGAGTCCAGAAATAAACCTACATATGCATATATGGTCAAATAATAATCAACAAACCCAGGAAGATTACACAATGAGTAAATGACAGTCTTTAACAATGATGATGGGAAAACCAGACATTCACAGAAAAAAGTAAAAACATGCTGGCTACCACATCCAAAAACATTAACTGAAGATGAATTAAACACTTAAATTAGACCATAAAAATTCTGAAAGAAAACAGGATAATGCTCCTTACAATTAGTTAAGGGGAAAAAATAATTAGTACTAAATTACATAAAATGTACAGGTAACAAAAGCAAAACTAATTAGGACTAGCCAGGCATCATGGGCTCAGACCTATATTCCTAGCTATTTAGTAGTCTAAAATATAGGTTTATGGTTCAAAGTCAGACTAGGCAGAAAAATCCATGAGACATTTATCTCCAATTAATCAGCAAAAGGCTAGAAGTGGAGGTGTGGCTCAAATGGTAGTGTAGTAGGCCTTGAGCAGAGATACCCATGCTCTGAGTTCAAGCCCCAGTGCTGACACAAAAAATAATCATAACTGGGACTATACAAAACTAAGAAGCTTCTGCATAACAGAGGAAACAATCAACAAAATGAAATTAACCTATGAAATGGAAGAAAACATTCAAAACCACATATACAATTAAGGAGTTAATATTTAAAACATTTGAGGATCTTAAAAGATTAAAATGAGCAAAGGACTCAAACTGACATCTTGCCACAGAAGACATTAAAAACATGGTTGGTAGATAATTATCAGGAAACACAAATCAAAACCATTATAGGACAGTGCTTTGCATCTGTTAAGGTGGCTCTTATCCTCTGCTATGCCCTTATGCCATGATACTTCTATCTGGCATTAGGCCCAATGCAATGAAGCCAGACAATGTCAGGCAAAAATCTCTGAGCTAAAATAAATCTTTACTCTCTTAAGCTGGTCACAGCAATGAAAGATTACTAACACACTTACATGGACCTAATTATAAAATGAGTTGGTAAAGCTGGGCGCTGGTGGCTCACACCTGTATTCCTAGCTACTTAGGAAGCTGAGATCTGAGGATCATGGTTCAAAGCCAGCCCGGGCTGGAAAGACCGTGGGACTCTTGTCTCCAATAAACCACCAGAAAACCAGAAGTGGTGCTGTAGCTCAAGTAGTAGAGCGCTCACCTTGAGCTGAAGAGCTGAGGGACAGCACCCAGGCCCAGAGTTCAAACCCCATGACTGACAAAAAAAAAAAAAGAGTTGGTGAGGATGTGAAAAAAGGGAACTCAGGGCTGGGAAGGTGGCTCAGTGGTAGAGCGCTTGCCTTGCATGCATGAGGCCCTGGGTTCAATTCCTCAGCACCACATAAGCTAAAAAGAAAAAAGCCGGAAGTGGCGCTGTGGCTCCAGTGGTAGTGCGCTAGCCTTGAGCTAAAGAGCTGAGGGACAGTGCCCAGGCCCAAAGTTCAGGCCCCACGACCAGACCCCCCCCCCAAAAAAAAAGGGAACTCCTGAATACTGTTGATGGACATTAAAACTGGTATACCCAGGGCTGGGAAGTTGGCTCAGTGGTAGAGCGTTAGCCTTGAGCTGAAGAGCTGAGGGACAGCGCCCAGGCCCAGAGTTCAGGCCCCATGACTGGACCCCCCCCCCCCCGCAAAAAAAAAAATAAATAAAAGCAAGCTTGCCTTACTTGTGGATTTGTTTCTTGTACTTGTGACCAAGTGCAGTCAATAAATAAAAAGAATTTTCAAAAACAAAAACTTTAATTCCCAAGCACACATTATGCAGCTTAGTTGAGGAACTCTCAGTACTTCCACATTGGATATCACCAATTGTGCTTAAATTGTGTGATCTGTGAGTATTTCTCTGGCCTTAATTTTGTGAAAATATGCCTCTCAAAAAGTAAATGGTATACCGGAGGGGATATAGCCAAAAGGGAACCCTACTGCATTGTTGGTGGGAATGTAAACTTGTTCAACCACTTTGGAAAGCAGTATGGAGGTTCCTCAAAAGACCACATAGAGCTCCCCTATGACCCAGCAATCCCACTTTTAGGCATTTACCCAAACAATCACAAACAAGGCCATACTAAAGATACCAACACAACTATGTTTATCACAGCATTATTCACCATAGCTAAGTTACAGAACCAACCTAGATGCACCTCAGTAGATGAATGGATCAAGAAAATGTGGTATGTATGTATGTATGTATGTATGTATGTATGTACAGATAGACAGAGATAGATATATCATATGTATAATGGAATTCTATGCCTCCATCAGAAAGAATGACACTGCCCCATTTGTTAGTAAATGGAAAGACTTGAAAAAATTATATTAAGTGAAGTAAGCCAGGCCCAAAGAAACATAGGTCCCATGCTTTCCCTTATCTACAATAACTAGTTTAAGTCTAGGACAAGCAGAAAAGGTCAAAGCTATGTACATATGACCATATAAGATGATGTTAAGCGAAATGAACCCCAAGATAGGACACAAGAGGTTTTATCTTTCTTGATGTTGTTTTTAATGTACTTATAATGTACTATGTGATTTGTTTCTTTTTTTTTTAATGTTCTTCCCCCATGGTATTACTCCTGTTTTCAATATATTTGGTGCCCTGCATCTTGTATATACATTTTTCTAATTTGGGGAGGGGAAGAGAAATAATAAAATGCTGAAATAAGGATACAGAATGACCCATTGTAACAATGAGATGTACAAGACACTATGTTGAAAACGAACTTTACAATTTTGGGGGCAGGAGGAGTTAGGGAGGTGGGGAGGAAAAGGATAGTAGGGGGGAAAAAAAGAGGGGCTAACAATGCTCGATAGGAAATGGACTCATTTCTTTGCTCATGTAACTGTAACCCCTCTGTAAAATAAAAAATATACAAAAAAAAGTAAATGGTACCTCAAAAGCAAGGTTAAAAGTATGAAAATCCAGTTGGCACTGATGGTTCATCCTTACCATCCTAGCTACTCAGGAAGCTGAAATCTGAAGATTACAGTTCAAAGCAAGCCCAGACAAGAAAGTCCATGAGACTCCTCTCTAATAAACTAGAGGAAAAAAAAAAAAAAATTGGAAGTAGAGCTGTGTCTCAGCTCAACTGGTAGAGCACTAGCTTTGAGCAAACAAAGATCAATGACAGTGCCCAAGATCTGAGTCCAAGCCACAGGACAGGAACCAAAAAAAAAATTAAAAAAAAAAAGTATTACAATCTTCTCAACCTCAAAGGTAGTAGAATTATAGAAAACAATGACTCCAGCATTCACAGTACTCAAGATAAAGAACATGAAATAAAACTTTGTTTCTGGTAAGCAGGATTAATTTGTATAACAATAACTTTTTCGACAATAACGTAGGCTACTTGGTGAGGGTTCAAGTTATGGAGTTATGGATACTCAGTACTTGCATCCTCCAAGCTGAATCTTTTTTCTTTTTTGGTCGGTTATGGGGCTTGAACTCTGTGCTCAAGGCTAGTGCTCTATCTCTTGAGACACAGAGCCACTTCCAGTTTTCTGAGTGGTTTATTGGAGATAAGAGTCTCATGGACTTTCCTGCCTGGGCTGGCTTTGAACTGTGATCTTGAGATCTCAGCCTCCTAAGTAGCTAGGATTACAGGTGTGAGCCACTGGTACCCAGCCAAACTGAATCTTTTTACAATACTCTTAAGAGAAATAAATCAAGGGCACCGGGGCTAGGGAGGAGGGAAAGTAGGAGAAAAAAGAGGGAGTAACACTGTTAGACAAGAAATGTACTCACTACTTATTTATGTAACTGTAATCCTGTACCTCACCTTGACAATTAAATTAAATTTTAAAAAAATAAAAAGAAATGAATTGTGCCATCAATGAAGTTCCACATATTGCACCTCAATCTGACAGATATACTAAACCTTTTTATAACATCCCTTTTGAGCTGGATGAGCTGGGCATCAGTGGCTTATGCCTATAATCCTAGCTACTCAAGAGGATGAGATCAGAGAATCATGGTTTAGAGTCAGTCTGTGCAAGAAAGTCCACCAGAATATTATCTCCAAATAACTACCAAACCCCAAACAGAGCTGGGCATGTGGCTTAGTGGTAGAGTGCTTGCCTAGCAGGCATGAAGCCCTGGGTTCCATTCCTCAGTACCACATACACAGAAAAAGCTGGAAGTGGAGCTGTGACGGAAGTGGCTCAAGTGGTAGAGTGCTAGCCTTAAGTAAAGCAGCTCAGGGACAGCGCCTAGGCCCTGAGTTCAAGCCCCAGGGCCAGCACAAAATAAATAAGCATATATACATACACATATACACAAATATATAGATATGGATGATAGTGTAGAATTTTTTAGTACTTTTTTTTTTTTTTGCTAATACTAGGGTTTGAACTTAGGACCTGGGCACTGTCCCTGAGCTTCTTTTGCTCAAGGCTGGCATTCTACTACCACTTGAACCACCATGCCACCTCTGGCTTTT
>NW_027203604.1:9357500-9790000 GCF_024711535.1 Dipodomys merriami
CCAGGTGGCTTTAAACTCCACCTCCCAAGTAGCTAGAATTACAGTTTCAGCCATCTGACTTGATTAACTCTTTAAAATTAACATCATTCGCTTAAGCTGGATGTAGGAACACATACATTCAGGAATCTGAGAATTGCATATTTGAGGCCAGCCTGTACTATATAGCAATGTCCTATCTCAGACCAAACCAAAAATTATCCTGTTAATAAAATTAGCAATTCTTTTCTTGCTTTGTGTTTCCTAAGAGGAGTCTTCTCCAGTACCTCAAAATTTACTTAAAAATAGTATTATAAAATATAGATGGAAGACTGAAGGGTGAGTGATATAGCCCAATGATAGTCTTAAAAACACTGCCAAGTATGCATAAGTGAGCTTTTGGTTTCATCTCTAGTCACTAACCTGCCCTCCCCTCCCCCCAAAAAGAGATACTGGAGGTAAAGTTTATGGAAATAGTAGGCAAATTTATAAACTAAGAATGCTTTTCTTTCTTTTCTTTTCCCTCCCTCCCTCCCTCCCTCCCTCCCTCCCTCCCTCCCTCCCTCCTTCCTTCCTTCCTTCCTTCCTTCCTTCCTTTCTCTTTCTTTCTCTTTCTCTTCTTTCTCTTCTCCCTCCCTCCCTCCCTCCCTCCCTCCCTCCCTCCCTCTCTTTCTCTCCCTCTTTCCTCTTTCTTTCTTTCTTTCTTTCTTTCTTTCTTTCTTTCTTTCTTTCTTTCTTTCTTTCTTTCTTTCTTTCTTCTTTCTCCCTTCCTTCCTTCCTTCCTTCCTTCCTTCCTTCCTTCCTTCCTTCCTTCCTTTCTTTCTTTCTCTTTCTTTCTTTCTTTCTTTCTTTCTTTCTTTCTTTCTTTCTTTCTTTCTTTCTTTCTTTCTTTCTTTCTTTCTTTCTTTCTTTCTTTCTTTTCTTTCTTTCTTTCTTGTGCTAGTCCATAGGTTTTAAAACTCAGTAAGGCCAACACTGACTATAGTTGATCCATTTCTGCTCTTTTAGTAGTTACTTGGAGATAAGAGTCTCACGAGCCTGGCACTGGTGGCTCATGCCACCAGTAATTCTAGCTACTCTGGAGGCTGAGATCTAAGTTAAGGATTGCTGTTCAATGACAGCTCGGGCAGGAAAGTCCTTGAATCTCTAGTTAACCACCAGAAAACTGAAAGTAGTGCTGTGGCTTAAAGTGGTAGGGCACTAGCCTTGAGCAAAAGGGCTCAGGGACAGGGCTCAGACTCCTAGTTCAAGCCCTATGACTGACCAAATAACCCAAACAGGAAACAACAACAACCAAAAACGCAATAAAACAAACAAAAAAAACCCCAAAGAGTCTCACAGACTTTCCTGACTGGGCTAGTTGTGAACTGTAATCCTCAGTTCTCAACCTCCTGAGTAGCTTAGATTGTAAGAGACTCTTTATCTCTAACTAAACAAAACAAAACAAACAAAAAACCAACCCAAAGTGGAGCTGTGGCTCAAATGGTAGAGTACTGGCTTGAGTGAAAAAGTGCTAGGACAGTGCCCAGGACTGGCATACGTATTTTCCTATGTAGGCTGATTATCCTTTACTTAAAATGCATAGGACTGAAAGTTTTAATTGAAAACTTAAAATCTGACTCTGTGTGTGTGTGTGTGTGTGTGTGTGTGTGTGTGTGTGTGTGTGTGTGTGTGTGTGTGTGTGTGTGTGTGTGTGTGTGTGTGTGTGTGTGTGTGTGTGTGTGTGTGTGTGTGTGTGTGTGTGTGTGTGTGTGTGTGTGTGTGTGTGTGTGTGTGTGTGTTTTGCTTGAAGATCAACCCCAGGATCTAGCACATACCAGGCAAGCACCTTACCTCTTAGTTAATCTGACTCTGTGTGTGTGTGTGTGTGTGTGTGTGTGTGTTTTGCTTGAAGATCAACCCCAGGATCTAGCACATACCAGGCAAGCACCTTACCTCTTAGTTGTATCCCCATCTCTGAAACTTTTTGGGTTGTCATATCAGTGCTCAAAAAGTTCTGTATTTCTGCCATTTCAAATGTCAGGTTTTTAATTACGGATGTTCAACTATATTCATTCTTGTAATTTTTAAACTCAAGAGAAGCCCAAAACAGTCATGTGTCTGTAACCCAGTAACTAGGGAGGTTGAGGAAGATGATTAAGATCTAATGGGAAACATTGGGTTTTGTGATCACAAATTGCATTTAGGGGAGAGGGGACTGTATTTGTAAAGAAAAGACACTAGATTGAGCTGAAGAGCTAAGGGACAGTAACCAGGCCCAGAGTTCAAGCCCCATGTCTGACTAAAAAAAGAAAAAGAAAAAGGCATTAGAAATTTAGCTTCCAGTCGCGTAGGAAGCAAGTGTTATAGAATTGGTTTTGCCAGGGTGAAAGTTGAGCTTAGTGTAGGATAAAGAGACTGAATTCATTGAGTTTCTTCCTAAATCAGTGGCTTTTCCTATCAATAGAAAAGACAAGTAGTTAATGGTGATATATAGACTTGTTCTAGATATTTAGCTGGTTGTAGCAGCACTCCCATTCTTCTGTTTTGAAAATGCAGTGTGGCCAGGACTTTCTTCAGTGCTCCCAGCACAGAATCATGGATCCTACTGTACTCTTCCCAGGGTATTCTTCTCTCAGCCTGGCACCTTGCAAGTAAACCTCCATGCCCAGAAGTTTATGTAAAAACAAAACTCCAGATTACTCTTTGTTAACTAATAGCCCGGAGATAGAGCAGAGAACAAGAAGATCCATAGCCACTCCTCTCCCATTTTGACTTATAAATCAAGGCTGGCCTTGCTTTTTTTTTGGTCATGGGTCTTGAACTCTGGGCCTGAGCTCTTCAGCTCAAGGCTAGTGTTCTACCACTTGTTCTACCACTTGAGCCATGGCACCGATTCAACTCTGGGCTTGGGCTCTGTCCCTCAGCTCTTCAGCTCAGGGCTAGTGTTCTACCACTTGAGCCATGGTGCCACTTCCGGCTTTTTCTGCTTATGTGGTGCTGAGGAATTGAACCCAGGGCCTCATGCATGCAAGGCAAGCACTCTACCACTGAGCCACCTTCCCAGTCCCAATGCTGAGCCTTTCTTTTTCAGTTCCCAGCACCCTGAAGACTGCGTCAGTCTAAAACTGATGCCTTCTATAATTCTGTAAACTGTCAGTATTATTTTTAAATTAATTTCTTATAAGTAACAGTAATATAAAAGTTGTAACATTAGTAATATTAAGTAGTATGAACTAGTTTTAGAGTTTGCCTACATGGCAAGGGGAATCAGATGCTTTTTAGGTTTAATGATCAGGATTCTGTTGCACAGGAAAATTTTCGCACTTTGTTTTAGTCTTTGAAAGTGGACAGTTCTGAAAACCTAGAGAGACCCATTTCAGCTGATTGATGAGTTGCCTCCCTTATCCTAGCCCTACCTGGCACACAGTAGCCAATAAAATACTTGTTAAATGATTGCCAAAGGTTCCACAGTTGTTAAGTGGTGATGTAGTCAGTTTCCCAGATATTAGTGTTTAAAAACAGCTGAACATCTTGTTAAAATAAAGCCAGTATAGAGTTGTGTTGGGATCCAGCTTTGAGTTCTTCCCAAGCTGTGTTTGTTTTGAGTATTACAGATGGACAATGAAAATGCTTAGCACTGTAAAGGAGGGAACAGGTTCCTTCTTCTTCTTCTTCTTTTTTTTTTTTTTTTGCGGGGGGGGGGGGGTCCGGTCGTGGGGCCTGAACTCTGGGCCTGGCCGCTATCCCTCAGCTCTTCAGCTCAACACTAGCGCTCTACCACTTGAGCCACAGCGCCACTTCTGGATTTTTTCTTTTTGCTTATGTGGTGCTGAGGAATCGAACTCAGGGCCTCATGCATGCAAGGCAAGCGCTCTACCACTGAGCCACCTTCCCAGCCCCCATGGGTTCCTTCTTGACCTTTCTGTGTTTGAGATCTTGCCTGTTACTCTGTGTACCCACTAGAGCCTAGTATGAATTTGAGTTACAGTATTAGTTGAGGCCATTTCAGGCTGCTACTAGTCCTCAGATCCGGGCCAGAGAGTTGGCAGGGCCCTGAAGGTGTAGGAAATGTTTGTGAAAGTGCCTGGTAGGTAGGGCCCATAATTCCAGGCCTACCTAGAATGAAGAAGAAAGCATCATAAAAGGATTAACTGGGGGCTGGGAAGGTGGCTCAGTGGTATGCATTAGACCCGGGTTTGATTTCTCAGCACCACATAAACAGAAAAAGCTGTAAGTGGCACTGTGGTTCAAGTGATAGCCTTGAGCTGAAGAGCTGAGAGACAGTGCCCAGGCCCAGAGTTGAAGCCCCATGACTGACCCAAAAAAAAAAAAAAAACAGGATTAACTGGGCACCAGGGTACATGCCTGTAAAACCTAACAAGACCCTGTTTAAAATAACTAAATAAATAGCCATTGTTACTAAAAAAATGAAGCCATAAAATCTCAGGGACAGAAGGGTAAAAAAAGGGTAAAGAAAATTTGAAGATAAAGATAGATTTCATAATATGCCTGATTTATTAATAATGCCTCTTCTTGAGAAAACCCCAAAGGGATTCTTAGCACATATAATCTGTGCTCTTATGTTTGATAAAATCTGTCCTGGGGAGTTATTTGTGTCTATGTGTGTTTGTGGAACAGTCTTTTGTGTATGTACAAGTGCATTAGGAATGAGATATATGTGCATCTTGTTCTGAAGCTTTGGCCTGCTTTATCCTCTTAGGACCTTTGTTTTGGCTGCTGGAGGGAGGTAGAGAGAGGTGTGGGCTCCCAGGATGGCTGCACGGGTGATGATGATTATTCCATATAGTCTGATGTTGCTGCTGGGAAAGCTTCTGGAAGCTGAGCTGTGCTGGAGCTCAGTGGGAACCAGGTGGGAGGGTGGTGCCTTAGATTGTGCGTCCAAGGACAAGGTCTGCTAGTGATGTAGAGTTTAGTGGTTTTCTATTTGACACCTAAAAATATTAAATAAAGTAAATAAGTATATGTTTATATATACATGTATATTTTTTGCTTGCAATTGATGAACTTTCAAATAAGCATTTTGAGTGTTTTAAATATCCCTTTAACTCTTAACATTAAATATCCCTTAAAGATGCTACCATTTACATCTAAGATAGTAAAGTGTAAACAACAGGAATTTGCCTAATGACAGTTTATATCTTTTTGTAAAAGAAAAATTTTCAGTGACTGTTGGAACTTGTGGAGGGGCATTTGATGTTCCTGTATGTGACACTGCTACCTGACTTGTTGGGGTTGAAATGTGTTTATGTGTTTTTGTTTTGTTTTTGTTTTCCTGTTGCTGATAAACTGTACATCCCAGTACCTGACTCTTTCTTGTTCCATAATGTTTCAAGAGGTCATTGATTGCATCGTCTGACTGTATTGAGTCTTGGAACAAAACTGGAGACTAGCTCCAGAGTTATCCAAGTAATTTTGTCATGGTTTTGGAGTATCCTGAATTTTCCTGTGGCTATAGGCATTACATTAGAGAAAATAAACCGAGGTGATTAATGTTACTTGATTAGAATTAATATGCTAAAGATCAAATTAGAATCCAGAGCTCCATTCTGGTTTCCAACCCCTCTGTGTCCTGGAGCAGCTGTGCTGCAGGGGAGCCAGCAATGGTGCCTTGGGCTCACACTGAGCACATCACTGGGCATAGGGCATTTGAGTCCCTGCTCTGGTTCTGGTGTTTACTGAACCAGAGTGATCTATTTGTACTTCTGAAATGCACACCCATATTTGACCATCAAGGTGTCATCTGAGTGTAACTGATGAGAAGTTTAAACATACAAGTTTGTACCATGGACTGTCTTCATTGTGTGTCCTCAGATTTCCCTTAATTTATTTGAAAACTACTTTTTTGGGGGGGGGGATGGAGAGAGACATGTGCATAGTTCTGTGTTTATAAGAATTAAGTAGTGACCAAACATTTTGGATGAGAGGTCATTGTTTTTGTATTATATGGACTTTGAACGTCTTGCTTCTTTTTTGAAGTTAAATGTTGAAGAATCTTGTATTCTGTCTTAAGTTCTATTGAATATAATTATTTTGTGCTGGCATCGTCCAGGACTCAAAACTTGGAATACTGCTTCTACTGCTTCTATTTATTCCTTTATGACAAGTCTTTAGAGTTTACTGTTGTTCAAGAAGGAAATCCTTAAGTAAAGTTACTAACAAATGGAAGTACTTCTTAATTCTTAATTTATCAATGTATTTTTATAGAAAAAGAGATGCATTGTGTAATTTGAATTTCCCTGGTGAAGTAACCAGATAATCACATACTTCTGTGAGTTATACCAGTTATCACTAATATTACTTTTGAATTGTGCATTCAGTAAAAAAAATCATGATCTGACTGGGAAATTTACATGTGTCCTAACTAAAAATCAGAATAAACCATGAATTTCAAGAAATACAGGAGGTAAAAACTGAGGGCTTTGTGGGTAATAGCTTCCTAAAGTTACCTGCAAGGCCATATCTTCTGACTGGTTGCTAAAGAGCACAATTTTTTTGTTTTTTTGCAGAATGGAATGAAGATGGTGAATGAGCCTAAACAAGTGTCTTTTTTTTTTTTTTCTTATACAGTTTCACCAGTGATCATTAAGGAGTGGGCAGCTTACAAGGGGAAATCTCCTCAGACCCCAGAACTGGTGGAAGCCCTGGCCTTCCGGGAATGGACCTGCCCCAATCTGAAGAGGCTTTGGCTGGGCAAGGCAGTGGAAGACAAGAACCGTAGGATGAGGGCCTTTCTGGCCTGCATGAGGTCTGACACCCCAGCCATGCTCAACCCTGCCAACGTGCCCACTCACCTCATGGTGCTCTGCTGCGTCCTACGGTGCGTACCAGGGTAGCAAGGGGAAAGGGTAACAAATCATGGTGTCTTTTTCGTTTTTCTTTTCTTTTTCTTTTTCTTTTTTTTTGGCCAGTCCTGGGGCTTGAACTCTGGGTCTGGGAGCTGTCCCTGAGCTTCTTTTGTTCAAGACTAGCACTGTACCACTTGAGCCACAGCTCTACTTCTGGCTTTTATTGTCTATGTGGAACTGAGGAATTGAACCTAGGGATTTGTGCATGGTAGGCGAGCACTCTACCACTGAGCCATGTTCCCAACCCGAAATCATGGTGTCTTGAACTCAGAATAATCTAGGCTGTATAATGTAGAATAATGTAGCCTGTATAAATGCAATAAATAATTTATGGTACACAGTGAGTTTATAGAAAGGTATATTTAGTAAATATGCATAGCCTGTAAATACTGTACAATGATTTTAAACATAAATATTAAATAATTTTGATATTTGATTATGGAGAAACTATATTTTATATATTAGCAATTCTTTTGTGGAGTTTGTGTTTTCTTCCCCCTTTATTTAGTCATTTGAACATGGTTATATATTTTTTTTACAGACAGTCACTTGGTTCTGGGTGATGATCCAGCGTGTGTTATCTACCTTATTGCTCACTTTGTCCTGGCTCTAGGCCTCAGGACTTCTCTTGGGTTAGCCCTAGGACACTTTCTTACTTTCTGACTGCTTAGGTGCATCTTGTGTTTCTCTTCTTTGGTGCCAGCCATCTGCAGGGAGCAGCTTGGTTTCCTGAAGCGCAGATGTTTGAACCCAGGCTGGTATGCCCCTATGGCCTTTCTCCTGGGCCTTCTCATATTACAGTGATGGGTGGCTGTGTCATTTAAGATTCAGATTCATTTGAATTTGTAGACATCAGATGTTCACTAGGTTTTAGAGATTGGATGGTTTTGAAAGAATCAAAGTTGCAAGTGCAATATAAAAACAAAAAATTTTTAGTTGCATACTTCAGTGTAGTTTTCTAACAGACTATTTTCTTACTGAATCTCCATGTGATTATCAAAATCAACCACATAGATCCTTCAGTTTGTCCCATGTCAGGCTCATTTCTTAGTTTCCCAGCAGTGTTTTCTGTGATAAGAGACACACTTCAGGCTCTCTCTGTTTGCAAGAAAGATTTCCCCCCCAGGGGTCACACGATTTGGTCTGTCTTGTTGGTCAGGATTTATACCTTCTGTGTGAAGAGCTGCTTTGAAACATCTCTCAATCCAGCCATCCATGTATCTGTCAGTGTGGGCTTTCTCCTGTAGTCTTCACCCATAACACCATTATTTATTTTGGCATACCTTAATGTTGTGGTAGCTAGTATCCATGGTGTCCAACTACCCTACTAGGAGGTAGTATTTGAAAACCAGTTTCTTTCACTAGTCACTCCTTATGCCCTGTCTCTCCAGCTGTATTTATGGATCCACATGACAGCAGTTGTCTGTATACTTCTTTTTTTGTTGGTCGTGGGTCTTGAACTCTGGGCCTTGTCACTGTTCCTGAGCTCTTTAGCTCAAGGCCAGCGCCCTACCACTTGAGCCACAGCACCACCTCCATTTTTCTGGTGGTTAATTGGAGATAGGAGTCTCATGGATGTTCCTGTTGGGGCTGGCTTTGAACTCTGATCCTCACATCTCAGCCTCCTGAGAAGCTAAGATTACAGGTGTGAGCCACCAGCACCTGCCCTGCCTGTGTATTTCTATCCCAGTAAAAACCATGAATTCACTTTGGTCCCCCTTCCTGGAACCCTTCTTGTTCATGTTCCCAGTGTAGCATGGAGCTGTGCTCCCTTTAGAAGTTGACTTTACCCTCTGGCTAGATCTTTTGACGGTCCAGTTGGCTCCACTCAACCCTATACTCACCTCTCCTTATGGGTCCCACCTCTTTGACTTTAGAAAGGAAAGGACCATATTTTTTTTTAAGTTTCTTAAAGTAATCATGAAATTTAAGACCATTTACTTGGTTAAGATGACTTACCTGAATAAAGGTTGATCAATAGAGCATTTCATGCTTAATTCATTAACATTATTTTACTAGGTTTTTGTTTTTAAAGTTTTCTGGTCTCCTCTGATTAAGGTCTATTCAGTTGATTGATTCAGTTAAGGACATCTTTTTATTTACCAAATCATCTATTAGTCAAAATTTAAGATGGAGACTTCAGGTGATTTGAAACTCAGTTAACAAATGGATTTGATCACTTGCATTCCTTCTTCCAAGTGTGAAATGTTATGTAAAGCCTGACTTAACCCAGAGTGTCCTGGAACTGAAGTCATGAATGGAGTACGATATCCACATTTTCATCATGCCACATTCTCAAGTTTGTGCTCCTTGCTGTGGCAGTCCTGGCTTCTCTTGTTGTGTCCTGACCTTTTATTCTTTCAGTCCCAGAAGTGGCTAGTGCCAGCTCTGAGAGGCATAAATACGGGGGCACAACTCCTTCCAACTCTGTGCTTCTGTGTGCTTGTCTCCCCCTTAGGGCTCGGCAGCTTCACTGTGAGCCTTCTCTTCGCTGTTCAAAAGAGGAGACGTAGGCTAGGCATTATGAACAGACAAGAATGTGCTGTAGTAAAGACTATTTACAAGCACAGGGAGATAGCCTGTGACTATAGCTTTTCAACTCCCATATAGGCTTTTCTTTGTTTAGATTTTGTTGTTGTTGTTGGTTTTGTTTTTTGTTTTTTTTTTTTGGCCAATCATGGGGCTTGAATACAGGACCTGGGTTCTGTCCCTGAGTCTCTCTGTGCTCAAGGCCAGCACTCTACCACTTGAGCCACAGCGCCACTTGTGGCTATTTCTGTTTATGTGGTACTGAGGAATCGAACTCAGGACTTCATGCATACTAGGCAAGCACTGTACCACTATGCCACATTCCCAGCCTCTTTCAGCCCTTTTAGTTTAGATTTGACAGGTATGTCTTCATGATTAGATTCGGTCATGCAGGGGAGGGGTGGATAGGACAGGGGATGTGCTTAGTGGTACAGTGCTTGCCTAGCATACATGAAGCCCTGGGTTCAACTCCTGAGTACCACAGAAACAGAAAAAGCCAGAAGTAATGCTGTGCCTCAAGAGGTAGAGTGTTAGCCTTGATCAAAAGAAGCTCAGAACAGTGCCCAGGCCTTTAAGTTCAAGCCCCAGGACTAGCAAAAAAAAAAAAAAAAAAAAAAGCAAGAGATTCAGTCCATGCGTTCAGGCACAATGAAACAGAACATTGGGGTGGTCTTCTTCTTGTACCTGAAGACAGGTTTGCCTTTTGCTGATACTGTGAATCTTAACCTCTTGGTAGGGTCCTGTGGAATATTTCTGTGTTGTTAAATGTTGCCTTATGGCCACAATTGGGATGTGTAAGGGAAGAATAACAAGTCCTTTCAATATCTGGAATACTCAGTAGCAGAAATGAGGAAGAAAGAAATCAGAGCAGAGGGTAGCATGGAATGGGGCTGAAGGCGGAATACATGAGAGACTAGTAGATAAGACTGGACTAAATAAGTCCCGGAAAGACTTAAATTAATGCCCTCCCTCAAGGGTAAGGTCAGAGCACCCTGTTTATAACATCAGGGCCCATGCTGCCCAGATGCTGCTTCTCTGCTCTTGGAGCTCTGGCATTTTTCAGCTTCCATGCTAGTCTAAGACAGTGAAAGAACAGTATAGAAAATTGTAAAACGGTATAGATAAACCTTACCTTTCATAGTATGAAAGTGAAGGTAAGTGAGGAGGTTAAGAGATCTCCCAAAGCCTATTTCTAGCAAACTCTTCATATAGTGTTTTACTCTGCTTAGAACTTTTAAAGAAAAAAATTTCAAAAGTTCTCTAGGAAGATTTGGCAGTGTGAAACATTCATTCTAAATGTGCAAATCAGGATAGTCTGAATAAATGAGTTATCCAAGAGTGAGCTACTGCTGTTCTGTCTGTGGATTTTAGCGTCTAACCCACACATATGTGTATGCTCATTCTCTTACTGTCTGTATCTTAGAAAAGCAAATGGTAACTTTGGTGTGGAAAGGCAAATGGTGGAGACAGACAATCCAACCAAGTAGGCCATGTGTTCCTCCAGCTATGTTGAGTTCTGAGGATCTGTGCTGCCAGAAAAGCAAGAAAAATCTGGGCATGTGGCCAAGACCATCTTTTTCTGATTCAAAAATGCAAAAGGAAATTAGTGCAGAGAGTTAGTGTTCATGGATCGAGGTTGCAGTTTGGGAAGATGAAACACATCCTGTGGATGAGGGTGGTGGGGCTATGACTGCATGACTGTACTAACCTCACTGGAACAAACATGTTAAAAAATTACAGTTATACTTACAATGGTGAATTTTGTATGTATTTTTTTAAATAGAGAAAAAAATAAAGAAGCCTAAAAACAAATATACTTTATGGAAAAGAGTGTTACATATTGAACATATTCTCTTGTCCAGTAAAATTTTTCAAACACCAGTAGGGTATTTTTCGTCCTTTTTTCTTTCTGTCTTCCTGTCTTTCCCTCCCTCCCTCCCTTCCTCCCTTCCTCCCTTCCTCCCTCCCTCCTCCCTCCCAAACATATTCTCTTGTCCAGTGAAATTTTTCAAACACCAGTAGGGTATTTTTCGTCCTTGTTTCTTTTTTTTTCTTTCTGTCTTCCTGTCTTTCCTTCCCTCCCTCCCTCCCTCCCTCCCTCTCCCCTCTCTCCCCCCCTCTCTCTCTTTCTCTCTTTCTTTCGTCGTGGGGCTTGAACTCTGGGCCTGCATGCTGTCCCTCAGCTCTTCAGCTCAAGGCTAGCCCTCTACCACTTGAGCCACAGCGCCACTTCTGGCCTTTTCTGCTTATGTGGTGCTGAGGAATCGAACCCAGGACCTCATGTATGCAAGGCAAGCGCTCTACCACTGAGCCACCTTCCCAGCCCCATCCTTGTTTTTTTATCAAGCTCTAATAAAAATTCAATAAGGCATTTAGGACTTACCGTATTCAGTCAATTGCAAGGGATACAGTTTTTATCATTGCAAATATTTCTTTATTTTTATTTTTGAATTAGTATACATTAATAGTATTGGCATCCTGTGGAGTGAGCCAGGTTGTCACACAAGAGTGTTGGTACAGAAAAGGGAAGCCTGAGACCCTTGACAGAGTTGTTCTAGTGGAAGTTAGAGATTTGGAAATTGGTTTCCTTTTGACTGCCAATACCAGAATGCATCCCATTTGAAGGCTGTAGTTGTAGGGACTGTCCTGTGTGTTATATTCCTTAAAGTCTCTTTTCTTTTGTGGACCCTTCTTGCCCTTCCTCATTGTTCAGCAGCTGTTGGAAAGTTCTTCAGTTGCTGCTCTTCATCTTTTTTATTGTGACCTTAAATCTTTTCTGTTGTGATCCAGGAGGAAGATTATGATAGAAAATCAAATTTAATTATCACAAGCCAGTTATGTGAATTGCTGCTTATCATGTTCTTTGAGGTTTTAAATATTTCACATGAATCAAATTGAAAGGGATTATTGACCAGCTAGTTAGCTTATAGAGTGCAAAGTTTAGCATATTGATTTTAATTACTCTAAAGCATTCTGGTAAGCCCACATGATGATTACATTTTTATATACCCTCATGTGAAAATAGGAAAACTGGAAAGAAAGCCTTAGTATCTTCTTAGCTCCAGGCATTCCTAGTGTTTACTTAGATCCTCCTGCTAGGTTCATCTACTCAGTCATTCTACTTCAATCCTTTCTTTCCCTTCTCAGGTACATGGTGCAGTGGCCAGGAGCTCGCATTCTACGGCGTCAAGAACTGGATGCCTTCCTGGCTCAGGCGCTGTCCCCCAAACTCTATGAGCCTGACCAGCTACAGGAGCTCAAGGTAACATATCAACCCTGTTTCATTGTCTTGGGAAGTCTTGCTTTGGGTCTTGGTGTAACAAAGCTAACTTTCACCAAACAGAATTGCTTCAGTGCACTAAACTAATGATACTAATTTGATGTGAGTTGAGAGCCCTCAGGGCAAAGGGGCCATTCCTGTCTAGTTATAGATTTGCCATCCCCAACAATCAATGCCACTTTCCCCTTGTTTATCACTAATGGATGTTTATTCTTGTTTTTCACATCAGGAAGTAAACTTCTCTTTTTTTGTTTTAGGAGGGGATTCCAGGCCCTGAGAGGGCTTGATCTTAAGAATTTTCTAACATCTAGCCAGGATTCTTTTTCTTATTTCATTCCATTGTTCCTAGCTACAACTTTAGTTTTCTTTTAAAAAATATTCTTTGTCCTTCAAATATTGTAAAATCCCTTTATAAAGAAAAAAAAACACTTGAAGAACGATGTTACACTATCATCCCAACACCGTTTGAGTCAGCATTTATCATCATATTCCTTTTAATTTTGCCTTCTAGTGGTTTCTTTTGTTCTTTGTTTTGACAATTTTTGTGTTCTGTAAGTTGTCACCCAAATTTTAGTGAATATATCTTTTCAGTATATCTTTATTAGTTGATATGTTCACATAATTATAATTGCTTTCTAATTTCTATATTAAATGTTAGTTCAAGACTTTTCAAAGTTAGCTAAATCATAGATCTGCCTTTTCTTTTTAATATCAGGGTTTTGTTTTTCTTTACCATCAATTACATATTTATTTATTTATTTTATAAAGTTTGATTTGCAATCAGTTAATCTCTTTTGACAAAATTACCTTCACTTTTAGATCTTTTTGCTGTTCTTTATGAACGCATCTTTTCATGCAGAGGGATTTTAGGCTTGCTTTATAGATTTTTAGTATTTGACAGGTGATGCTCAATAAATTTCTGGTTTTCCCTAAATCATTGTGTTAAATTTTCTAATTTGGTGTTGAGTGGCACTCACCTGAGGCTTTTGATGACTTTGAAATAAGCTAAGTGCAAAACCCAAATGTAGCAGAATTCCCCTCAAATTGTGTTCTTTATGGATCAAGCTTTTCTATTTGTCAGGCAGAAATTGTTATTGTCTTTAACGCTTTTGTTTTCGGTGTCAGGCAGTGTGGCGGGCCCAGTCAGGTCCTCCTGGGTGCCCGTCACCACCGTCCTCGCCGCAGGCTGTGCTTCAGGGGGTGGAAACACTGCCCTAGAGTGTGGTGCCACCCTCTACCTCTACTCCTGTTTCTCTTGTGTAGATTATTCCTTCAGTATTGACATCCCAGTTCTGAAAATCAGACCGCCAGGGATCAGGTATGCCCACCAAGCCTTATTCACCATCAAGTTACTTTAACCAAAGTTCATCTTATCTCCCATATCCTTTTCATTTTCGGATCCACACACAGAATATAACTTTTGAAAGAAGCTTTCATTTTGGTTCTTTTGAGGTCTTAGTACTTTCATGGTTTTCTACTGATTCTTCATCTAAGGCGAGGTGTTTCTAGAGATATATCAGAAAGACACATTCCATATACAGTTGCCTTCTGTCTCACTCATCGCCGCCCTGGGTCTTCTTGTGTGGAGGTCGATGGTCCCCTTCACAAGCACAGCCCACACCATGAGAGCTTCATTGTCAGGATTAGTGCGTATTTCAAGAGAGCTATGAGAAAAGTAACATTTGCTGAGGGTAAGGCAGTTTTTGGTTGTTGTTTTTTGTTGTTGTTGTTGTTTTTTTAAGATTAAGGATTCTCTTAGTTATCACATTGAGAAATGATAAGAATAATCCTTATTTGTTACCAAAATTCATATGCAGAGCTGAGGGTTCCAAAATTCAGTGATAGAAAACTAAATTGCTTTTAATGCTTTTTCATTTAACCATTAAATGTTTTTGACATACCAAAAGCAATAACAGTGCCTGTCTGTAAAATGCCACTTTACTGTTAAAGATACAGTCACCTCTTGACTGTTGCTGCTGCTGTGCTGGGACCCTTACCGGTTTGTGGATTGCCCAGACCTTATCGCTCTTCTCCCCTTCACTGCCCAGCTCATGCTTTGCCATCAGGGAGGAAAAGAGGAAGAAAAAGACCCACTTCTTATAGTTTGGACTCTTGTTAGCTTTTCTGATGGGAGGTTCAATGGGAAAAAGCATTGCAACCATTAGCTAAAATGAATTTTCAAGAATTTCATTTCATCCATGCTTTCTTCGTCTACCATGTCCATGAGTAATTGAGCGTGTTCTGTGTGATTCCTTAATATCTGTGACGGTGATTGATAATCCTCATTTTTTTCCTGTTATATTTTCAAAGCTGTTTTTCTAAGTTACACTTTGAATGTAATCATTAAGGTAAAATTAGTGCTGAGCTTGGGTTTCAAGGAGGGTGGGTGAAGGACGAGGAGAAGGAACTTTGTACAATTATGATATGTGTACAGTTTCTTCTCCCTTGCTCTTGACATCCCTATAATTGCTTTAAATTCTTTTAACAGTTTCACATGCCAAGTGCAGAATATAAAAGATGGAAAATGAAGAGCTTTAAAGACAGTATTAGGGACGTGCAACATGTCTGTGATACCTGTAAGAATTATTTTGAATATAGGTAAATATGACAAATTAAAGTAAGAGTCTATTGCCCAGTAATTAGAAGTTGGACAAAGTCACTTCACTGAAATTGTTCATAAATTAATTAGGCAGAAAAAAGTACACACACACACACACACACACACACACACACACACACACACACACACACACACACACACACACACACATATTTCCTATAAAATCAGAATATTTGTTTCTCTACTTGAGAAATTTCAATTAATGTTGAATATTTATCTCTTGGCATAAGAGAATAAAATTAGAATGTGAATATCTGATACCTTGAGTTCTGTGGTGGTCTGTCCAGTAGAGTACTATCAGAAATACCTGTGTCCTAGGGTTATTGAGAGCTGGCAATGAGATTATGCATATACAAAATCATTTTTTATTAAGTTCCTCATAAATGTTATATTATACTGTTGTACTATTTCTTGTATAATTAGCATGTAAGGAAAGAAAAATAATTCATTATAAGGTTTTACAATTTTTCTGCTGAGCATGATGATGCTTGCCTTAATCTCTGCTACTTAGGAGGCTGAGGTAGACGATCTAGAATCAATGCCAGATTTTGCTATGCCAAAAGTGAAAACAAAAGGAAGAAATCTATACAATAATGGAAATTTGATTCACATTGTTATGTAGCTTTTAAGCTGTTCGATTAATGGAAGTTGTCATTACTGAAATTACTAATTACCTCAAAACCATAAACATCATTTTTAATATCCATAAAAAATCCAGCCCTTCAACCAGTGGGGAGTTTGTATGCAGTGTATTTTTTTATTCCTGCTTCAGCAAATGCAGAGATGAATAGTTCTAACTACAGTGGTTCTGTGCTGTGCCCATCTGCTTAGCTGTCTTAAACTCAGCATGTGTACAGCAGCTAGTTAGTAGGGCTTTGTTTCTGGACATGACCAGCAGCAGCTTGCCACCAAGAACCTTGCACAGGCTGTTGCATGTGCATCCATAGACAGGAGGTATGACATGTATGCAGAACGTTTGCATAGAAGCAGAGGACCATTAACTTCATCACTTTTCTCCCCCTAATCCTTGACCCAAGTTCTCTAGCAATAGGGTACAGAGGTGCTGGGCTGGAATCAGTGGATACTCACCTGACTAGAAAGAATTTATGGTCACTATCTTTAGAGTGAGGGATCAGGAGACCTGTCTCCTGGGCTTGATCATGTTTACTCATGGGCTCTACCTTCGCTTGACCACTCATTAATAGCTAGTTTTCTCTTTCTGCTGTGAGGAGTCTCCTTCCTTTCTGTAGCTCACAGATAGGGCTAAATAAATGAGACTAAAGTCTAATGAAAGCAGTTGTATTTTTATCCCTTTTGCTTCAGTTGTTCCCTCTTTTTCCACATTGCACATAAATGTGAGAGTGCATGTAATTCCATCCGGCCAGCTTCACCTGCTTCCCAACACTGATAAGGGGGAATGTAGAAACAGTGATACACAGTAGGATCAGGAGGTGTAGAGAAAAAACATTTGTAAATCTCTGAATTAGTACTCTTCCAGGTTTTGAAAGTTTTATTACACTGATTTAAAACTTTAGAAAAGAGCCAGGTGCCAATGGTTCATACCTGTAATCCAGCTACTTAGGAATCTGAGATCTAAGAATTGACAGCTCAGGCAGGAAAGCCTGTGAGAAGCTCATCTCCAAATAACCAGCAAAAAGCCAGAAGTAGAGCTATGGCTTAAGTGGTAGAGTATCAACCTTTAGCAAAACAGCTAAGGGATGGCGGCAGTAGTCAAGCCCTGAATTCAAGCCCCAGTACTGGAGCATACATGTATATATATATACTCAGATGCACACACACACACACACACACACACACACACACACACACACACACACACACACACACACACACACACACACACACACACACACACACACACACACACACACACACACACACACACACACACACACTGGAGCATACATGTATATATATATACTCAGATGCACACACACACACACACACTTAGGCAAGGTTATGAAATAGTATTAACCAATCATGTGACATGTTGGTATGAGTGACATGAAATAGCAAATAATAACTTATTAGGATTTGATATCAGAATGATCTGGTTTTGTCTTTCATGCAAATCTCTTGTAGTGCTATTATGGTGAAGAATTGTTTAGACTAATGTTGCCCAAAGACTGCATTCTTGATAAGCCACAGAAGTGGGGAGACAGAAACTAGAGCAGAATTAAAACTGTCTTGGATAATCCACAAACTGGGTCCTTCACACACAGATGATCAAAAGTTGACTGTACTGGTGTTAGGTATCTTAACTCTGCCATCACATGCATAGGAGTGGGCCCTAGGCACAGCAGACACCAGTTTTCAACAGATTTCAGTGTTATGCTCAGTTGAAACATAGTATCTAGTGTTGCATTGTTGGTTTGCAATCTGTCTATTTCTCCTAAAATACTAAGATAATTTGATTAACAAGTGGCTATCTGGGACATCTATCTCTATATATGTATACATATAATAGTATAAATTTATTCAGAATGAATTATACACAGTTATTTAAAAAATAACTGCTTGAGCCAGGTGCCGGTGGCTCATGCCTGTAACCCTAGCTACTCAAGGGGCTGAGATCTGAGGATTGCGGTTCAAAGCCAACCTGGGCAGGAAAGTCCATGAGACTCTTATCTCCAGTTAACTACCAGAAAACTGGAAGTGGCACTGTGGCTCAAGTGGTAGAGCTCTTGCCTTGAGCTGAAGAGCTGAGGGACAGCGTTCAAGCCCCGAGTTCAAGCCCCACGACCAACCCCCCAAAAAAAAAAAACTCCTTGAAAAGTTTAGCATCTTAGAGCATTCCTTTTTGACCACCCTTTTTGTCAGTCACAGCCTGTGTTCAGATCTGAAATGTGAAGTATTATTTCATGAAGTGATTGTGGAGCTCTGGGCTTCTGAGGATACCCTGGGTGACATTCAGCCATAACACAGTATTACCCATACTGTGTAATAATTTATGAATGCAAACTGGAATATTTCAGTATGTTCATAAAACATGCTCTTAAACTTAAATGTGTCAAAAATAACCTAAGTCAGTAAGAGCAGGTCTAGGTGAGGCTCATGTGATACTTAGTCATGCTTACGTCGAGGTTTTGTGCTCTTTACCTGTGGGGAATTTGACTGGGACTATTGGGAGAGTTAGATACTATAGTACTCTTCTGCCATAGAAATTACTCTTTTCAATTTAAAGATTGAGAACCTAGACCCCCGAGGAATTCAGCTGTCAGCCCTGTTCATGAGTGGAGTAGACATGGCATTGTTTGCCAACGACGCATGCGGACAGCCCATCCCCTGGGAACATTGTTGTCCTTGGATGTATTTTGATGGGAAGCTCTTCCAGTCTAAACTCCTCAAAGCCAGCCGGGAAAAGACCCCACTCATCGACCTCTGTGATGGTCAGGTATGTTGGAGAGTCAGGGTGGCCATCTCTAACTATAGTTAAATCTTTTGTCTTTTATAGTGTATTTGTCATGAAATATACAAGAGAAGACCCAGCCCTGTGTTACCAAATATCACCTCAGGACTCCCACTGAGCCACTTCTTGGGAGACCATTGGTTCTTATTATTTGTGACAGCTTGGTTCTAACTTCACTTTGAATACTGAGTTAGTGAATCTTAACCATTGTTCCTGAGAAAATTCAGGGTTTGGTGCTTGCAAGTTTCTGCTTGTGTATTCTCACATTTTGTTCTGTATGGGGTTCTATTTACAGGCACTCACTTAGTATATGTGATTTGTTGAACTTATTGCCAACCCCACTGTCAACTTATGCCATTAGAAGCTTGTCTGACACATAGAAAGCAAAAACAACAAAAGCATTAAAGCACAGTGTGTATGTCTGTGTGTATTCTTATTTCTAGTATGAGTTAAAACAAGCCAGGCTAATGTTATTCATCTGATCTCTGCTTGGATTACAAGAAGTGAATATCAGCAAGTAGACAAGTAGACACATATGCAAATAGATAGTCAATAAACAATAGTCAATAGATCTTAGTTTGTTAGTGCTCATTCAACTGTAGTTAGATTACTGTGAATGACATTTTTACCTGCCTGGTTCTTGACTTCCAGGCTGAGCAGGCTGCCAAGGTGGAAAAGATGCGGCAGAGTGTCCTGGAGGGGCTCAACTTCTCTCGGCAGAATCACCCGCTCCCCTTCCCACCACCTCCTGCTCTGCCTTTCTATCCCACATCTATGTACCCACGGCACTTTGGGCCCATCCCACCCGCACAGGGCAGGGGTAGGGGCTTTGCAGGTAAGGTATTTGTCAATTTACTCAGGCTGGGACAGAAAGGGTGATGCTTCTAGTGTAGCCATAGCTTACTTTGCTAAGACCGTTATTTGTGGGTCATAGACAGTTGACAGTAGTAATCCTCCAAATTAGGGAGGAATGAGCTGGATTCCAGAGATGATCTGAAAGAGAAAGGGAGCCATCAGCTCTGATGCAAAGACTGAATGCTAAAGTCTGTCAACAGCTGGCTGCAGTGTTCATATTTTTTAAGATTTTTTTTTTCTTCCTTCTGGGCAAGAAATTAAATCCATCGGAGTCAGATCCATTTTCCAGTACTGATGTCACGGTATCCATGGTCCTACTGAATGACTGCTAATGAAGGGTGGCCAGCAGTACTGGCCTCTGGAGATGCATGATGATGAGGGGACGGGAGGGTCTAGGAGACCCCTCTCTCTTCAGCAGCTGAGGAGATGGGGATGCTTTGCTTTGTCTCATACCCTTAAGGGGCCCGAAGCCACATTCCTCATGTTTCTCCCCTGTCTCTTTCTACCCTAAATCCTACAGGAGTCTGTGGCTTTGGAGGCCCCTATGGGGAAACAGTAGCAACAGGCCCTTACCGTGCCTTCCGGGTGGCAGCAGCATCAGGACACTGCGGAGCCTTCTCAGGCAGTGACAGCAGCAGGACTAGCAAGTCCCAGGGCGGTAATTATACCCACACCCTTTCCAGAGCTTCTGCCTGCCAGTACCTCTTCTGCTCCAGTGGTTGGTGCCTGTCTTCCTTGACTGTCCTTGAGAGCCACCTTCTCCACCACAGTGCCCCTTCTCATGGGTCCCTGACTGGCCCTCTGCCTGCAGGTCTCTGCAGTGACTTGGCCATAGCTGTCTCTCTTTTCAGGGTAGGCCACTGTGTGTTCTCCTAGAACAAACCCATCTCATGTTTGGGTCACTTGATCAGCACTTCATGCTCACAGGCTGAGCTGCTGGCTTATCAATTGCATTGCGGGTCTGTTCTAACACATTTAGAGTAATGGCTTAGCCTATCTGTAGCCACAGAAGGCCCATCTGCAGCCTCTAGGACTTTTCCGCCCTGGGACTGGTCCTGTAGCACAGCCTTGATTTTCTTTTTCTTTTTTTTTTTTTTGTCGATTGTGGGGCTTGAGCTCTGGGCCTGGGCACTGTCCCTCAGCTCCTCAGCTCAAGGCAAGTGCTCTACCACTTGAGCCACAGAGCCACTTCTGGTTTACTGAGTGGTTTATTGGATATAAGAGTCTTACAGACTTTTCTGCCCAGGCTGGCTTTGAACCTCGATCCTCAGATCTCAGGCTTCTGAGTAGCTAGGATTATGGGCATGAGCCACCGGCACCAGACTAGCCCTCATTTTTTTGATGTGCTTCAGCTCCTTGTCATGCCAGGGTGCTACTACTGTTCTGTAGTTGGGGATTAGCAGAGAGAGGGGAGGGTACAAGGAACTTGCTTCCCAACTTTACTACTATGGTGTTTGAATCTCCCACCTGTGCTGTCCTGAGTGGCTACCACTAGCCACATGTACATGAAATAACTTCCATCATGGCCAGTAGTATATACATGGAAAAAATTAAAGTAGCTTGTTAGGGTTTTTTGTTGTTGTTGTTTGGTTGGCTTTTTTGGTCAGTCATAGGACTTGAACTCAGGGCCCAGGCATTGTCCCTGAGCTTTTTTGCTCAAGGCTAGTGTTCTGCCACTTGAGACACTTCCAGTTATCTAGAGGTTAATTGAAGATAAGAGTCTTACAGATGGTCCTCTCTGAGCTAGCTTTAGACTGTGATACTCTGATCTTAGCCTCCTGAGTAAACAGGATTATAGTCCTGAGCCACCAGCACCCAGCTCAACTTGTTAGTTTTTTATCTTCATCATATGTTAGATGATATTATTGGGCAAAGTAAGATATGCTATTAAAACATTTTTCCTCTTTCTTTGTACTTGTTCACGTGACGGTTAGAAAACATAAGGCCCATTCTAGATTCTTGGTGGCCAGTTCTGACATAGTTGCTTTAGAATTGTGTAGAGCTCATGATAATGTATTTCCCTGCCAGAGCACAAGATGCTAGAGGCTCTGTTTTGCTATTGGTTAATGATTTAAGAATTTTCTTAGATCAGAAAATTTTAGAATATGCAAACAATTATCAGAAATTAGTAGAGATTGGTGAATACAATTTAGATTCTGTTTAAAGAAATCCTAATTAAACAAAGTAAGAGTTATTGAGCCGAACATGGTGGTTCATGCCTGCAATCCAGCACCGAGGAGGCAGAAGCAGGAAGTTTAAGGCCAGTCTGGGGTACACAGTGAGACCTTGTCTCAAATAAAACATGGGCTATTAATACAGATCAGTCATAGATGTTTTGCCTGGCATCCAAAAGACCTTGAGTTTAATTGAGAAAGAGAGGGAAAAGATGATCCAAGCAACTATATTAGTTTCTATAATGCTTTATTGATTATGGAAACCAATACTGAAAAGTTTTTTGCCTATTTGCCTTTCAAGCTATGTTGTAAAGATTTTGTTTCCTCAGCCTGGCACTGGTGGCCCATGCCTGCAATCCTAGCTACTCAGGAAGCTGAGATCTGAGAATCACAGTTAAAGGCCAGCCTGTGCAGGAAAGTCCATGAGACCAGACCCTATCTCCACTTAACCACCAGAAAACAGGAAGTAGTTCTGTGGCTTAAAGTGGTAGAGCACTAGCCTTGAGCAAAAAAATGTTCAGGGACAGCACATAGGCCCTGAGTTCAGGCCATACTGCCTACCATTTAAAAAAAAAAAAGTTGTTTTCTCATGTATTGCTTTCTTTTGTCTTTGTGTGTGTGTGTGTGTGTGTGTGTGCAGGAGTACAACCTATACCTTCTCAGGGAGGGAAACTAGAAATAGCTGGCACTGTGGTTGGCCACTGGGCTGGGAGCAGGCGGGGCCGTGGAGGCCGGGGGCCCTTTCCACTGCAAGTAGTCTCCGTGGGAGGACCAGCAAGAGGGTAAGCTCCAGACTGGAAAAATGAATCTAACATAAATGCTAAAAAGATCTTGGATTTGCTTTTATATCATTAGGTGCAGTCTTCTTTCATCATTCTTAATAGTTGCACAGAGTCTTATTTTTATATAACATTATATAATCAACTATTATTAAATATGTGTTCAATATACGAGTTCTCTTTTAAAAGTTGTTTTAAAGTATTTTTCAAATCAAATAGTTTCAACTGAATGCTATTGGCTCACGCCTATGATCCTAGCTATTCAGGAGGCTGAGACTTGAAGGATCCCTGTTCAAAGCCAACACTGGTACAAAAGTCCGTGAAACTTCTGTCTCTAACCAAAAATAAATGCTGGACTGCAAGTGGTGGCTCAATTTATTGAGTCTCAGGCATGAGCAAGAAAGCTTAGTGATAGTTCCAAATCCTAGTACCAGCACACACACAAAAAAATGTGGGCCAGATGCTGGTGGCTCACACCTGTAATTCTAGCTACTAAGGATGCTGGTCTCTGAGGATCGCCATTCAAAGCCAGCCCAGGCAGAGAATCATGAGACTTCATCTCCAGTTAATCACTGAAAAAGCTGGAAATGGTGTTGTGGCTCAAATGGTGGTAGAGCACTAGCCTTTTGAGCCAAAGGAGCCCAGGGACAGTGCCCAGGCCCACATTTCAAGCCCCAGGACTAGCTAGCTAGCTAGTAATAAATAAATAAATTAATTTATTTTATTTTATTTTATTTTATTTTTTTTTGTCGGTCGTGGGGCTTGAACTCTGGGCCTGGGCGCTGTCCCTCAGCTCTTCAGCTCAAGGCGAGCGCTCTACCACTTGAGCTACAGCACCACTTCCGGTTTTCTGGTGGTTTATTGGAGATAGGAGTCTCATGGTCTTTCTTGCCCGGGCTGGCTTTGAACCGCGATCCTCAGATCTCAGCCTCCTGAGTAGCTAGGATTACAGGCGTGAGCCACCAGCGCCCAGCATAATTAATTAATTTTAAAAAATGGGCTTGAAGCAGAAAAATATTGATTCCTTTGAATAAATTTTTAGTATGACCATAAATAAACTCAGTGCCTCATACAGCAGACTAGTCCCCATAGTATCTATTTGATAATGTTTTTAAACTGTGGTCTTTGAGAGATTCATGTCTATTTGCTCTTTTTTTTTTCCCTTATTGATCTAGACGTCCAAGGGGAGTTATTTCTACCCCAGTGATTAGAACATTTGGAAGAGGTGGAAGGTACTATGGCAGAGGCTATAAAAGCCAGGGAACGATTCAGGTAATGTCCCCACAAGTGTCACAGTGTTGCTCTGTCATTCCTTATCTGTGTCTCCTTTCTGAACTAGACTGAAGGGCGATGATTGTGTTCTGTAACTGTCAGGCCTTGTAACACCGTATACTGGTCCAAGACTCAACAGATGTAAATTCCTTTAAGCCCTAGTCATTGTCATCATTTGGAAGCCTTTCTGGTTTCTTTGCTGGTAAGACACAAAGGCCTAGGTTTCTGGACATTCCTCACCCAGGGTAGCTGCTTCCTGGTATTTTCCAGAAGTGACATTTCAACACCACAGACTAGGACCCAGTGGGTAATTAATTTCTATCAGATTTATGTCAGCTACTGGATCTTTTTGTTTGTTTATACATAAAAATGCAAACACTACATTCAGAGTTGTTTTATTTTGAAATAAGATCCTCTTGTATTCTTATTGTTTCTAGGATTTTATTTCACCTCTTTTGTCTTATAGTCATGTGTTCATTCTTCTGGATGAGCCCATTTGTGGACTTTCTTTATGGAAGTATACACTAAGAAGAAGCTCATACACTTAAACGTGTGAGTCACATAAGTATACTGTCCTCCCTCCCCAGTAAAATACTTCATCTCTTTGTGTTGAGTCTTCTAGTTCCATCAAAAGACAGGAATTTTATTCACCCTGTATTATAACATCTAATTTTCTATCCTGAGAATCTTAAGAATCTCAGGCTTAGCCAGGTGCCAGTGGTTAATGCCTGTAATCCTAGCTATTCAGAGGGCTGAAAGTGTAAGAATTGAGTTTCAAGGCCAGCCCAGGCAGAAAATTCCATGAAATTTGTATTTTCATTTAGTTACCAAAAAGCTAGTCGTGGAGCTGTGGCTGAAGTTGTAGCTAACCTTGAGTACAAAAACTCAAGTACAGTGCCCCAAGTTCAAGCCCCAGACCTGTCAAAAAAGAAAAATAAAACTCCAGTTTTGTTAGACTTAGAATATCCCACAATGAGACAGAATTCTTGATTGCACCATCATTCACTGAGAACAGTTGAAGGAAAATGTTTGCATTTGCTCTCCCTTCATTTGTTTACAATAGTTGTATTCTTATCAATCTGGACAGTGCACCCAGTCCCCTTTATCTCCCCTCCTGCATCCCCCCCCCCCCCCCCCGGCTTATATGTCCACTTTGGTCTCTGAAGGACTTTGGGAACAGCATTCTATGTGAAACATTTTCCTAATCAGGAAACATACTCATTCATTTTTTTCTTACCTATTTTATGTTCCTTTACTTTTTTTTGTTCATAAAACTTTGCTATCAGGCCGGGCGCTGGTGGCTCACGCCTGTAATCCTAGCTACTCCGGAGGCTGAGATCTGAGGATCGCGGTTCAAAGCCAGCCCGGGCAGGAGAGACCGTGAGACTCCTATCTCCAATAAACCACCAGAAAACCGGAAGTGGCGCTGTAGCTCAAGTGGTAGAGCGCTCGCCTTGAGCTGAAGAGCTGAAGGACAGCACCCAGGCCCAGAGTTCAAGCCCCACGACCGACAGAAAAAAAAAAAAACAAAACTTTGCTATCAAAGACATTGCTAATGTCTTTCTCTTCATAGTCATTTGCAGATTGGCTTAAGTGCCCCAGTTGATTGTAGCTTTTCTGTGCTTTTTCTTAAAAGTTTAATGCTTTGTCTTGCATTCCTGGTGTTGGTTGTTCTTGATCCTCCTCCTCAGTGTAGGATATTCTCATATGTGCACTCAGTTCTCTTTGAGAAAGATGTCTTATATTAGAGGTGTTTGGGTTCTATTCTTTTTCTGTGCTGTTTTCACCCTCAGTGGCTGTTGCCCTCACTCTAGTTTTTCTTTGCCTACATTCAGTGTTTGGTAGACTCTTCGTTTTGCTGTACAACTCACATACTTAAAATTCTCCTGTTTATACAGTCAGTGATTTGATTTTCCTTTTATTTTTTATTTTTTTTCTGGCCTTAGAGTTTGAACTCAGGGCCTGGGCGCTCTCTCTGAGCTTTGTGCTCTAGCTCTCTACCATTTGAGCCACATCACTTCTGGCTTTGAACTGTGACCTTCAGATCTCAGATTCCTGAGTAGCTAAGATTACAGACGTGAGCCACCGGCATCCAACTTAATTTTTAATTTTTTATTGTTATTATATACAGAGCAGTTACAGTTGTGTAAGTCAAGTAAAGAGTACATTTCTTTTTGGACAATGTCACCCCTTTCCCTCACTCTTGCCCAATTTTTCCATCCTGTACCTCCCACAAGTCATATAGTTTTTATTCAACATGTTTGTTTGTTTGTTTGCTTCTCTCAGTTGTGGAGCCTGAACTCTGGGCCTGGGCTCTGACCCTCCCTCAGCTCTTCAGCTCAAGGCTAGAGGTCTACCACTTGAGCCACAGCGCCACTTCCGGCTTTTTCTGCTTATGTGGTGCTGAGGAATCAAACCCAGGGCCTCATTCATGCAAAGCAAGCACTACCATTGAACCACCTTCCCAGCCCATGTTTGGTTTTCTTAAATATTAATTTTTAGAATAGTTTTCAGGACCAAGAGGAAGATATGGGGACACATATACACATGTCTTACTTCTCTTTCTCTCTCCCTCCTTCACACCAAATCTCCCTATTATATCTCCCATCAAAGAGAAAAATTTGTTACAGTTGATGAACTTATGTAACAGAATTATCCAAAGTCCATGGTTTGTGTTAGACTTTGTTCTTGTTATTGTGTATTCTGCAGGTTTGGACAAATATATACTGACATGTGTCTCTCCCTTTGTAGTATCATTCAGAGTAGGGCATTGCCCTAAATCTTTGTCTTCTGCCTATTCATCCTTTTCTCTCTTGGCAGACACTTGATCAACCTCTTTCCAAACCTTTGTCTTTTCCAGAATGTCACATAGCTGGAATCACATAGGATATTGTTTTTTTCAGATCAGGATCTTACACTTTGCAATGTGCATTTTAAGTTCCTCCACTTCTTTTTGCAGATGGATAGCTCATTTCCTTGTAGCTATATAATACTCCTTTGTTTAGACATATCAATTTGTTCTGTTATCATTCTGAAGGATATCTTGATAGTTAGTTTGGACAATTGAAAAAAGTTATATTGTTTTTCAGTGGCTGAATGCTTGTTAGCATATATGCAAGACCCTGAGTTTGATTCTTAGCACCACAGATGAAAACCAGAAAAACATGTGTGTAGTCCGTCCTTCCCTCCCTCCTTCCCTCCCTCCCTCTCTCTGTCTCTCTCTCTCTCTCTGTCTCTGTCTCTGTCTCTCTCTCTCTCTCTCGCTCTCTCTCTCGCTCTCGCTCTCTCTGTCTCTCTCTGTCTCTGTCTCTGTCTCTGTCTGTCTGTCTGCTAGTCTGGAGGTTTGAACTCAGGGCCTGGGCACTGTCTGACCTTTTTTGGCTTAAAACTAGCACTCTGCCACTCGAACTGAAGGATATCTTGATAGTTAGTTTGGACAATTGAAAAAAGTTATGTTGTTTTTCAGTGGTTGAATGCTTGTTAGCATACATGCAAGACCCTGGGTTTGATTCTTAGCACCACAGATGAAAACCAGAAAAAAAATATGTGTGTTGGGCTGGGAAGGTGGCTCAGTGGTAGAGTGCTTGCCTTGCATGCATGAAGCCCTGGGTTGGATTCCTCAGCACCACATAAGCAAAAAGAAAAAAGCCAGAAGTGGCGCTGTGGCTCAAGTGTTAGAGCGCTAGCCTTGAGCTGAAGAGCTGAGGGACAGCGCCCAGGCCCAGAGTTCAGGCCCCATGACCAGACCCCTAAAAAAAAAATGTGTATAATTCCTTACTTCCATCTTCTTCCCTCCCTCCCTCCCTCCCTCCTTCTCTCCCTCCCTCTCCCTCCTTCTCTCCACCTCCCTCCCTCTCTTTCTTGCTTTCTTGCTTTTTTTCTTGTCCTGAGGTTTGAACTCAGGGCCTGGGCACTGTCTGACCTTCTTTGGCTTAAGACTAGCACTCTGCCACTTGAACTACAGGTTCATCCACTTCTGGCTTTTTTGGTGGTTAGTTGGGGTAAGAGTCTGACAGACTTTTTTGCCTGGATGGCTTTGAACTGTAATCCCCAGATCTCAGCCTCAGATCTCAGGATTACAGGCATGAGCCACCAGTGCCTGGCTTGTGTGCGAATTTTTGTGCTAATACAAGTTTTCAACTATATTGGGTGTAAATCCTATGGAACACGATTGTTGCGTTTTTTACTCCCAGTTTCAGGGCTTGAACTCAAGGCCTGGGTGCTGTTCCTGAGCCTCTTTGTACTCAAGGCTACTACTTGAGCCACAGTACTACTTCCAGTTTTTGAGTGGTTAATTGGAGATAAGAGTCTCACGAGGACTTTGCTACCTGGACTGGCTTTGAATCTCGATCTTCAGATCTCAGCCTCCTGAGTAGGATTACAGGTATGAGCCACTGAGGCCTGGCTTAAGATTGCTGCATTTTGAGCTGGGAAGGTGGCTCAGTGGTAGCGTGCTTGTCTTGCATGCATGAAGCCCTGGGTTTGGTTCCTCAGCACCACATAAGCAGAAAAAGCTGGAAGTGGCGAGGTGATAGAGTACTAGCCTTGAGCTGAAGAGCTGAAGGACAGAGCCCAGGCCCAGAGTTCAGGCCCTACGACTGGCAAAAAAAAAAAAAAGATTGGTGCATTTTATGGCAATAATATGTTTAGTTTGTAGGAAACCACCAAACTGTCTTTCATAGTGACTATACAATTTGCATTCCCACCATCTGTAAGTGAGGCTTCCTATTGTTCCACATCCTTACCAGCATTTAATGGTATCAGCATCCTGAATTTTGGCCACATATTTGTGGATAATGGTATTGTGTTTTAATTTGTTCTTGTCTGATGACATATGGTAGTAGAATATCTTTTCATATGCTCACATAATTGCCATTTCTGTATCTTCTTTGGTTAGGTATCTGTTAGGTCTTTGTTGTTTTCCATTCATTTTTTTTTTAATAATTTAGTAGTGTTTAGTCTATTCTCAAGGTCTAGCAATTGGCAGTACTAATTCCAGAATATTCTTATCCCATAAAGAAACACTTTACCCACTGGCACTCATTCTCCGATCCTTCCTTCCCTCCCCAGCAACTGGTACAGTTGATGTATGTTATGCCTCTGGATTTGCCTGTTCCAAGGTTTGGTATAAATGTACTAGTACCACTGGCAGCATTTTGCTCCTCTTCATTACTGAATTATGTTCCAGGGAACATACATCCCACATTTATTAATATGCTGATGGACACATGTTGTTTCCATTTCTTGGCTACTTCAAATACAATAGCTATGATTATTCAGCTACAGATTTGGGGGGGCATTTCTTTTTAGTTCTCTAGGCATACAGCTAGGAATAGAATTGCTTAATTGTATGGTTATTCTGTGGAACTGTTTGGAGACTGTCAAATTGTCTTCCATCATGTCTGTGCTATTTGACATTACCAGGTGCTTATAAGGGTTCCACTATCTTCATGTCCTTGTCAACACTTAAAAGTTTCCATCTTAGCTGGTGCTGGTGGCTTATGGCTGTAATCCTAGCTACGCAAGAGGCAGAGATATCTCTAGTTAACCACCAAAATGTGAGATACAGAGCTGTGGCTTAAGTGGTAGAGTGCTAGCTTTAAGCAACAAAGCACGAGTTTCCATCTTCTTAATTCTAGCCATCCTAGTATGAATGACCTGGTCTCTTATAGTGAGTTTGATTTGTATTCCCTATGTTCATTTTCTTCTAATTTTTAAAATCTGTGATTTTCTCCTTCAGGTATTATGGTATTTACTGGTTATTGTTTTTTTTTTTTTTTTTTTTCTAATTTAGGCCTCATTTTTGGCTTTTCTTTTGAATTCTTAAAATTTTTCTTTCCATCTCATTTACAGGGGCTCTTTTACTTTATTATCTTCACCACTCCCAGTGAACTCAGGGCCTTGCATTTTGGATTTATGCATTTCTGTTTTGTAGCATACCACTTGAGAATTCTTTTTTTTTGGTGGTGTGGGAGGGAAAGTATACTTTGATTTGAACTCAGGCCTTTGCGCTTGGTGGGCAGGAGTGCTACCACTTGAGCCATATCCCTCAGCCCTAGTGTCATTTCAGTCACTGGTTTTGATCAGAGGAGACATTCTTGGTCTTCTGCCTCCACATCAGGGTTTGAACTCAGAACTTTACACTCATCTGGCACTCTACCATTTGAGCCACTCCTTCAGTTCAGCTTTTTGCTAGTTGTTTTGAAATAAAATCTTTTAAACTTTTCTGTTCAGCTGGCTTCAAACCTCAATCCTTCAGATTTCAGTCTCCTGAGTACTAGGATTACAAGTGTGAGCCACCAGTTCCTAGCTCTTGGTGTTTCTACCCCCTAATGTTAGGGATTTAACTCATTTCATTGTTTCTCACTGTATTAAATCCTTGGCACCATACCAGTGGCGCTACTTCTCTGCTGCTAGAAGCATCTAGACAGATGTTCTTGGGCTGGATCCCCAACTATTTTTGTTGTTGCTTTGTTTGCTTTACCTATTTTTTTTAAATAATGTTCATATTTGTGTTTTATCTCACCTTAACAAGAATCCTCCTATTTAAGTCTCCTGCTTAGGTCAGGTGACTAGTATGTGCCACTGTCCTCAGCCTTTTCTTATTGATTGAGATGAGGTCTTGAAGACTGCACAGTTTCACTTCAAACTACAGTCTTCTTCATCTTTGCTTTCCAAGTAGCTAGGCTTACAAGCCTCAGCCACCCCTAAGCCATTTTTAAATTTTTGAGGCAAATCCTTACTAACTTACTTTGGCTAGACTTTGAATTTGTGGGGTTTTTGTGTGTGTGTGTGTGTGTGTGTGTGTGTGTGTGTGTGTGTGTGTGTGTGTGTGTGTGTGTGTGTGTGTGTGTGTGTGTGTGTGTGTGTGTGTGTGTGTGTGTGTGTGTGTGTGTGTGTGTGTGTGTGTGTGTGTGTGTGTGTGTGTGTGTGTGGTGGTGGTAGTGTTATTGGTAGTGATAGTAGCTGGAAGTGCGTGAACCACAACTCTGGCCTAGACCTCCTGATTAGTTGGAGATAGTGTCTTGAAGACTTTTGTGTTTTTGAATTGTGGTCCTCTATCTAGCTTTTAGCCTTCTGAGTAGCTAGTAGTATAAACAGTGCTCTGCTGGATTCAGATTTGTGATCTTCCTGCCAGACCTTGGATCACAGGTGTGTACTAATATACCTAGCTACTTTTGGTCTTTTCTTATGGGCACATTTTACTGAGGTGCCTTGAGGCCTCTGGGGTGTGAATCTATCCACTTGTAAATCTTCCACGGTCCTTTCTCTTGCACACTAGTGAGACTAGTTGTTCACACCTTGAGAATAATTGATATGGGCCCCGAGACTCATGTGCATCTCTTATTAAGGGTATGAAGCCTGCTTACCTAGAAGTTCTAGACTTTTCCTTTCCTTGTCCTTTCATTTCTTCCCACACTTGTCTTTAGTGCAGTGTGGGTCACCCACATACTCAACGAATGACACTGTTTACTATGGTGCTGCATTTACTTGTGGCAGAGGAGCAAGGGAAACAGGTTGTAGACAAACAGTAGGGGAGAACCTGCTATCTTCAGTACCCTCCATCCTCTGTGTGTACCTTACCCTGCAACCCATGGTGCAGTTGCCCTTGACTGCTCCCAAGTCCCTATAGCAGGTGGTGCCCAGGAGGTGGTCTGTGCTAAGTGTTGGTTTAGTCCTGCAGATAGACTGTCTAATTGGGAGAAGCCTGAGCTTTGAAGAGATACACTTCAAATCCTCAGTATTCATTTTCTTTTCCTTCTTGCTACTGCTGTACTGTTATAGTTTGCATCAGATTGGGAATTTAGCTTATTGGTGGAGCACTCATCTAGTATGCACAAGGCCTTGGATTTGATCCCCAGTACCATAAAATGAAAGAAAGCACATTATTGTTTCAAGGTTCCAAAGGAGAATTAAGAGGAGTTGAGGTTTGCTTTTTTTTTTGGGGGGGGGGTCTGGTCGTGGGGACTGAACTCTGGGCCTGGGTGCTGTCCCTCAGCTCTTCAGCTCAAGGCTAGCCCTCTACCACTTGAGCCACAGCGCCACTTCCGGCTTTTTTCTTTTTTGCTTATGTAGTGCTGAGGAATCGAACCCAGGGCCTCAGGCATGCAAGGCAAGCGCTCTACCACTGAGCCACCTTCCCAGCCCCTGCTTTTTTTTTTTTTTTTAAATGAGGTTCACAGGGTATACTCTTTCTCCCTGTTCTTAGTGGAGAGAGTGGACTTTGATTTTTCATTTATTTTATTTTATTTTTTTTCAGCAAGACAAACCCTAGCTAGGGCTTTCAGGAAAGGAGGACAGACAGGAAGATGCTGGAGGTCCTTGTCATCCTGTGCTGAGGGAGGGCATGGGCCAAGGAGCTAGAAGATCCTGTTCTTCTCTAGACCATGACCTTCCTTTGGCTAGGCCAACCATGTTCAGCCCTAGTCATTGATCCCAAGAGACATTTACAGATTTTGATTTTTATAACTTGATAACTGGTGCTATGGCTTCTAATGGGTAGGTGCCAGGGGTGCTGTGGGCCAAAGTGGAGGTACATTGATCTTTGATAGAAGAAGCAATTTATATCTCAGGTGTCTTACTGTCATTTTAGAGAATCTTGTTCCAGAAATGTACTGGATCAGGCTAATTTTTTTTCCAGAGAAAACATGCTGAGGGACAGAGATCCTTCCCAAACCCACATGTGCTGTCTGTGTACACTGGGCTTTCTGAGGTTGCCCAATGGTGCTTGTTGGCCTGATGTAGTAGCTCATGTAATTTGGCCACTCCTCTCCAGGCATCTGTGGGTGATCTGTTCATTTTGGAGGGTACATGGGAGAGCCTTAACTTTAGAGCAGATTTGCCAAAGTGTATTTGTTAGGTTAAAAAATTAAGTCCTGTATGTGGCATTAGATAGAACTCCTGAAATGGGATTTCCCTCATTTTTAGGACATTAACAGCAGAGAAGTTGAGGGAAGGGAACACAGAAGGAACTGACTGGGACAGAAGTTTCACCAACAGAAGGCCACTCGAGGGAAAGACAGTCAGAGGGACCCAGCCATGCACTTTCTGCTTTTGAGCCTGCAGCCCAGTCATAGGGCCAGTCCGGTATCCTCCCTCCCCACCTCTTTATCCAAGGCTGCCTTATTGGTTGTCCTTCCTTTTAAACAGGGCAGACCTCCTTATGCTGCTTCAGCAGAAGAAGTGGCCAAAGAACTGAAGTCAAAATCCGGGGAATCCAAGTCCTCTGCTGTGTCATCAGATGGATCCCTGGCTGAAAATGGAGTGATGGCCGAAGAGAAGCTTGTGCCCCAGCTGAATGGGAGTGCAGGAGACACCAGGGCCCCCCACCCCGAAAGTGCCTTGAACAATGACTCTAAAACGTGCAATACAAATCCTCATTTAAATGCACTAAGTACAGACAGCGCCTGCCGCAGGGAGGCTGCTCTGGAGGCAGCTGTCTTAAATAAAGAAGAGTAAACTTATTTTTTATAGAGGGTGAAGGATGCTGGAAGGGTAAGGATTTAGAAATATCTGGAGAGAAAGAGAGCCTGCAGTTATGTACATTTTGTCCTTTCCGTAAGAGAAAAATGAGGACTTTGGAAATTCAGATCCCTCTTTGATATCAGAGATTTAAACAACACATTTTTAGTTTTAACCAGTTGTAGTCAAAATGCTACAATAAAACAAAAAGAAAGAAAATGAAGAGCATTTGACTCCCGCACTTAAAATGAAGTACACATAAAGTTTAAACTGGTTATGACAAAAGCCTATAGTTGTGTTTCTTGAACTATAAAGAAAAACAAATTTTGGCAGTCTTTAAGTATATATAGCTTAAAATATAATTTCTAGCATTTGGCACCATATGTATGCCATTATATTTGATTTTGCATTACTGTTTCACAATGAAGCTTTGTTTAAGGCTTTGATTTTTATGATTATGAAAGAAATAAGGCACAACCACAGTTTTTCTTTCTTACTTAAATTTCATCACTGTTGATGTGGTTCTTTTGTGTTTAAAAAAGTGCAACTATCGAAACTAAAAAATTATAGAGTAATATTGCCGTTCTGCTGATTTTAAATATACAGTACATCATACATACTTTACAAGCAAGTTCAATGGAGATAAAGTTGAAATCATAGAAGATGCAAATGACCTTTCAAAATCAACACAATATGTTCTGAAACTTTTTGTGACTAATACCATGCATCTGTGATCAATGAACTATGTGGTTTTGAATCGGATGTAGACCATTAGTACTACTACTTGAGCTAAACTTCTGCATGGTTCATAATTTTTAAAGTGTGTAGTTAATATTATGCATGTTATTGTCCTTTCTTCCATTCTTACCAGTACGTGCCCATTTGCAAAACAAAAATGCTAATAATCAGTAATAGTCCTATAAAAATGTTAACTCTGTTTAGTCATTGACTGATCTTGCTCTAACCTTAAAATTTTGTGATTATTGACCTCTGTTGCATTTATTCCAACCCTCCCCACCCTGAAAAAATTATCTAGCCGTTTCAAATATCGACATTACCCTGGTGTATTCACTGCTGTATGCATTATTGTTCTTTGTTGCTGTTTTATGCCTTCATATTAGCAAATATGAAATTCTGTGAAGAAAAAACCCTTTGATCTTAAAAAAAAACACCCCCCCCTTCTGTAGCAGGAAATAAATTGCTTGTTCTTGAGAACTTTCCCATCAAGAATTTAGTAGAAGCAGGTATACTTCTATCATTTTGATGTTTTTGTTAATGTTTCCAAACAACGTACTTTGAAATCCGAATCACTTCTTATCGTTTTCATATACTTCTGATGCTCTTCATCACATTAGTGATCAGAAATGAGGTGTAATTCCCCCACCCCTGCCCGCAAGAGCTAAGTAGGATCTTACTGTAAGTTGAAGGGAGTTCTGCCCTAACTCATGGATTGTGAAGAATGAACTGCTGTTGGGTCTGATTGACTGTTGATGGATTGTGGTGTGGCGTATCTGGAGGCTATTGAATGCAACTTACAATGCTTAATAAAAATCTTTATTCTTTTAGTATAAACTACTGTGTGGCTTTTAAATTCATTTATAAAAGCAGAAACCTAGGGAATTTTAATTATAATTGAGATAGCTCCAGAAGGGCTTGATCAGAGTTTAGAAGCAGTATGCCTTTTCAGCGTAATTCCACTCTTCTAGCTCTAGGGGAACAGTCATGTGTAGTGAATATGAACATCTTGTTCATATTCCTCAGGTTCCAAGTTTGGGCTCCATAGTTAGATTTCATGCAGCCAGAAAAGAAATGCTCTAATAAGTTCCAGGCTGTGCGTCCCCGGGAACATGTAAACTCGATCTTGGTTAAGTCGTGTTTTTAACACTCGGGAGTTAATATGCGTGGACTGTGTTTGGTGCATCTTATTAACCTGAGGCTCTGTTGCTTGACGTAGAACAGTGTCCCGACCTGCGCGGTGCAGTCAGGCAGAGCGCGCGCTTTCCGCCGCACCCGGGGCGGGGCCTGGGAGGAGGGTGGGGCTGGGATGACGCACGGCCTGTCCCCGCCTCCCGCGGAAATGGTGCGCACGCAGCCCGGGGCGGAGCCTTGTCGGTGGCCCTGCCGAGGTGTCCAACGCAGCGGCCGGATGCCTTAATGAGCCCCGGTGACTGCTTGTGCCAGCAGACGGCGCCTGCTGGGTCCTCCCGACTGGGCTGCCACCGAAGCTACCGCTGAGCGCCTCTTATCAGAGTCGGCTGGCTGGGGGTCCTGCTCACCCTGCAGGCCTCTGGGGTGGGCGACCCCAGAGGAAGGCCTTCCCGATGTTCCCTGGGCCCAGCCAGGATAAACAGGGACCCACTCCAGACCAACCAGACCCATCTAGGGCCTCAAGCTGTGCCTGAGTCCCTGGGAGTCCTCATGAGTTTGCCTTTGCAGAAGCAAGATTGATCCAGCCCTCTTCTCTAAGGGATTTGGCTTCCAAACTTGAAGGAAATAATGTCTCACTCTGGCGCCTTTTTTCTCCATAGGCGTTGAGGGATTCTGCCCTTCTGTTTGCCAGCTGTCGGGACGTCAGGCCATTAAGCCCCTTCTTTGCTGGAGAGCCAGGACGGCTCCGTGTGACAAAAATCCCTATCCCACTAAGGACAGTGGTGTGTGAGGAAAAGTTTACTCTGCTTCCCAAACCCCTGGCGGAAGAAACATTGTTTTCGGTCTAACCAACTTTCACCGAGGTGTGTCCCCATGGTGACAAAACATCACAGATCCCACCATTCCTGAGTCCTCAGGTTCACCTCATTTGAGAACAGTCCTGTGGCTTGAAGCTAGAGGAGACAGTGTCAGCAACAAATGCAGTTATCTCAAGGATATGCCCTCTGAAACAAGTGCTTCCTCCTCCTACTCATCATTAGGACAATTGCAAGTGCTTTAGTCCCTGAAAGTCAGGCTTAGCTACAAGGCAGGACTCTACACTGGTTCCCAAAGCCAGAGGAGTTCAGGCCTGAATAAGAAGTCAAAGGAAGGGAAAGGGTCAGCGATGTGGGGCTAAACAAGAAATCAGGACACCATGCTTAGCCAAGAGGAGACAGTGTTGAGATGGACCATGGCTTCCTATGGCAGTGACCCGAGCTCAGGACCAGTTCTCAGGCAGATGTCCTGTAGCTATAGAACATCCACTGGCAGGTCACACTCTCCATTTTTGTTCCAATATTGGGGCTTAAACTCAGGACCTAGGTTTATTTGTTTGTTTTTTCTCAAGGCTGGCACTTGAACCAAACCTCAGCCTCCAGTTGGATGGTTAATTGGAGTTAAGAGTCTCATGGACTTTCCTGCTTAGGCTGGCTTCAAACCAAAATTCTCAGATCTTATTGTTCTGAATAGCTAAGATTACAGGTGTGATCCACCAGTTCTGGTTTTGTTTTCTTCCCTTTTACAAATTTTTTTTTTTTTTTTTTTTTTTTTTTTTTTTTGTCGGTCGCGGGGCTTGAACTCTAGGCTTGGGCGCTGTTCCTGTGCTCTTCAGCTTAAGGAGAGTGCTCTACCACTTGAGCCACTGTGCCACTTCCAGTTTTCTAGTGGCTTATTGGAGGTAAGAGTCTCACAGCCTTTGCTGCCTGGACTGGCTTTGAACTGCGATCCTCAGATCTCAGCCTCCTGAGTAGCTAGGATTACCAGCGTGAGCCACCGGTGCCCGGCCAAAAATAGTTTTTATTGACTTTTTTTTTCATGTTTGAAAAGTAGTGTTTACTGTGAAAAGTTAAAAAAAATAGAGGTGAACAAAAAGAAAAAAGCTGCCAGGAACTCTTCCACTCTGAGGCACTCATTGTTAAGATTGGATTGCTCCCTTTTTGGTGCAATATAGTTTTTTCTTTCTTTTACAGAAAATGGTCATGATGCCCATACAAGTTTGTATCACTTTTCCCATCTAGGATCATGTGATGATCCTAGTGGATCCAGTGGATTCTCTATCCTTGGCAGCAGAGCAAGACATTTCCTTCACTTGTTAAGGAAGTTCTTGTGGAACCTCTTGCTAGACCCTGCCTGGTCCCCAAAGGACTGAGGACTGGAGGACACAGCCCCTCATCCCCTGACTGTGTTTACATTTGAATAGGAAAGTATCATAGGTGTGTACAATCAAGAATAGCAAAGGTGGGTGTCAATGGTATACATCTGTAATCCAAGCTACTTAGGAGGCTGAAATCTGAAGATCATGGTTCAAAGCTAGCTTAGGCAGGATAGTCCATAAGATTCAAATCTCCAATTAACTACCAAAAAAGTGGAAGTGAAACTATTGTTCAAATGCTAGAGCATTAGCTCTGAGTGCAAAAGTTCACAGCACCTAGGCCCTGAAACCCAGGACCAGCACTACCACCCCAGTCCGCCCATACTCCCCCCCAAAAAGCAAATGTGGTTTTAAAAAAAACAGGTAATAAATGATGTGGCTAGTGACAGAGGAGAATGTGTGGAGAGGAGAAAAACCTGAGGCAAGGGCCTGGCGTAGACTTGAAAGGCCATGAGATTGGGTGCACTCAGAAACCTGGTGGTTCCCAAGGGCCTATGCCACCCTGAAGATGAATCCTGTGATGGTCTGTGTCATTATTCCAACTGAGAGCATTTCACCAGGAGCTATTCCTGTTGATCTAACTGCCAGACTGCCCGGTGTTACACAAGTGCCTAGGAGCCATTTGTCTGCATATGCCCAATCACTAGGCAAGGCCAGCCCATTGTATTGGCCTTTGGCCAGTTTGACAGGTAAAAATGGCCTTTCATTTGGGTAACTTTTTCTTTGCCAGTCATAAGGCATGAACTTGGGACCTGGGTGCTGTCCCTGAGCTCTTCTGCCACTTTGAGCCACAGTGCCATTTCTGGTTTTCTGATGGTTCACTGGAGCTAAGAATCTCACAGACTTTCCTGCCTGGGCTGGCCTTGAAACTTGATCTTCAGCCTCCTGAGTAGCTAGGAATACAGGCATTAGCCACCAACACCCAGCCATAACATTTTTTTTTTTTTGGTGGGGGGGGGTGGTACTAGTATTCGAACTGAATGCCTCAGAGCTCTTCTTCACAGTTGGAACTCTACCACTGAGCCATGCCTGCAACTCTACCTTTTTCTAGTTTGGAAACAGTCTGGTGGGCTTTTCTTCCCAGGCTGGCTTAAAACCAAGATCCTCTGGATCTCAGTGTCTTGAGTAGGTATGATTAAAGGTATGAGCTACTGGTACTCAGCTACTGGCCTGGTGGTGGTTTTTGTTTTTGGTCTGTGTGACTGTAACAAAATTTTACTGTGTTCACTATGCAGCATCGGCTAGCCTGGAACTCACTATTATTTTACTTCAGATAGGATTACAGGCTTGTACCACCACACCTAACTTCACTTGGATGACGTTGTTTTCTAGTGAGAGTGAGCTTGTCCCTTCATGGTTAATTTGCTCTCCATTTCTTAAATTTTCATTTGACAAGAAATGTTTACCAAGAGTTACTAGAGGGGACAAAGGCAGGGAACAGATTGTTCCCTAGGATGTCACCTGTAGACTCCTAGATCTAGGAATTCTGGCCTCCAAAACTGGAGATGCTAGGTGTCTGCTTTTTAAGGTTCCAAGTATGTGGTCTTGTTACACAACCCTGAACTCTCATACAACTGTATGCCACTGACATGGAACAGTTACCGCCAGTGGACAGTGACTTAGCTGGGATTCTTTCTTCCTCACTCCCTTCCTTCCTTTTCTCCTTTCTGCTTTTTTGGTTCTGGTACTGGAGCTTGAACTCAGGGCCTGGGTGTTTTCCCTTAGTTTTTTGGCTCCACAGCTCCACTTCAGCTGTTTACTGGTTAACTAGAAAAAAGAGTCTCATGGATTTTACTGTCTAGGCTGGCTTCAGACAACAATACTCAGATCTCAGCCTCCCAAGTAGTTAGGGCTGCAAGTAAGAGCGACCAGTATCTGGGTACACTAATTTTTCCTGACTCCTGTGACTGGAAAACCAAACTATGAAAGATTCCATAGATCTATAATTAAAGAACCCTGCCTGGAGAGCAAGAACTGTAGCTGGTCCTGTCTCTCTGATAAATGGAGGTCATGTAGCAGGTTAAAGGTTTTAACCCTACACAAGTGTCCTTTACACCATATATCTCAAAAGAAAAATCTTAGGTTGGGCTTGTGTGGAGAAATGTGTATTCAAGCTTATCTGTCCATTGGTCATTCCTGGAGCAGGGAAGGGACAGTATGGGGTTTGTTGCAGAGGGAATAGTCCTAGGGCTGTGGAGTTTCACCTGAGTGAGGAAAGGACAGTGATGTGGACACACATCAGGGATCAGGGAAAGCCCTTTAGCACTGACCTGAGGACAGGAAGTATTTAGGCATAGTACTGTACACCTCAGGTGCATGTCCAGAGTGGCCCTAAACTTTTCCACACACACACACACACACACACACACACGTGCGCTCATGCCTCAGAACTAATACATGAATTCAGCAAAGAGTAGGATACAAAATTAGCATATAAAAATCAGTTTGGGCTGGGAAGGTGGCTCAGTGGTAGAGCGCTTGCCTTGCACGCTCAAGGCCCTGGGTTCGATTCCTCAGCACCACATAAGCAAAAAGAAAAAAGCCGGAAGTGGGGCTGTGGCTCAAGTGGTACAGCGCTAGCCTTGAGCTGAAGAGCTGAGGGACAGCGCCCAGGCCCAGAGTTCAGGCCCCACGACCGGACCCAAAAAAAAAAAAAAAAAAATCAGTTTTGCTAGGTACAGGTGATTCACATCTGTACTGTAATCTTAGCTACTCAGGAGGCTAAGATTCAAAGGATATGTTTTGAAACCAGCATAGGAAGAAAATTCCCATCTGCAAAATGCCAGTGGAGAAAGCTCAAGGTCTTGAGTTCAAACTCCAATACTGGCACAAAATTTAAAAAACAATTTCCTTACACTAACGAACAATGTAAAAAGAAAATTAAGAATTCCTTAGAGCCAGGTGCTGGTGGCTCACACCTGTAATCATGGCTACTCAGGAGGCTGAAATCTGAGGATTGTGGTTTAACGCCAGCCTGGGCAGGAAAGTCTGTGACTCTTATCTCCAAATAACCACCAGAAAACCAGAAGTGGTGCTGTGGCCCAAGTGGTAGAGTGCTTGCCTTGAGCTGAAGGACTCATGGACAGCACCCAGGCTCAGAGTTCAAGCTCCATGACTACCACCACCACCAACAAAAAGAATTCCTTAGAGTGGGGTGCTGGTGGCTCACACCTGTAATACTGGCACTCAGAAGGCAGAGATTTGAGGATCATGCGTCAAAGCCAACCTGGGTAGAAAAGTCCCCATGAGACTTATTCCTAATTAACCACTCAAGACCCAGAAGTGGCACTGTGGCTCAAAGTGGTAGAGTGCTAGCCTTGAGCACAAAGGAAGCTCAGGGAAAGTGCCCAGGCTCTGAGTTCAAGCCCAAGGACTAGCAAAACAAAATAAAAACAAAAAAACTCCAAAACCCAAAACAACAACAAAAAACCCTTGTTTCCACTACCTGGAGTTCATTTTGATAAATATTATTTTATATTATTAGATGCACATAGGCATTTGCACCTTTGTGTTCGTCTCCTAAGAGTATCCTCCTTTGATCTCACTGTGTATGAATGCTTAGAGTCCTGTATAATTTATCATGTCCCAGTGTATTTTAGATCTAGCTTCCACATATGAGATAAAACATGCACTGTTTATGTTTCTGAGCTTGGCTTACTTCACTTACAAGGTTTGTTCTAGGTCCATCCATTTCCTTTCAAATGACATAAAATTTGTTCTAATAGCTGTGTAAAATTCCATTGTGTATAGGTACCACATTTGCACCTATCCTCTTTTTACCTGCCATAGGCAAGGCCAATTTGGGTCCTTGGTGGTGATGCTGGGACATGGGGACACTTGTAGGTACCAGCTTGGCTGGTTGGGGATAAGAGAGCACAAGTAGAGGGGGCTACCAAATTGGGGGCCAGAGTGAAATGATGTGAAGGGGGGCAGGATGCCCCCGGAACTTGGAGACCATTGCTGTCCAGTCCTCAGGAGTCATATCCTTCCCTATTCAATACACATAAGTACAGGAAGGAAGGAGGGAAAGGGAGAGGAGCATATCAGGGGAAGAGATGGAGAAAGAGCATAGGGAAGTTATGAGGAAGTCTGGGATGAGGTCTGTTGATGCAGCAAACAGCAGGCAGCCCTGGAAGGGTTCTGAGTACCAGGAAAATATCTGGCTGACATTCACAGGGATAGCTGCAGAGGGCACAGCTGGCTACCAAGAGGAGGGACCAGGGAGGATGGGTAAAGACATCCCAGGGGATAACTTGTGGAGGGAGGCTGGACTTCCTGGGAGAGGGCCAAGGGGAGGGAATACAGGTTGAAAACCTGGAGAAGTGTGGGCCCCTCACTTGCTCCTTACTGCCCTCTTACCAGGCCACTCCTCTTCTGCTTAGACACTTGCTTTAAGCCTCCATTTTCATTTCTGTAAAATGGTTCCAGCACCATGACTCAGGCAAAACCTTGTGAGATCTAGGAAGCATTTGGTGAGTTTTAGGAGCCACCACCACTATTTGTAAATAAGAAAAGTGTTCAGGGGAGGAAGTGCTGTCCATAACCAATGGTGCTCCCTGTATGGGGCTTCCAGAAGTTTCTAGACTTCATGACTGGACAACTCAGAGTGGTCTGGGCACTGGACATATGACTGCTTTAGTACATCAGTAGAGGGGAATGTAACCACACTGTGCCCAGTTCACTAGCACTCATCCTAGGCCCTTTATGTGCAAGAATTCACACCCAGGCACTAATCCTAGACAATGACTTAATAGTTCTTTCCCAGAACTTTAGTGTGTCAAGCACTACTCAGGGGGAAGGATACTAAAGGTTGACAGCTGGAATCTAGGCAAGTGGCCTAATTGTGCTCATCCTAGACAGCTCAAAGGTGTGGAGAGAGTACTCTTCTCTACCCCTATCTCTAGTTTTTTTTTTTTTTTAACACCTTCACCTTCCTCTTCTTCAACACTTGCTCTCAGTAAGGCCCATCCTTGGGCGGGATCCTGAATCTCTGGTCCAGGAGCCACCTGTTTGAAGGGTGGGTGGTGACTCTGAGGACAGATTCTGGCCTAACAGGAGTATCTTCACTGAGTTGCTGGCAATGGAACTGCTGGGCAGCTTCGAGGAGGGCAGTGACAGTGGTAAGAATTGTGTTTGCTGTGAGGTCTAAATCTGGAAGTCACCTGAAGTGACAGGCATCTCATAGGGGAATGTGGATTTGCCACAGGATTGGGGTGGGGGTGGGGGATGAGACAGATCCAGCAGACAAGTTTCTTAACAAAAACCAAGACTCCTGTCCACCAGGGGTGCCCAAAGGATACAGCATTTTGAGGAGGGGGCTGGGGAAGACCTCCATTCCCCAGTAGGCATCTTCTCTCTGCCACGCACACCAAAGGCCCTCTGAACAGGCCAAAGAGCCAATTCAGTGCAAAGGCTTACAGGAGCAACTGTGACAGTGTAGCCCTTTGGCCTTTCAGGGAGAGAGCGACAGACAGTGTGGTCCCTTGGCTTCTTCTCTAGGGTCCTGCAGCACAGATGAAGGGTCACGGGACTGCCCTCCTGCCTCTGAGCTCTCCGAGCTGGGGGCTCCATCGGGGGTTCCAGAGCACAAATGTCAGGTAAGCTGTCTCTTTACAGGACCACCTCCATGTAGTGCCAGCATGCTTTCAGGTCCCCTGACTTTGATCCTCTACCTGTGGGGACTGAAACTCCACAGAATCTTGTGAGGGAGCCAAGCAGCGTCCAGCCAGGAAGGAGTGGAGGGAGAAGTTGTATTTGAGCCAAAAACGTCGTGGGGATTTGGGTGGGAGGGAGGCAGCAAAGCCCAGGATGAGGACTAAACCGCCCCCCTCGTCCTCCCACCCCCGTCCTCCCCATCTGTCCGTCCGTCCCACTGTGGGGGTGGGGGGGGGCAGAAGAAAGTTAGGGCCAAGGAGTTGCTTCTCGGCCTTCTGGAAGGACGGCCGGTAGGCTCCTCCCAGGTTCCCCAGCTTACCTTCTCCCTCCCCAGGGCTCCCCAGCCCGCCTTTCCCACTGAGACTCATCCCTGATCCACCTCCCACCGAGTCCTCCCACCCCACAGCCCACCTTCTCCCCCGGGACCCTCGGCCCACCTTCTTCCCCGGCCCGCCTTCCCCGCGGCGGCGGGAGCGGGGCCCAGGCCGGCGGGCGGAGGCGGCGCCACCCGGGGCGCTGACGTAGAGGCCGCTCGGCGGCCGGGGGTCCCTTCGGTGGGGCCGCGGCTCCCCGCCCGCCGCCCCCGCGCGTCCATTCGCTTTTGTGTCCCGCGCGCGGCGCGGCGCGGCCCAACCCCGCGTACACTCGCGCCCTGCGCCCCGCGGGCCGGCGGGCGGCTCCCGGCGCGGCCCCTCAGCCAGCGCGCCGGCATTGTGTGGACGCGCCGGGCCGGGAGCGCGCGCGGGGGCTGTCGTGCGCCCCCGTCCCCGTCCCTTCCCGGTCGCAGCGCCGCCTGCGCCCCGCCGCCCCCGCCGCCCCCGCGCGGCCCGGCCCCCGGTCCGGCCCGGCCCGACCCGGGCAGCGCAGCGGCGGGGCGAGCGGCGGCGCGGCGCGGCAACATGGCGACGGTGCCCGTGTACTGCGTCTGCCGGCTCCCCTACGACGTTACCCGCTTCATGATCGAGTGCGACGCCTGCAAGGACTGGTTCCACGGCAGGTGAGCGCGCCGCTGCCCCCCGCCCGGCCCGGCCCACGCTCGGCCGAGCCCTGCGCCCCCCGGCTGCGCGCCCCAGGCCCGGCTCGCGGACTGGCCGCCGCCGCTGCCGCCGCCGCCGCCGCCGCCGCATTCCGGGCGCCCGGGTCGGGCCGGGCCGGGCCGCGCGCCCTTTTGTGCCCAGGGCGGGGGCGCCGGGCGCCGGGCGCCGGGCCCGCGCTGGGCGCCCTCGGCCGCGGTGCACAAAGCGAGGCCCGCGGGCCAGGAGGTGGGCTTCGGGTGCGGAGAAGTTGGGGCGCCGGGCTGGGGCCCGATCGTCTGACAGCGGGGCCGCGGCAGCTGTGGAGGCCGGGCACGGGAGGGAGGCCCAGGCCCTGCACCCCCGCCGCCTCCCCCCTGCGAAGTTGCAGGAACTTTCCCCGCGCGGGCTCGGGGCGGCCGGGCCGGGAGAGGCGGGCGCGCAGCCCGGCGCGAGTCCCCGGAGAGGCGCGACTGGCGGGTTCCGGAGCTGGCAGGGCTTGGGGCGGCCGAGGGGGCTCCGGGGAGATGGTAGCCTGCCCTCCCAACCCTCCCCCGTGGCCCGGGAGCTCCCCGGGCCGTGGTCCTAGCGGGCAAGACCCCTACCCGGTTCCCGCGCAGCCATTGGCCCCGGCCGGCCTGTGGGCCTGGGCGGGAGTGCAGTGACAGAACAGTGTGGTGGGGGCTGGGGTTGTGGCTTGGACGCCTCCTTCCTGGCCTTCAAGGTTCCCCATTTCCCTCCTCCCTGTACCAGGCAGGAGCACCCCAGTTTTGACATGACCTTATGCTCTCGAAGGAAGATGGGGGGGGGAGTAGGAGGTAAGCCCCGGAGATACTGAAACCCGCCCTCTTGGTCCTTGCCCCTGGCCATGACCTGGCCTGGTGCCTGGGTTTTAGAGCCTAGGTCCCTTCCTCTCCAGAAGTAAAAGGAGGAGGAGGAGGAGGAGAAGGAGGAGATGGAGGAAGAGGAGGAGGAGGAGGTGGTGGAGGAGGAGGAGGAGGAGGAGGTAGAGGTGGTGGAGGAAGAAGAGACGATCCTTCTGCCTAAACTGCTCCAACAGGTTCTCTTGTGTCTGACTTTGCCTGTGGGATGTGTTTGGGCCTCCGGGAGAACTGACTGCCCTCTGGGGTTCCAGTCATAAATGGCCGGGAGGAGGCTTGAGGGAGGGGAAGGGGTACAGTGGTAAGTGGTCCCTAATCCTCCTTTTGGAGAGAGAATCCTTTTGCTGGCTCACACCATGAGTCTTTAGGGGGCCCTTAAAAGTGAGCTGTAGCCTCTCCAATTTAGCGGGAGCCAGGCCTGCACTCATCTGCCCTAGGTCAGAGTCCCACCTCCCTGCCTGGATGCTGGTCTTGGAGGGAAGGGGGCTATGTGGTTCACTAAAATCCGAGCCTCCTCCAGCTTCTGTCTTGGGATATCTAGGTCTGAGGGAAGTCTCAGAGTAGGGTGACAAGTGTGACTCCTGCTCTCTGCCCCAAATAGGGCCACTCTAAACAATCAAATGACATCCGTCTCATAGATTCATGGCCTGGCCATGACCCAAAGCATTAAAGATGCTGGGATGCTGGCCCTGATTATGTGGGGGTTCCTCCCTTCTCCTCTATCTTCTTCCAGGGCCTACAGAACCTTTGGGTACTTGTCAGATCCCTGCTGCTGCCCATATTCTTGGTACCTGGACTGGGTCAAATGAAAGGACCTTTGTCTTATACCAAGGGGCTGGGAGAGAAGGATAGTTTTCATTTGGGCTTCAGACCCAGGTAAAAACCCAGGAATTAAAGGGGCAGGCAGAGGAGAGGGGCCAGGAGCTGGCCTGATAGATATCTTTGTTGCATTTGGCCCAGGCAGAGGCAGAGGAGATGTGATTAAGTCCTAATACTTGAAAGAGGATTTTTTTTTTTGAGGCCTTATCTCTCCTTATTACTTATCTGAGGTTTTGTATTTGATCCAGGACAGTTAGTTGATCAGCACAGCTTCATTTTCACCTATTTGGGGTGGTCCTAGGATCTGAAGGGGGCTCAGCCATGTGAAGTGTTTTGTCACATCTCTAATCAAGGGTCATTTACCCAAGTGAATCTTGACTGGGGAAAGACTTGAGGTGGGTATTGGACCCCTGGGTGGCTCTTAGCCTGGGGGCTGAGATGGAGAAAAGGTGGGATGAAGGCCTGGGGCCTGGTGGGTGGAACAGGGTAAAGATGGGCTTGGCCTCTTGCTGCTGCCATGACCCTGGCTCTGGGTAAATCCCTTGAGCTTCCCTTTGCATCGCTCCTCTCATGGTGAATTGAAGGTGTGGGATGAGACCACGACACTATCCAGACCTGCATAGCATCTGTACTGTTTGCCTCATGGTTCCCATTTTGATTCACTTTTTTTAAAAGTTTGAATGCCTTCCACACTTTTATTTTGAGGGGACTTAGACTGACAGAAGTGTTTCAGGTTCCCTTCCCTTCCATTTGCCCTAAAATTAACATCAGACATGATAACCATGGTGCCAGCTTTGTAACCAAGGAGAGAACACTGGCAGTGCTATTGACTGAACTACAGACTTTGTTCAGATTGAGTTAACCAGGTTTCCCTCCTTGCTGTCTTTTTCCTGCTCCAAGATCCCACATTGTATGTCTCCTTACTCTGGCAAATATTTCTTTTAAAGGAAACTTCATATCATTCCCTGAAATAGAACATTAGTGTAACTTGCCATGCACAGTAACTGTAAAAATAAACACAGTAACTGAACTAGTCAAAAGTCTGAATGTGTCCTACCTTGGCCTACCGAGCCTGGTTTGGGAGAACTGGAGAGAGGGTCTCTGAGTCACCCATACTCATGGTGGCAGATCTTTGCTCTTGGCAGCAGTTGTGGCCCTGATACTTGTACAACACAGATGCTTTCTAGGACCTGAGCATGCTTCTGGGGTAAGTCTGCCTCTCAGGGGAACTAAGCACCACAGTCTCTCCTGTATGTAGGAGGACATTCCTCCTGGGCTGGGTTGGCATGTGTGCCATCCTAAAATTTGTACCCTGCATTTCCTATATGTACAGTGTTGGGGGATATAATGTACTGGGATAAAATGTACTATATATGAGATGCCGTTTTCCAAGTTCTTAGAGGATTCTTTCTCCAATCCCATCTTGACCTGGGTACTGTCAGCCCAGTCAGTCTTTGCTGGCATTGTCTGTGGGATAGCATGACAATTGTTTTTTTTTGGGGGGGGGTTTAAATTCAGGGTGCTTACCCTGCCTTCTTGCTTTAACTGGTGGTCTACCACTTGAGCCATATCTCCAGCCCAGAGTTTTAGTGGTTCATTGGTGATGAAGTCTCTTCATGACTTTTTTGCCTGGGCTGGCTTTGAACCACAGTCTTCTAAATCTCAGTCTCTTAAGTAGCTAAGATTGCAGACACAAGCCACTGGTGCCTGATTGGAATTGAGGCTTTACAAAGGAATGCATAGGACCTGCCTAGTTGGAGGCAGCTGGTTGTACCCTCCAGAAAGAAGACAGACACAAGGAAGGACCACAGCTGTTTGCTTTTTTTTTTTTTTTTTTTTTTTGTCCAGGGGCTTGAACTCAGGCCTAGGCACTGTCCCTGAGCTTCTTTTGCTCAAGGCTAGTACTCTACCACTTGAGCCACAGCACCACTTCCGGCTTTTTCTGTGTATGTAGTACTGAGGAATTGAACCCAGGGCTTTATGTATGCTAGGCAAACACTCTACCACTAATCCACCTTCCCAGCCCTGTTTGTTGCCAGCCTGTTTTTGTGGGAGAACTGGGGCTTGAACTCAGAACATGGGTAGTGTCCCTTAGCTTTTTCACTCTGGTGCTCTCCAACTTGAGCCACAGCTCCACTTTTGGCTTTTTGGTAGTTAATTGGATATAAGAATTCTCTAGACTTTCCTACTTGAGGTGGCTTTGAACCAGATCTCAACTTCTTGAGTAACTAGGATTACAAGCATGAGCTATTAGTGCCTTTCTTCTAGACTACCTAAGGGGATCTAAACAAAAGGGAGACTCCTAAAAGGAGAGGACTTGTTCCGAAGGCACATGTGAGGACAAGATATAAGCTTCCTCCTACCAGGTTCTGCCCCCAAATCCATGCCCTCTGTCCCTGCCTGTGGCCATATGCTAGAGGACCTCATTATCTCATTGCTGATTTGACTGGAAGATTTTTTTTAAAATTTCTGACAAGTAGGAATTATTGTACTAAAGTATCTAACATCCTTAACCCTAGATTTCTGGTCCTCTTTGAGGTGCTTCTTCTATTGGATTTGAAAGTTTTGTTTTTGTCTTTTTGAGGCGTCTCCTATAAAATTGAAAGCTGCATGGGAAACTTTGATGACAAAAGTTTCACTTATTGCTCAGTAAATACTTATTGACATGTTTCAATGAGGAGCTTGGCACTGGCTTGTCTCTTACAGGGTTTCTTGTACTGGGAATTAGCCTTGGGGATAGAGTTCCCTCTCAATTTGGTAGGTCTCAGTGATGAGTGGGGTGGTGTGAGCAAAGAAATAGGGGTGGGGGTGCAGGCAAGGAGGCCTGCGAGAGGACTCAGGTATAACCAGAACTTAGCTGATGGGAGGCAGGAACCACACTGGGGGAGATTTTAAACAGAACAGCCACAGGAACTGACAGAAGCTATTTCTCTCTCTCTCTCTCTCTCTCTCTCTCTCTCTCTCTCTCTCTCTCTCTCTCTCTCTCTCTCTCTCTTCCCCTCCTCCTTTCCCCTTACCCCCCCCTTCTCTCTCTCCCTCTCCTTCCTCTTTCTTTCTTTCCTTTTCCTTTCTTTGGTGCCAGTCCTGGGGCTTGAACTTAGGGTGCTCAGGAGCTGTTCCTGAGCTCTTGCTCAGGGCTAGCATTCTACCATTTTGAGCCACAGTGCTGCTTTTGGTTTCTTTTCTTTCTTTTCTTCTTTTTTTTTTTTTGGTCTGTCGTGGTTCTTGAACTCTGGGCTTGGGCGCTGTCCCTGCGATCTTCAGCTCAAGGCGAGTGATCTACCTCTTGAGCCACAGTGTCACTTCTGGTTTTCTAGTGGATTATTGGAGATAAGAATCTCACGGACTTTCCTGTCTGGGCTGCCTTTGAACAGAGATCTTCAGATCTCAGCCTCCAGAGTAGCTAGGATTACAGGCATGAGCCACCGGCGTCCAGCTTGCTTTTGGTTTTCTGATGGTTAATTGGAGCTAAGAGTCTCATGACTTTCTTGCCTGGACTGACTTTGAACTGTGATCCTTAGCTCTCAGCCTCCTGAGTGGCTAAGATTACAGATAATGAGCCACCAGCACCTGGCTTTTTTTTTTTTTGTTAGATGCCAGTGCTCTACTACTTGAGCCACAGCTCCACTTCCAGCTTTTTGGGAGTTAATTTTAGATCAGAGTCTCAGAGACTTTCCTGTCCTGTTTGGTGTTGAAGTGTTACCTTTGGATATCAGACTCCTGAGTAGCTAGGATTATAGGCATGAGCCACTGGTGCCTAGATCTCCCTTGCTTTCTTGCTATTGTGGTTAGAACTCTGCTTTTAGCACTTCTTTGCATTAAAAAATAAATAATTATTAAATTGAATTTTTAAAACTTACTTATTATACCAGTATAGGGGCTTGAATTCAGGGCCTTGTCCTCTTGCTTGGCTTTTTTTTTTTTTTTTTTTTTTTTTTTTTGTCAGCTGTGGGACTTGAACTCTGGGCTGGGTGTAGTTCCTCAGCTCTTCAAGGCGAGAACTCTACCTCTTGAGCCACAGCGCCACTTCCGGTTTTCTGAGTGGTTTATTGGAGATAAGAGTCTTAGGGACTTTCCTGCCCCGGCTGGCTTTGAACCACGATCCTCAGATCTCACTGCCCTGAGTAGCTAGGATGACAGGCGTGAGCCACTGGCGCCCTTGCTTGGCTTTTTTTTGTGCAAGGCTGGCACTCTCTCCCACTTAAGCCATACCTCCATTTTTGGCTTTTTGCTTGCTATTTGGAAATAAGGGTCTCACAGACTTTTTGCCTGGGCTGGTTTTGAACTTGGATTTTCAGATCTCAGCTAGAATTATAGGTATGAGCTACCAGAGCAGCTCTGCGCTGATTATTTTTGAAATAAGGTCTTACTTTTTGCTCAGCTATTAGTTGAGAAGGTGTCTTACATGTATGCCTGGGCTAACTTGAAACTCCAATGCTCATGATTTCCAAATGGATGATAATAGGTATGAGCCATTAGCACCTAGCTTGCTTGCCTGCATATTTATTAATTTAGTTAATTTTTTAGAAAGGGCTCACTATGTAGCCCAGACTGGCTGAGAACTAGAGATTCTCCTACTTCAGTCCTCTAAGTGTTAGGATTACAGGTATGCATTACCACACAAGGGAGGCCTGGGATCCAGCCAGGAGATGACCGTTATTACCCAAAATGAGAGAGCAGGACTCATAGTGGAGGTGCATCGTGGGGATTAAGGTGGGAAAAAGGTTAGACTCTAGGAGTGCTTGGAAGATGCAGTGGACAAGACTTGCTTGGACATGTCTCTGATTCCATGTGTCTGTCTCTCAGGACTCCATCCCCATCCTTCTTTTCAGTGCAGGACTGTGAGTTTTCCCTGTTTTTACTCAGCCGTAAGCTCCTTGGGGCAGAGCTGTATTTGGGGTACCTGGGGACATAGAGTGGGGCTTGATGTCTGTGCTTAGTGGCTGGCTCTGTTGTTGGCCAGTGGACTGTGTGTGTCCAGAAGAGAGGAGGCCCCACCAGGGCCCCACAGAAACAGTGTTATGTGTTTAGGAATAATGATTCACCATTTTAAGACAAGGAATTTTCCCTGTGTGAGTTCTCAAAGTTCTGGAGGAGGTAGCAAGAATGTCTGCCTGCTCTCAAGTCCTGTCTAATGATGTTTTGCAAATAAATTGTATGGCGAAGGAAGCAAGTTGATGTGAGATTCCTACTAGCCAGAATATTTGCTTTTATTGGAAATATTTGTCTGGAAACAGGCTTGGTGTGAGACTCAGGACTGCAGCCCATGTTTGTTTGGTGCCACTTGGGTTGCAGGCCTGGCTACAGATGGCCTGAGGTCTGGGCTGAAGTTTGGGATGCTCTGTATCAACCCTGGCACTCTGGACATCCTCTTTTCTTGGGCCATTTCCTCATATTTCTTCACACTTGCCAGGTCCTCATTTCAAAAGCATGAAGGGACTTGCTTTTGGAAGTGGGCCATAGTAAAGTGTTCCAAGGTGAAGTGCTAACTAATGCCTAAAGTTCAGGGTAAAATAAGTCGGCCAACAGGCTTTTGGATGTTGACAGTCATGCTGCAGGAACTGCCATTCTGGCAATGGGTACCACCTGAGGGGATATGATATTGTTGTCATCTTATGTGGTTCCCATAGCAACGAAGGGCATATCACACTATGGTCCCCATGCTCAGCACTGGCCTAGAGGCAGCCAAGGAGAAGTCATGTGCAGCTTCCACCTCTGGTCAGTCCACTCCAACCAGGGCAGGTAGATGGCATTTATCTGCAAGAGGGTGTAGGTGAGAAGGTGGCAGCATCTGGCGTGTGTTCTTCCGGCTCAAGGATCTGAACAAATGGCAGGTGCTGTAACTGCTGTGTCTGTGGTGTGCCAGTGCAGCATGGTGGGAGGCATCCCCGAGGAGAGCTGCAGATGGCGCAAGGTAGAGGAAGTGGTTCCCTCTCCAAGCAGCCACCTGCTCAGCTCCGTGCCAAGTCTCTGTGCTGTGCATCTCTCAGGGTCCAAACCCGTAATGGTGGTGGTCTTGCTTCAGTCCATTTTCAGTCCCCTTAGTTCTGCTGACCTTGATTCCCAGCTTTGTGACTTGGTGGGAATATTTACTCTACTCATGTTCTCCAAAGTGCTGGGGGAAAACAAAAACATACTCAGACTGCATTTCATCTGGAATCCTGAGCACTGGAAGTCTTTGTGGTATGCATCCAGGCAAATGGAGAAACTAGTCTCTTATCTTTAAAAAAATTGAAATGAAGTTCAGTTAACATAAAATTAATCATTCCACCCCAGCACTGAAAAAAAAAAAGAAAAAGTAACTTAGTGGCATTTAGTGTATACATAATGTACACCTCTTGCCTATGTCTGATCTCAGCCCAAAGTAACCCCTCTGTCTATTAAGCAGATCCCTCCTTATTTCCTTTCACATCCCCTGACAATCACTAGATTGTTTTCTGGCCTAGTAGGTTTATCTATTCTGAGTATTTATTTTTTGTGTGCCTGTCCTGGGGCTTGAATTCGGGCCTGGGTTTTGTCCCTTAGCTTTTTTGCTCAAAGTTGGTGCTCTACCACTTGAGCCACACTCCATTTCTGGCTTTTTGGTTGATCAGAGATAAGAGTCTCACAGACTAGGTTACCTTTGAACTGATATCTTCAGATATCAGGTAAGCCTGATATCTGATATCAGAAGGTAAGCCCTTCTGAATAGTTAGAATTATGGGTGTGAGCCACTGGCTAAAGGCTCATTCTGGGTATTTTGCATTTCATGTAAGTAGAATGTTACAATATGTAACCTTTTGAATCTGGCTGCTTTTACTGAGCACAGTGTTTTTGAGACTTATCAACATTGTATCTTGTGTCAGTGTTTCACTGATTTTTCTTTTATAGCTGAATAATCTTCTTTTGTATTGATAGGCTAAGTTTTATCCATTCATCAGTTGTTGGATATTTGAATTGTTTCCACCTATGGCTGTTGTAAATAGTGCTGCTATGAATATTTGTGCTCAAATGTTTGGTTGAGCACCTATTTTCAGTTCTTTTGGACATATTAACCACATGCGCTACTGTTGAGCTATATTCCCAGCCCTATATTTACTTTATGAGTAACCAACTAACCATTTCTACAGGGACTACACATTTCTCCACATCCTCAGCAACAATTGTTATTTTCCTTTAAAAAAAAAAAAGATATAGCTATTCTAGTTGGTGTGAGTGTAAAGTATTTCAAGTTGGTTTTAACTTGCATTTCTCTAATGATTAATAACGTTGGACATCTTTTCATGGGCTTGCTAGTGATCTGTGTATATCTTCTTTGGAGAAATGTCTCTCACTTTCCCCCCCTTACCTTGCTAGTGATGGAATCCAGAGCCTTGTATGTGGTAGGTAAACACTACCACTTGGCTGTATACCCTTGGTCTGTTTGCTCATTTTAAAATTGGATTGCTTTTCTCTTTAATGCTGAGCTTTCAGAGTCCTTTATATATTCTAGAGATTATATCTTTATTAGATATATTAATTGAAAATATTTCTCTGAATTTCTTGTTTTGTTTTTTAACTTTTCCCTTCCCTCTTCCTCTCCTATTATTTTTTTCTTTTCCCTCTGTGCCAGTCTGGGGCTTGAACTCAGGGTCTGGAGGTTATTTCTTAGCTTTTTTGGTCAAGGCTGGAACTCTACTACTTGAGCCACAACTTCACTTCTGGCTTTTTGGTGTTTAAAGATAAAAATCTGGCTTCAGGGGCTGGAATGTGGCCTAACGGTAGAGTGCTTGCCTAGCATGCATTAAGCTCTGGGTTAGATTCCTCAGTACTACATAAACAAGAAAAGCCAGAAGTAATGCTGTGGCTCACGTGGTAGAGTGCTAGCCTTGAGCAAATGAAGCTCAGGGACAGTGTCCAGGCCTTGAGTTCAAGGCCTAGGACTGGCAAGAACAAACAAAAAAATCTGGCTTCAAACTAAGATCCTCAGATTTCAGCCTCTTGAGTAGCTAGGATTACAGGTGTGAGCGACTGGCATCTGGTTTCTGCTCATTTTCCTTTTTTTTTTTTTTGGTTGGTCATGGGGCTTGAACTCTGGGCTTGGGTGCTGTCCCTGCACTCTTTAGCTCAAGGAGATTACTCTACCGCTTGAGCCACAGCGCCACTTCCGGTTTTCTAGTGGTTTATTGGAGATAAGAGTCTCATGGACTTTCCTGCCCGGGCTGGCTTTGAACTGTGATCTTCAGTGTCCTGAGTAGCTAGGATTATAGGCAAGAGCCACCGGCTCCCGGCTCTCTGCTCATTTTCTTGATAATGTACATTAGTAGTTCAAGGTGTGCTTGTCAGTTTTACTCTAATTTCTCACTTCAATGAAGAAAAACTGATTTTTTTTTCTTCCTTTGGCTGTGCATGCTTTTGTTGTGATGTCTAAGAATCTGTTATTAAATCCAGGGCTATTAAAGTTTACCCTAGTAGTTCTTTTAAGAGTTTTATGATTTTAAATCTTTTTTTTTTCAATATTGAACTCAGGATCTTACCCTTGCTAGTCATACCCCTAGCCTTTTAGTTATTTTTGGATAGCTTCCAAAGGCCCATATGTTAAAGGCTTTGCTACATTGCTTTTGGCCTGTGATGGTGACTACATCATGGGGAGAGGGTGTGGTAGAGGAGGCTGTTCATTTCATGGCAACCAGGATCCAAAGAAAGCAACAAGAAGGGCCCTGGTCCCAAAATCCCCTTCAAGGGCATGTCCTCAATAACTCTTCTAAGACCCACCTTCTAAAGGTTTCACTACCTCCCAATAGCTCAAACCAAGCCTTTAACATATGAGTCTTCAGGGGACACTTATGATCTGAACTAAAGCACATGTTGGATGTACAGTTATTTCAGCATGCTTTGCTGAAGACTGTTCTTTTCTCTTATTGAATGTCCTTGGTCCCCTTATTGGGAAATTATTTGACTCTATATGTAGAGTTTATTTCTGAACTCTCAATTTTGTTCTTTTAGTCTTTATGCCTTTTCTTATAACAGTACCAGACTATCAGACTTTTTTTTTTTACTATCAGACTTTTTTTTTTTTCCCCTTCTGGTGCTAAGGTTTGAACTCAGGCATTAGGATAACTTGTCTGGCTTGCTCAGCTGGTACTGAGCCGTGCCTCTAGTCTGACTTTTTAATGGTTATTTTAGAGACAGAATATCATGTATTTCTTTGCCTGGGCTGGCCTTGAACCTCGATCTTCCAGATCTCAGCCTTTTCCATAGCTAGAATTACAGGCATAAGCTACCAGCACCTGGCTACTTTTTTATTTTTTAATCCACAGATTGTACCTTGGACCTTGCATATGCTAGGCAGATGTTCTACTGAGCTATACTGCAACCCCATGTCTGGTATGTTTATCTGTCTTCACAGTCACCTTTTCACATATGGTGACTGGATATTTCTCAAGCACACATGTACAGGGAACTTCTGCCCCTGACACTCTCTTGGTGTTCATGCATATGCTAGTGTGTACATACCCAGATGTGTTCATGTTTGCATGCCATTGGAGGGGCATTACTATCTCTCTGTTTAACCTCAAGTATCTGTTGAACCTCTGTGCCAGTTGTAGGGCTTCGGCATCTTTAGTATGTAGCTGCAATCCCTCTTGTATTGTGGGAGGTCCCCTTGTGCAGACCTCTACCTCAAGGCTTCCCTGACTGCCATCCTCCCTCAGGGCTCCTTTGTGCCTGAAGTGAAGATGGGCCAAGTCCAGGCCTTTGATGCTTTGGATGGGGATAGTGGGCCCAGTCGTGAGCAGTGCTGGATGTTTATGTGGCCAGCACACGGCCTCCCTGACTCTCACACAGCTGAGTGTTGATGGGTTATTCCTACCCACTGGACAAGCCTGCCAAGGCTTGAAGGATTTGGCTTGCTGTGGTCAGCACTATGAAGCAATAGACTGGGGTGGAGCTGTCCCAGCCACCTCAGGTGATACCACGCTATTGATGAGAGTGACTAGAAGTGCCAGAGCCCACCATAGGAATTATGGAATGGACACTCAGAATGCCTTGGGACTGGGAAGGGTGCCTGGAACTAGAGCTGGGTGGGATGGTGCTTCCAGTTAGAGCTGGGTGGGTGGAGAGGGCAGATCTAGTGAGAGTGTTGGCCAGAGAGGTTTAAGTCTTTCCAGGAGCCAGCTCAGAGTGTGGCTGGGAAACTTCTGTGGATTTAGGGTGCAATAAGCCTGCAAGGGAGGCCAGGATAGTGTGCTATATGGCAAGCTCTGAGGTGGTAAAGGACCTGTAGTCCTGATTCCTCCAGGTTGGGTCAGGGAGGGAGTTACTGAACCAAGCTTGTAGCCTGATGGAGAAGCCCTGAGATAAGGGAAGGGGGAACTCTAAGGTGAGGAACTCTAATACTGAGGCGAGGGAAGAGGACCTCTAGAATGAGGGATGGAGGAGCCTTTAGTGAGGGATGGGAACTGAGGCGAGGGATTCAGGAAGGAGGAGGCTGAGGTGCATGCTGGAGGAGCTTTAGGTGGTGCTTCCATGGTGGAAGGGCATCATTTCTGCCCCTTGGAAGTAGTGTCTTTCAGGCACTACTCCTACCCTGAATTCCTCCAGTATATCTTGGAGGGTAGAAATACTGGCTGCCTTTGGTTTTGTTAGGTTCTCACAGCTACAGTGTAGCTCCCTCAGTCTGTGTCTGTGTGACCTATGCTCTGGGCCACCCAGAGCATACTTCTGTGTGTCCATTGGCTTTTCTGAACCCTGGACCTTGACTTAGCCTTATGCTGTCTTGAGTTGTTCCTGAATCCTGGATGGAGCTACACCATCAGCTTGATAATTTCCCTTGCAGCTGTCCCCCAGCTTAGGTACCTGTGACAGGTTTGTGTTTGGGAGCCCATTTCTCCTTTCCTCTAAGCTGTAGCTGTATGGGACTAGAGCTTGAAACTCATGTCTGCCTGAGTTCTTGCCTCGGGGGCAAGATGCCCACTGGTCTGGCCAGGGTTGATCTTGGGAGGGGCCCTGGAGTGGCCAGGTATAGACTTCCATCCTGAATTTGTGGCCTGGTCACTCTTTTCTTGGTGGACACTGGATATTGGGACGAGAGTAGCTCTGCCTTTATTCTCAGTGATACATTATGGGGATCCGGTAGATGTGGATTTGGATGTAGATATAATAGGGTAAGCTCAATGTTTAGGGTGTGGCCCTCAGAAGTAACTGGGAAAGTTGGGTGCTGGTGGCTCATGCCTGAAGTGCTAGCTACTCCGGAGGCTGAGATCTGAGGATTGTGGTTCAAAGCCAGCCTGGGCAGTAAAGTCTGTTAGACTCTTATCTCCAATTAACCACCAGAAAACTGGAAGTGGCACTGTGGCTCAAGTGTACTAGCCTTGAGCTGAAGAACTCAGGGACAGCACCCAGATCCAGAGTTCAAGCCCCATGACTGACCAAAAAAAAAAAGTAACTGGGAAAGCTAGGAACAGCCCTTCTTGACATTAGGCACAAAGGCAATGAGAGAATCATTCACAGAGCAAACAGCCCAGTCTTGCCGATTACCCCTTCTCCCTACACCCCCATAAACTGTATTGGATCCTGGTCTATGCCCTAAAGTTAAACCTGTGACATTTATGTTTAGAGAGGTACCTCTATCTACTTGTGGGGGACAGTGTGAAGGAGGGAGGGGCCTGGAGGCAGTAAGAGGGTGGAGCCATTATCTGAAGCTCCATACTCCAGGTCTGGGATAGGGGCTCTGCCATGTTCTGATGCACTTTGGTCATTGCCTTAGTACCTTGTTCAGCTGTAGATCCTTAGGCAATCCTGGGCTGCACATTTTTGTGCGCACACACACACGCGTGCAAGCTATGTGCTGGCTAAGTTCTATTAAGAGAAGTTGCTGTTTTGAGTAGATACAGCATTAAATATTAATAAAAAATCTCCTGATAGGTTGTACCAATTTCTTACTGAACAGCTGAATTTTTCCCCCTTGTGATACCAGTCCTGGAGCTTGAACTCAGGGGCTTAGGTGCTGTCCTTGAGGGTTTTTGCTCAAGGCTAGCACTCTACCACATAAGCCACAGCTCCACTTCTGTTTTTCTGGTGGTTAATTGGAGATAAGATTCTCATGAACTTTCCTGCCTGGACTGGCTTCAAACCATGATCCTCAGATCTCAGCCTTTTGAGTAGCTGGGATTACGGGAATTATAAGTATGAGCTACTAACATGGAGCTTGAATTTTTCTTTTTTCTTTTTTCTTTTTAAAATAAGTTCTTGGGGCTGGGAAGGTGGCTCAGTGGTAGAGCGCTTGCCTTGCATGCCTGAGGCCCTGGGTTCAATTCCCCAGCACCACATAAGCAAAAAAAAAAAAAAAAAAAAAAAAAAAAAAAAATAAGTTCTTTGTTGTGAAAATACTGTACAGAGGGGTTACAATTACATGAGCAAGGTAATGAGTACATTTCTTATCAAGCATTTTTGCCTCCTCCTTTGTTTTTCCCCTACTTGAATTTTTCTTTTAATTGGCTTATATCAGTTATGAGGGAGGAGGATTTTCCCACATATTTGAACTGTATTCCACTCAAGTCAGCTGAACTTTTTAGTCTTTATCAATCAAACCTGGAAACTTCAGTTTGTTGGCAGTTACCTACTTATGGAGCTCATTTATACTGAAATCCTTCCTCCCCACAGTTGTAGTATTCTGGCAGTGATGCTGATGCTTTCTAATGAAGACAGAAGGAGCAGGTTCAATGGGAGAGGTCAGTTGAGAAGATAATCCTCTGATGAGTTGGGGGTGATCTTTCCATTATGTCTCCTGCCCTGCAGCTACTGTAAGGCTGGCTGCCTGCCACCTGTTTGCTAAACGTCCTCCTACCTTGGTTGAGTCCTGCTGCTAGGTCAAACTCATTTGCATTTTCTTCCAATACACCTTTAAGTTAGAATTGTTTTAGTGTTACAGAAAAATACACATCTCCTGATCCAGTTTTCCAGAATGTTCACCTGTTCATTGTGGTAGGAACCCTCATCACCTGTGAGGTTCTGGGTTGCTTGGGTCATTCGTTTGCCAAGACACACCTGTGAGGCCACATACTGCCCTCCTATCTCCTGGACCCTCTGGGTGCCATATGGCTTCTGAGACTCTTTTTGCCCTGTGACCCTAGCAGACAGAGCACTGTTGGTCAGAGTTGCAGGGGCGGGGGGAGGGAGAGGAGGAGGAAAAGGAGCTGCTTCTTTCCAGAAAGCCCAGCCTTCCCAGCTACTCAACCTAGCTAGGGTACCCCAGCAGTTCACAGGACTGTACTGGGTCAGCCAGGTGGCTAACTCCTGTGATCCTTAGACCCTGTGCTACACAGCAGATGTGTATAGTGACTGGCTGTGGTGGTCCCAATGATATACATGGGCTCTGAGATGCAATACTCCATGGCCCCTCGCCATGCTGGAGTCTGTCTGGTTCCAGTCATTGTATATGAGGAGTGTATATGGATACTTTTTACTGTTTATGGTTTCTCCTAGATCTCAGATATGTACTATTGCTTTTTTGGGGGGGCGCGGGGGGTCATTTGTGTGGCTTGAACTCAGGCCTGGGCACTGTTCTTGAGCTCTTTTGCTCAAGGCTAATGCTCTACCACTTTGAGCCACAGCACCACTTCTGGTTTTTGAATGATTAACTAGAGATAAAAGTCTCATGGGCACTTTTCTACCAAGGCTGGCTTGGAGCTACAATCCTCAGATCTCCGTCTCCTGAGTAGCTAGGATTTATAAGCATGAGCCACCAGTGCCTGGCCTATTGCTATTTTTTATTGGCATGTTAAATTGTACATAGTAGAGTTTCATTGTGACATTTCCTAAATGAATATAATATACTTGAATCATATTGACCACTTTTATGTTTCCTGTCCCTTTTACTTTTATTCCTTGGTTGTTGTGATTTGTTCCTCTCTAACTTTCACAATTAAGAGAAAACATACCTGGCTTTCTGAGTCTGGCTCATTTCACTTTATTTCATTTCACTCAGTTCCACTTACTTTCCAGCAGATGACATAATTTCATTCATCTTCATGACTCTATTGTAACTATATAGCACATTTTCTTTATCCATTCATCAGTTGATGAACACCTCAGCAGATTCAATAGTTTGGCTCCTATGAATTCTGCTGCAGTAAACATTGATTTGGAATTATCTCTGTAGCATCTGACTATGATTCTTTTGGATGTATATATTAGAACTGATCATGTATTCTATATTTTATTTATTTTGTGATGTGTGTGTGTGTGTGCTGGTATTGTGGCTTGAACTCAGGGCCTTGTGCTCTCTTGACCTTCATATGCTCACTGCTGGTGTTCTGCCACTTGATTTGGCATCCAGTATGATCTTCAGATCTCAGTTTTCTGAAAAGCCAAGATTCCAAGCGATTCAAGCATAAGCTACTTGTGCCTGGCTGGTAGTTCTATTTTTAAAATGTTGAGGAATTGCCAATAGTGATTTCCATAGTGGCAGGACTAATTTACGTTTCTACCATCAAGCATGTATATTATTTAAATTCAGAACTTCTCATTGAAAAGGAAGCAATCCATTTTCTGGGTATTGAAGTTTTATCTGTTAAAATCTGGGCTCCATAAGAACAGTTTCGGCTGGACAGGACTTTCTCTCCCTCAAGAATGAGTTTATAGGACTATCACTTCTAGGGATCTCACCAAGTGTTAATCCAATCTCCTCTTTTCACACATAGGAAATGTCCTGAGCAGCAAATTAGGGATTGATAGAGACCCAAGTCCCTGCCTCCTCTCTTGACCTAATGTTTTTTTTTTTTTTTTTCCCCTCCTTTTGTGCTACTTTTCTGAAGGAAATCACTCTCATATAATTTGGTTTCCATCCTGTGAAGACTCTGGACTCAAGCAGTGGTTGATGGGGTCCTTTGGGAGGAAGGTAGGCCTGGACATCCTGCACAATGGCTGGAAATGCTCTCCTTAGCAATACCCATCCAAATTAGGGTTCTCCTATGTCTCTGGCTGTACTCCTCAGGGTCTCAGGTATTCCTTGTGTTAGCTTGCTTCGACCCCATTTCCTGCCCCTCAGTGGCCTGAGGTTCTGTCCTTGAGCACATTTTTCAGCCTAGCACTAGTTCATTTAAGCATTTGACTCTTTCTTTACCTTGTATCTTTTGCTGGCCTTGGCCTCACTCCTTACCAGCTCCCTACTTCTGTGGGATGGGGGCCTCTGGGAGGCGCCTTCCAAGTGTACTTTCCTACTGGGGCAGTGCTTCTGTTTCTGAACTACTGTGATTCCTTTTCAAACTCTTGGGGAAGCCTTGTGGAAGCCATTCGTTTTACAGGGACTGTAAGTAGACAGGAGGAGGCAATGCCATGTGGTCACAAATGTCCTGGTGAGGTTGATTGATTGAAAACTCATTTGGGGGAGCAGTGTCACTGTCCTCACCACTAATGCGTTTAGAAAATCCACAGCCCACTGCTTAAGTAACTAAGTGGGCTGTTGGTGGAGTTCCCTTAGCAACACTCAGCAGCCAGCAATTTTTACAGATGCTTAGTAAGAGGGCTTTTTCAAGGCAGTTCCTGAAATATCCCCTCTGCCGAGTGGAACTTAGGGACAAGGCCTAAATCTCATGTTCACTAAGAGAGATTCTCCACCAGTTGTGTTCCAAAGCCCTTTATCTAGTAAAAGTGTTCAGCTGGTGTGTCTGCTGGTACAAGGTACTTGAAGTATAGCTGAGGCATCTGAACTGGTGTCTGCAGCCTGCTCTTGTTGGCCCTGTAGGCGATGATGTCTCTATTTTACAATGACACAGAGCCTCCAGTGATGTATCTGAGGCTAGGGAGCTGTGTAGCCTCAGAATCTTTCTCTGGCAGAAGGACCATCAGAAGGCCCTGGCCTTAACCAGAGAACTTCAGAGCTGTCCCTGCTCCAGGCCTCTGGTCCTGAGCCTTTCTCTCAGTTACCAGGGGCAAGGCCTAACTGCAGCCAGGGAAAGGGGCTCACATTGTTTTTTTCTGCCCATCTAGGTTTTTTCTTCCCCCTTCTAATCTTCACTTTTTCTTTATGATTAACAAAACAAAACAAAGGCCAGTGCCAGTGGCTCCTGCGTATAATCCTAGCTACTTAGGAGGCTGAGATCTGAGAATCACAGTTCAAAACCAGTCCTGGGCACGAGTCCCTGTGAGATTCATCTCCAATAAACTACTTGAAAGAGGCCGAGGTGGCTCTGTGGCTCAAGTGGTAGAATGTTAATCTTGAGCACAAAGAGGCTCAGGGACAATGCCCAGCCTTGAGTTCAAGCCCCAGGACCCACAAAACAAAACAAAACAAAGCAGGTCAAAGGACAAATGCTATCATATTCCATCAGAAGGGCTATGGAGTTTACCAGATGCTTAGTAGTATAGACCTTTGAGTCCAAGAGTTGTCAGGAGGTGACTCCTGATTGCTATCTTTTATTCTAGGACTGTGGTACACCTGTCTTTAGGCCCCATTCCTGGCAGGGCTCAGGACTGAGGCCTCACCTCCCTTGGTTTGAAGTCCCTATCTCTGATAATAGGGTCCCTGACTGCAAAGTATTCTCCAGTCAGATTATCTGTTGTCTCTGAGGGTTTCACAGGCTGTGATTCCTGGAGCTTCCGGAAAGAGATATTTGTTCTACATCTGCATACAATTGGTTTCCTTAGAAACCACTGGAGTAGAGGCTCTGAAACCAGCTTCTAAGTTTTAAAGAGACCATACCTTTATCTGAAATATCTGTTGAAGATTTCACAGAACAGTTTTAAAAGCACAAATACATAGTTTAGCTATTTATTTAATATATCAAGAGTTTCATACTGCTGAATAATAGAGCTGAGGGGATGATTAAACAAATGACAGGGCACACATACAATAGGAAATTATGTAGTTATCAACAATACTGTTGACAACAGGTTTTAATGACACAGGAAATGTTTATGATGTAACATTGAATGAGGTGCTGTATGTTTAGTATCACAGCTGGTGTTAATTAAATAGGCTGAACATTTAAATATTAAATATTAAATAGATATTTCAATGTTTCAAGGTTAAGATTATTACTAAAGGTTGAGCATTTTTTCTCTTGCTTTTATATTTTCCAACTAGTTTTCCAGGACTATCAGATTATTTTTTAGAATTTTTAAAGTTGTTATTATTAAGGTGATGTGCAGAGGGGTTACTGTTTCATAAGTCAGGTAATAGATGTATTTCTTTTTGAACAGTGTCACCCCTTCCCCTGCTCGCTTCCAGTGTCCCTCTCCTATCCTTACTTACAAGTTGTATAGTTCACTTTCAACAGTGTCCACTGAGTACCATTGCTACATTTGTTCACTTTGTCCCTCCATTTTTGTGACCCCCCCTTACCCCCAATAAAGACAGATAAATGAAGAAACAAGACAAAAAACAACCACCCATCATTTCCATTTCCTGGAATTTATTTCAATAAATGTTATTTGTTCAGAGGCATAGGGTATCATGTTATTTTTTTTTCTTTTTCATTTTTTTTATGTTGGTCGTGGGGCTTGGACTCTGGGCTTGGGTGATGTCCCTGAGCTCTTCAGCTCAAAGTGAGCTCCCTACCATTTGAGCCACAGTGCCACTTCCAGTTTTCTGGTGGTTAATTGGAGATGAGTCTTACAGACTTTCCTGCCTGAGCTGGCTTTGAACCAAGATCCTCAGATCTCAGCCTCCTGAGTAGTTAGAATTACAGGCATGTAGTTAGAATTACTGGCACCCAGCTCATGTTATTTTTATAATCAGAAATAAAGTAGACAGAGAAGAATGACTGTCAGTTGAGGGGTTATATTGCCTGGTTTCCTGGCTTACAGATTTATGGACTAGAGGTTTTATAGACATTGAAGATGGAGTTAATTCTCCCTGTCCTATATTTGCTGGCCTTAGGACCTTAAATACTAAGGGCAGGAGAGGATGGGCACTCACTCTCTATCATACCCCCTTTTCTTCTGTGATCTCACCTCCATTAATGCATGTCAGCTTTTGCCTCCCTTAGCTAGAGCCACTCAAGAGTCCTGTGGGGCTGTAGGTGGAGTGTTGTGTTTAAAAGGTGCCTCCTGGCTATCCTTCCACCTTCTTTGAATTGACCTGGGGTCAATGACTAGATTATGGCCTAGGACCAGTCTCCCAGGAACCTAGGAACATTTGGGCTATTCCATCACCAGCAGTACTTTCTTACTGGTAGTGTCTGCTGTAAGTGGAGGCCCAAGCATATGGCCAGCTGTGGAGGCCACTGTGGGGCAGAATGACCCTGACATTCTTTTTTTGCTGGCTGGCAGCTTAGCTCCTCTTGTTTCTCCAGATATGTAAAGGGGGGCAACTAGTTGGGACCTTGTGCCTCATGTGGATTTAGGTGGCAGGAGTGTGAGCCAAGTGAGGGTTATTGGGGGTGAGCCTGATGGACACCAGCTTCAACAGGCTGAAGGCATAGATCCCTATAGTCTATTTTTGGGGTGGTGAATGCTGTTCCTCCACATGGAGACTGTTTTTGCCCATGGCTTTAAAGAGTTCCTACAGCTATTTGAGTACTTGCAGATACTAAACAATTACAGATGCTTGTTGCTTACAAATATTAAGTACCTGCTTACAGGTAGCACCTCAGATATTTATAGAGGCTAAACAGCCAGTTATAGACATTGGGGTACTATCAGATACTAAATGATTGCTTACAGGTACTTGGGTACTTACAGATACTAAGCAATTAGTTTTTGATACAGAGAAAGCTAATTTACAAGCATTGTGTATTAATAATGTCAGTTTTACTCCTGTCTTACAGGCATGGGAAATGCCACAATAGTTCAGATTTGATAGCTAGTCTCAGTTTGAATTCGGTGTCCCTAGTAGCTGGTTGCTCACTTATTTTCTGTTTCTTCTGTGATAAGTTCTCCCCAGGCTCTGCTATGTATCTAATGTAGCCCCCCCTCTCTGTCTCTGTCTCTGTTTCTCTGTCTGTCTCTGTCTCTGTCTGTCTCTCATCTGTCATGGAGCTTGAACTTAGAGCCTGGGCACTGTCCCTGATTTCTTTTGCTCAAGGCTAGTGCTCTACCACTTTGAACCATAGCACCACTTTTGGTTTTTGAGTAGTTAATTGGAGATAAGAGTCTTACCAGGACTCTTCTGCCCAGGCTGGCTTGCAACTAGATCTCAGATCTCAGCCTCCTGAGTAGCTAGGATTACAGGCGTGAGCAACCAGTGCATAGCTTAGATAATTCTTAATCACCTTCAGATCACATAAGAATATATTTACCTAAAATCCTGCACCACACTCTGTTTGGCCCTTTCCCAACGGCCTCTTCCCATTGAACAAGTCACCCCCCCCTCCCCCCAGCACCACTGTGTGACTGGACTGGTGCCCATGTATGTCCTCTGAAGCATAGGCTTACACAAATAAGCTTACACATCTTCAGCAGAGGTGTCCCTGGGGATCATCTGCAGGGAGGTGGGCAGCTGCAGGGGCTCCCTGTAGTGGGAGGGAGTGGGTTGCTGCTGTGTGTGCCCACGACAGAGGGAAGGTCACCTTTCCTGCACTTCATTTTATATGTGTTTATATCATAAGCATCTTTATCTTGAAGGGAAAACAAAGGGTGGATACCAGGTAACCCTGGCTTGGCTAGAGAGTGGGTGTGTGCTAGGATGTGCAGCTCATACCTCTCTGACCTGCAGGGGAAGCCCCACTGCTCCAGAAAGTCTTAATGAGCAGGAGCCCTGTGGAATCCAGACAGATTCCAAGCGAGCTGTGGTAAAGGTAGGGCAAGGAGACGGAGACAGAAACTGACTTACAAGTCTGAGTGGAAGCCAGGTGTCTTATACCAATAATCTTAGCTACTCAGGAGACTGAGACCTGGAAGTTCAAAGCCGGCCTGGGCAAAAAAGTTTGTATAAGAATTCATCTCCAGGGCTGGGAAGGTGGCTCAGTGGTAGAGCGCTTACTTTGCATCATGCCTGAGGCCCTGGGTTCGATTCCTCAGCACCACATAAGCAAAAAGAAAAAAGCCGGAAGTGGCGCTGTGGCTCAAGTGATAGAGCGCTAGCCTTGAGCTGAAGAGCTGAGGGACAGCGCCCAGGCCCAGAGTTCAGGCCCCACAACCGGACCAAAAAAAAAAAAAAGAATTCATCTCCAGTTAACCAGCAAAATGACAGACTGGAGGCTAGCTCTTGTGGTAGATCACTTAGCAAGAAAGCTGAGCAAGAGTGTGAAGATCTGAGTTCAAGAAACAACCAAACAAAAAAAAAACCCAAGTGGAAGAACATCCATGCTCATTGGCTGCCCAGTGTTTCAAACACAAGAATTTGTACTGTGAATGTTCTTATGGGATACCTGCTGACCAGGAAGAGCTGATGGGTGCCTAAGAAAGTCAACTTTCCTGCATTTAACTAAAATACAGTGTCACACTGGGACTGTTTGGCCCAACCCTCCTGTGACACCTGAGTAATTGTGGCTCTGGGACTTCAGCTGAAAGGAACACAGATACAAGAGTTCCAGGCATCACCAGGATACCAAGTTAACATATGTTCCTGCTCTCTGGTACATTAGCAGAGCCCCTGTATTTTATTTGATAAGTTTGGTTGCCCAAGTACAGACTGGCTCTTTGTCAGTGAAGACAGAGAAGCTGAGATGCATGGGAATCAGAGGGCCTTGAGCTCTTCTGAAAGGGTGAGTTCTGTGGACTCCTCCACCCCTGAGCGCTATGCAGAAAGCTTAGATTTTTCCTGCAGTGTGGATTGCTTGGCAATTCAGATCTGTTCCTTCCTCTCCCTCCTCTCCTCTCCTCATCCTCACCTGTAAGATGAAAATGATTTGATCACCTGGCAGGTTGTCATGTGGATTGAGGCAGAACTGCCAGTTAGAGACTGTATTCACATCCTGGTGCCAGCCAGACTCCAGGGACACTCACCCTGCCTAATGGCCTCCCTGGCCAGCCAGGGAGCCATACCTAGATTTTGACCTGACTGGGAACTGCAGACTCCTTGGGAAGCCAGGTCTGATCTAGGGTTTTTTTCTGGCACCTTTTAAGGAACAGATATCTCTAACTTTTGGGATTTATAATTGAAGAGTGAATGACCTCAGAGCAGTAGCAGAATTGCTTCTCCTGCATTGACTGACAAGCCAGTGATGCACTGTTGGTGTGGGAGAGTTTTTCCTCCCACAGTTTCTATTAGCACAAATAATTTTGTCTAGAGCACTTATCACCTTGGGAGAGAAGAAAGGGGAAGGGAAGGAAAGGGAAGGGAGGGGAGGGGAGGAAAGATGAGAAGAGATGAGAAGTGGAGAGAAGACAAATTACCCAGTTATCCTTACTTCCTCCAAATATTTCCAGTCAAGTGTTTATAGAACTCTGTATTACCATCTGCTGAAACTTGGCTAAGTCTGGGGGGGTGGTTGCGTGAGTATGCACACACATGCCTACTGCCCACAATTAATGACCAGAAAACTGGAAATGGCACGTGGCTCAAGTGGTAGATCGCCAGCCTTGAGCCAAAGAACTCAGGGACAGTGCATAGGCCCTGAGTTCAAGCCCCATGACTGACCAGAAAAAGTAGACTGAGGAATGGCTCAGTGTTCAAGGAGGACCTCAGCACCTAGCTGACTTCTTGTACTTTCTTCTCAATTTTTGGGGCTCCTGCTGCTTGTTTGGTCCTTCTCATTCCTGCCTAGATCCTAACTGTACCTTCCCCATCTCTATGTGACACTCAGGGTGGTTTCTTCAGCTCTTTCTTCCAGCTCACCAGTTCCTCAAACATCTTGAGAGTACTAAACAAAAATGCGCAGTTTGTTGTTTACAGTGTCCACTGAGGGCTGGGAATTGCTCAGAGATAGAGTGCCTAGCAGGCATGAAGCTCTGGTTGGTTAGTTGCTTTTTGGCAATACTGGGTTTGAACCCAAGGCTTCTCCTTGCTAGGGTCACAACATCCATACATAAGGCTCTGGGTGTAATCCCCAGCACCACAGGAAAATGAAACAAAAATAAATTAAAAAATAAAATGTTCATTGACTTTAAAATTTTAAAGCCATCTTTCATTTCTGGAAGTTCTTGTTTTTCCAGTTTATCTGATCATTTTGTCCTAGTGTATGTGAGTGTGCATTTCATATTTTTACACCTGCCATACCCATTGTTTGAAACAGATTTTTTTTTGGCAGTACTAGGGGTTGAGCTCAGGACCTTGCCTATGTTCATAGCTGGTGCTCGACTACCTGAGCCTTGCCCCAGCTCTGCTTTTTGCTGTGTAATTGTAGGTAGAGTCTAATGAACTTTTTTGTCTGAGTTGACCTTGAACTTCAATCCTCCAGATCTCATTCTCCTTAGTAGCTAAGATTATAGGTGTGAGTCACTGGCATCCAATTTGAAACAGATTGTATTCTGTTGATTAACTATTGGGGAATCTTACTTTACAGTTGAAGTGTCTATCAACTCTCACAGAGTACTTCACCATCTTGTTTGGAAACTTGAGACTGTGCTCATTTTGCACCAGACTTGGTGAGACAGTGTACCTTGCCTCTTAGCTCAGGTTGGCTCTTCAGAGTAATTCTTCAAGAATGGATCTAGAGAATGGTACTGATTTGCAGTTTGCCTTCCAAAGGGTGGGGTTAGACCCAAGCCTGCTCAGTTTCTTCACTCAGGGCCTGGCATGGTGAGGGGGTCATCTCTGCCACCTCTGGTGGATCTTTGATGAAGACATAGTCCCTTGCTGGTCCTGGGCCTGGAGGGGAGTCTCACTGCAGTTTATTGCTTCTTCTGACCTACATTAACCTCAAAACCTGAACTTTTGATGCTTTGAGACTAGCCATACTCCCCCTGCTTCCCTGTGCCTGTGGCACCCAGAACTCATCTGTTGCCCCATGTTGCCATGCCCTCTTCTTTGCTTCTACCTTGAGGACTTCCCACATGTACTGACAACTAAACTGGGTATTTTATGGGGTGTTTGCCACACCTGTCTGTGTCCTTCAACACTGCGGTTGGAGCTAGGCTGGGGAGAACCATCCCTGAAGAGAGGAGAGTGACAGCAGTGTCCAGTGGCAATGTCCCCTCCACCCCCATTATCTGTTCCATACTTTGTCCAGCACAGTTCTGGTCCTCGACACTTAGATTAGGCCCTGGACTCCACCCAGATTTCCATGCAGCCCTGCTTGCACCCTTCACCAGGCTTCTAAGCAGTCTCTTCTGTTCTTCAGCCAACTCCTGTCACTCATAGACTTGCTTCTGACAAGGCACTTCAGGGACTTGGCACTGGGGTTTAGCAGTGTAGGGTTGTAGAAAGAAATATTGACCAGTAAAGGCACCAGCAGTGCCATTGTCCCAGAAAAGAGCCAACAATGTTTTCATGTACAATCCTGCCACCAAACTTCGTCCCTCAGTCCTTGGCCTGACCTGGGGACATAGGCCATTTTTAGGTATCTGAGAGCTTCCTGAATTCCAGAAAAGTTAAGGTCTCAGCTTTCCAGGGCTTGTGGCTGTCACTGAACTTACATCCCGTGCCTTTCTGCTGTGGGACCCTGGGAACCCCATAAATAAAGGAATATTTTTCCATGTCCTTTGGAATCATCACTTGGAGGACTGGTCTCATTTTGTGGCTCCTGTTTTGAAGTTGCCTCTCAAAAGGTCCACTTGGGTGTGGGTGCAGTACTCTTTGAGGCTAGGAGGCAGAAGTTTTAGTTCTCTTTTAGCCTGAGCCTAGGGCCTTGCCTACAAGTCTCAGCAGGTGGAGGTGAGGAGACAGGAATGGGGACGGAATCTAGCTCACCACTCTCCTGGCCCCAGTTCTGCTTAAATGGCTAGACTGGATAATCACACTGGTATCAAGAATCTCCTGGATTCTATGTTGGTGCCAAGTGCTGGGATCTGCCTCAGTGAGCCATACTAATAGGTGGACAGAAGCCAACCTGGATCTTGTGGTTGGATATAAGGTATCTCCTAAAAAAGCTCGTGTTGAAAGCTTGGTTCCCAGCTGGTGGAACTATTTTGGGAGTTTGTGAGAACCTCAGAAGGTGGAGTCTGGGTGGAAGAAGTTGGTCACTGGGGGATGCCTTGGAGGGTTACGCCTGGCCCCCAGTTCTGTCTTCCTCTCTGCTTCTTGTCAGCCATGGGGTGAAACCCTCCTCTCACATGCTTCTAGTACCATACTGTTCTGTCCAAACACCCATGCACAGAACCCTCTAAAACAGAACTAAATCTTTCCTTTTCTAAGTGGTTTCTATCAGGCATTTTGTCACAATAATGAACAAAGTAACTAACATACTCCATCCTCGCTTCTGATACTACCAGTCTGAGGAAATCTACTCCCCCTCTCTAGTGGCCCCAGGCAGTGGTGACCCTGAGTATCCATGATAGAAATGGTGGTTGACTTAGGGCTGGGATTGGCAAGTGTTTGCATCTTTGTGGTTGTTTTTCAGGTGCTTATGGCTCCCCTAAAGAACTGCTGGCCTTGGACTCCTGCAACCAACTCAGCTGGAGTCGCAGGGATATTGGGAACAGTTCCCTGTGGGTCAGCCCTCCCTTCAACTAAGAGGCTCACTACAGCTAGTATCTGCTATTAATCTCTAGAGCTCACCCACAGTGCATGCCCTCTGGGACCTAGGATACCCCACTGCCTGCACATTCAAGGGAGAACTCAGCCTGGTGTTGGGGCATTCTACTGATGTCTTCTTTCCTACCAGCTTGTCATTAGCAAGGGCTATATTTGTTTCTCATGATATGGCCCTACCTTCTTCCTAGAGGCACCACTCTCCTGCACCCCTCACTCAGCCCCCAGGACTAGCCCAGCACTGCACTAACTAGTTGTCATATGCAGCCAACCTCCCTCTTCCCTGTAGTCTCCACTCATTTCTGGGGTCCTAGCCCAGTGCACGCTGTAATGTTATTTTTTGGAGTGGCTACAACTGGCATCTCCAGATCTTTCAGCCCAAGACTGCTTCTGGCCTGCACAGCATGTTAGAGGTGGGCTGTGTGCCTTTTAGTGGCTCCTGTCTGGCTGTTGTAGTGGGTCATGATGTGGTTAAAGTGGTTTAGGATACTGACCGCTGAGGGGCTATCTCTTCTAAGTGGGACAGAGATCTAGGTTCAACCCTGGAACTAGAGGAGGCAGTGCTGGTAGGCTCAGAGGAGACTTTGAGATGAGGAGGCCCCTCCAAGATGGGAAGGACAGATCATGTGCAGCAGGGAAGAAGAATGCACTCCAGCCTGTGCTGAAGACATGTGTTGCAGGCTACTTGTTTACCCTTTCTGTTCAAGTATCAAGTAGCCAACAGGAGGAGTAGGCTTTGGCTGGGGCAGGAGGTCTGGCTTTTAAGTTTAACAAAATACTTTATAGAATTTGAAGATACATTGCAGCATGCTTTGTTATCTTATCCAATTGGGTCCCCCCCCCTACTTTGGAGTTACTGGGGACTCACCTCAGAGCCTTGATTGCTAAGCAAGCACTTTACTATTTGAGTTACATCTCAGCCTAAGCTTTTAGTTTGTTTTTTTCAAATAGGATCTTGCCTTTGTCCTCAGCTGAGCTTGAATTGGGATCAGTTTCCTAAGTAGCTGGGATTATAGACACATACCACCATGCCTGGTCATAAATATTTCATTTGGGATTCAGGTGGACCTGTTGCAACAAGGAGAATTACAAAATGTCATGTCAAAGCAAGCTTTACAATGTCGGTGTGGGGGGGGGGGGAGGGGGGTATGATTGGGTGGGGGGGAGGGGGGAGGCTGGGAAGGGAGGTGAAGGGTAAACAAAGGAGGAGGCTGCAATGCTTGGTAAGAAATGTATGCATTATCCTGCCAATGTAATTGTAACCCCTCTGTACAGTATGTTCTCAAATAAAATAAAATTAAAAAAAAATATTTCATTTGTCCTGTTTTACTTGTGGTGTGTGTGTGTGTGTGTGTGTGTGTGTGTGTGTGTGTGTGTGTGTGTGTGTGTGTGTGTGTGTTTGCTGGCACTGGGTCTTGAATTTAGGACCTTATTTTGTGTGTGTGTGTCTGTGTCTGTGTTTGTTTGCTGGCACTGAGTCTTGAATTTAGGACCTTATTTGTATGTGTGCTTGCTGGCACTGAGTCTTGAATTTAGGACGTGTGTGTGTGTGTGTGTGTGTGTGTGTGTGTGTGTGTGTGTGTGTGTGTGTGTGTGTGTGTGTGTGTGTGTGTGTCTGCTGGAACTGGGTCTTGAATTTAGGACCTTATACTCTTTCTGTGCAAGGTTGGCACTCTACCACTTGAGCTACACACCTCTCCTTCTGGCTTTTTTGCTGGTTTCTTGGAGTCTCTTAGATTTGTCTGTATGAGCTGATTTGAAACATGATCTTAGATCTCAGCCTCCTGAGTGGCTATGATTACAGGCATGAGCTGCCAGGGTGGTAGTCTGGCTTATTTTTTGCTTATTTAAAGCAGTATCTGAGATAGAGTAATTGTATTCCAAGTGTTTATTTAGCATTTCCTTTATGAGAGTTTCCCATTTAGCTAACTTTCCTGGATCTCTCAGTATTCCCACCCATGACCAGTTGACAATCATGTGTTTCTGTGAGATCTTTCGGTAAGAAAACATATAGATATACAGAGACCTTTTTCTTTGTGGTTTATCTTTAATAGATTTAGGTTTACAGAAAGATTGAGTGAAAGAACAGAATTCCCCTAACACTCCTTTCACAACTTTTCTTTTACATTTTGCCTTTCTGTGATTTCTTTGCACTGTTAAGCTAGGCTTGGTCTGCTTTAATCAAGGAAGTCCATAATTTGCATTAGAATTTACCCTGTGAACTTTGACTGTGATGTCCTAAATCCACCATTGTAGTATCTCACAGAACAGTTTCTCTTTTTTTTTTTTTCTAAAAAAGAATTTTTTTTTTAATTTTTTTATTGTAGAGATTCTATACAGAGGGTTACAGTTACATGAGTGAGGTAATGAGTACACTTCCACTTCCTCTTGAACATTGTTACCCCCTCCATTGTTTTCCCCCTACCATCCCCTCCCTCCCTCCCTTCCCCCAGGTTCTTTTTTTTTTTTTTTTTTTGATCGTGATTAAGTGATTACTTAATTTCCGGAAATTCACAGTATTGTGGAATAATGATGCTCATTTAAAGTCACAAGTTCATTCTAACTTTCCTGGAGCAAATTGTCTATCACAGTCTGTAATATATAACGGTGCTCATATGTTATATACCATATATGTGATCAGCAGCATGGGGATATTTAGTAGTGGTTCAACCAGATGAGTGGGAGTTCTTTGTTTCTTAAGTCCTGTTAGTTTTGTCATATCACCTAACATTTTGGATTCATCATCCACTTATCAGGGAGACCATGTACTGTTTGTCTCTTCGTTCTTGGCTTACCTCGCTCAACATGATTCCTTCTAGCTCCATCCATTTCCCTGCAAATGCCATTATTTTGTCATTTCTAATGGCTGCATAATATTCCATTGTGTATAGATACCACAATTTTTGGATCCATTCATCTGTGGTGGGGCATCTAGGTTGTTTCCATATCCTAGCTATTGCGAACAGTGCTGCAATAAACATGGAGGTGCATGTGTCTTTGTATATTGGTTCCTGTTGTTCAGGGTAGATGCCTAGAAGTGGTATGACTGGGTCGTAAGGGAGGTCAATCTTTAGCTTTCTAAGGACCCTCCAGACTGCTTTCCAAAGTGGTTGTATGAGTAGAACAGTTTCTCTTAAAATCATCTATGCTCCACCTACTCATCCTGTACCACTCTCCTGAACCTATGACAAACACTTTTTTTTCTTTTTAATATCTCTCCAGTTTGTCTCAAGAATGCCATATAGTTGGAATTAAAAATATGTAGCCTTGTCAGATGATTTCTTTTGCTTAGTAATATGCATTCCAGTTCTTTTATGTTCTTTTCATGGAGAGACAGAACTTTTTTTTTTATTTTTTTTGATCCGGTTGTGAGGCCTGAACTCTGGGTCTGGGCGCTGTCCCTCAGCTCTTCAGTTCAAGACTAGCGCTCTACCACTTGACCCACAGCACCACTTCTGGCTTTCTTCTTTTTGCTTATGTGGTGCTGAGGAATCGAACCCAGGGTCTCATGTAAGCGCTCTCCACTGAGCCACCTTCCCAGCCCGAGAGACAATATTTTTTAGTGTTGAATAATATTCTTTTTTCTGGACATGCCACAGTTTATCCACTTGCTCTCTAGAGAACACTTTGCTTGCTTCTGTGTTTTGGTATTTATGAATAAAGTGGCTGTAAACACACATGTGCAGGTTTTCATAGGGATATATCTTTTTAGTTCCCTTGGGTAGATACCAAGGAGAGCCAATGCTAAATCATTGGAAATGTAAGTTTTTTTCTTTAAGAGTCTGCCAGCTTACCTTCCAAAGTAGCTGTACCATTTTGCATTCCCATTAGGAGTAAAGAAGACTTTCTGTTGCTCCATGTCCTCACCAGCATTTGGTATTGTCAGTGTCTGGATTTTGGCCAGTATAATAAGTGTGTAGTGGGAGCTCATTGTTGTAATTTGCATCTCCCTGAGGACATATAATGTTGACATCTTACATAATTGCCATCTGGATTTCTTCTTTGTTGAAGTGTCTGCTAAGTTCTATGGCCCATGTTTAAATTTCTTATTACTTGAGTTTTAAGAGTTCTTGCAAATTTCAGATACCAGTTCTTTAACAAGATGTGTTTTGTAAATATTTTCTCCCAGCTTGTAGCTTGTCTTTTTATTTTCTTGGTGTATTTTACAGAGCAGAAGTTTTTTTAAAATTTTAATGAAGTCCAACTTGTCAATCCTTTCTTGCATGAATCATGCCTATAATGTTGCACCTAAAAAGTCAGTATCAAACTGAGCCTGCAAATTTTTTCCCAGCTTATCTTTTAAGGGTTTGATATATACATTTAGGCCTATTATCTAAAGTTATTTTTGTGAAATGTATGAGTTGGGATTAGATTATTTTTTTTCCTTCTACATATGGATATCCAGTTATTTCAGTACCATTTAAAAAATAATCTCTTTTTTTCCATTGTATTGCGTTCCTTCTTTGTTATTTATCAGCCAGCTATATTTCTTTGGGAATCTATTCTTTTTCATTGATCTGTTTTACTGTTATTTCATTAATACCTCAAAGTTTGGTCACTGTTGCTTTACAGTTAGTATGGAAGCCAGTAATGTTACCTTCTGACTAAAATCTTTGTTCTGTTGTGTTGTCTTTGCTTCTTCACATAAACTTTAGTCAGTTTATTAATCTCCACAAAAATAACTTGCTGGGGATTTACTGCTACTGTGTCGGTTCTATAGATCAAGTTGGGAAGAGCTGGCAGCTGACAGTGCTATCTTCCTGTCTGAACATGGGCTCTCTCTTTGTGTTTTCAGTTCTGTTGTTTCTTTTGTCAGAGTCCGTAGTTTTCCTTATAGATCTTCTACATATTCTGTTGTATTTCTGACTCATTTTATTTTAGGAGTGCTAGTATCAATGATATTATTTGTATTTTTTTATTTTAAATTTCAAGTGTTCATGAGATTTGCTAGTATATAAGATAGTAGTGAATTAAAAAATATGGCAACCTCTCTCTCTCTCTCTCTCTCTCTCTCTCTCTCTCTCTCTCTCTCTCTCTCTCTCTCTCTCTCTAGTATTAGCTTTTTTTCCCTTCTCTATTCTTACTGGGCCCCATACTACACAACCCTATTTTATACTGTTATCCCATTATTATCATCACCTTTTAGGTCAAGATTTTATATATAGGGCTGGGAAGGTGGCTCCGTGGTAGAGCGTTTGCCTTGCATGCATGAAGCCCTGGGTTCGATTCCTCATCACCACATAAGCAGAAAAAAAAGCCGGAAGTGGCGCTGTGGCTCAAGTGGTAGAGTGCTAGCCTTGAGCTGAAGAGCTGAGGGACAGCGCCCAGGCCCAGAGTTCAGACCCCACGACTGGACCCAAAAAAAAAAAAAAAAAAAAAAAAGATTTTGTATATAAGCACAAATAATGTGACTGGACTTTTGAGCTTGGCTTATGTTGCTTGTTATGATCTTCAGTTCCATTCATTTTTATGCAAATGACAAAATTTCTTTTATTTTCATTGCTGAATAATACTTTACCTAAATAATACTTGATCTATTCATTGATTGTTGGGTACCTAGCTAATTCCCCAGTTTAGCTATTTTGAACAGTGAACCATAAACATGAATGTACAGATAATCTCTCTTGTTTGCTGATTTTTACTCTTTTGGATATATTCCAAAAAATATTATAGCAATGTCATAGCTAGGTCTATTTTTAATTTGGGGATAAGCTTCCATGTTGATTTCATAGTGATTGTACTAGTTTACATTCCCACTAATAGTATATGAGAGATCCTTTCTTTCTGCCAGCATTTGTTCTTGTTTGTTTTCTTGATGATAGCCATTGTGACTAGGGTATTATGAAATCTCAGTGGGTTTTTTTGTTTTGTTTTAGGTTATTGCTCTCATATTATTATTATTTTTTAGGGGGGTTTCCAGTCATGGGGCCTGAACTCTGGGCCTGGGTGCTGTCCCTCAGCTCTTCAGCTCAAGGCTAGCGCTCTACCACTTGAGCCACAGTGCCACTTCCGGCTTTTTTTCTTTTTGCTTATGTGGTGCTGGGGAATTGAACTCAGGGCCTCAGGCATGCAAGGCAAGAGCTCTACCACTGAGCCATCTTCCCAGCCCGCTCTCATATTATTTTATTGTATTTTTTGCCAGACCTGGGGCTTGAACTCAGGGCCTGGGCAGTGTCCCTGACCTTCTTTTGCTCAAGGCTAGCACTCTACCACTTGAGCTACAGCACCACTTCTGGCTTTTTCTGTTTATGTGGTACTGAGGAATCAAACCCAGGGTGTCATGCATGCTAGGCAAGCACTCTGCCACTAAACCATATTCCCAGCCCTTATTTTTATTAACAGGGTATCTGAGTGAGTTCCCTATAATGTTGGTGCTGACACTTCTATAATACAGCCTCCAGTTGAGTAGAGAATTCTGATGTGAGAAGCCTGGAATAATCAAAGTATGAAAGGTGTGTGGAGAAAATTAGAGATTGCAGAACGAACAGTAACATGGTGTTCACTCTCTGATGTCAGATGGTGGTAAACTCTGATGTGAACAAGGAAGAGTCATTGTTTCATGCAAAAGGAAAAAGAGAAAGATATAAACACACATTTGTCTATAATCATTTTCTTCTATGTATTTGAAAAATGAAATGAATGCCGTTCCAATGACTAAGTATATTTTGTTGAGAATATCATAAATGAAAACAGGGATTTTAGTAATTTTAGAGTCACATTGTTATATATAGTTTTCAATTTTATACTGACATCCCTGGTTGTAAAGATAAAAAAATGTGTAGGTATGTGATTAAAAGAAAATGGCAAGGGGCTGGGAAGGTGGCTCAGTGGTAGAGCGCTTGCCTTGCATGCCTGAGGCCCTGGGTTCCATTCCTCAGCATCACATAAGCAAAAAGCCGGAAGTGGTGCTGTGGCTCAAGTGGTAGAGCACTAGTCTTGAGCTGAAGAGCTGAGGGACAGTGCCCAGGCCCAGAGTTCAGGCCCCACGACCGGACCCAAAAAAAAAAAAAAAAAAAAAAAGAAAATGGCAAGTCATATTTATGCAGTGTCTTCTATGGGCTAAATACTATGTGAAACCTCATTGCCTTATTAGCTGTCCCCATGCTCTCTCTCATCTGTATCTTGGCTCATTGGTCCCCCTGTGCCCAACATATTTTTCAGAATTTCCTCTGATAACACAATTCTTCATCCTCCATTCTGTACCTGAGGGGTTGACTCTTCCCCCTGGATCCCATTAGGATGCACGTCCTCTTAGTGTCTCCTATTTCACATTTCTCCAGAAGTTAGCTCCTCTCTATCATGTGTGTTATTGTTGTTGATGTTGTTTGTGTGTTGATACTGGGGTTTGGACTCTCAGCCTTCTGCTTTAGCTGAGCTTTTTTTTTTTAATTGGTGATATACAGAAGGAGTTCCAGTTTCATAAGTCAGGTAATAATTACTTTTCTTTTTGGAAAATGTCACTCCTTCCTTTGCTCTCTTCCAGTTTTTCCTTCCCATCTCCACCCTCAAATTGTATAGTCCATTTTCAACTTAGTGTCTGGTGAGAACCACTGCTGCATTTGTTCAGTGTGATTTTTTTATTTGCATTTCCTATGGCTAAGGAAGTTGAATATTTTTTCATGTATTTCTTAGCTATCTGTATTTCTTCTGAGAACTGTCAGTTCAACTTATTTGCTCACTTATTCAGTTATTAATTGGATTATTGGTTCTTTTTTAAAAATTGAGTTTTTTATGTGTATTCTGAGATTTGTGTGTGTGTGTGTGTGTGTGTGTGTGTGTGTGTGTGTGTGTCTGTGTGTCTGTGTGTCTGTGTGTCTGTGCCTATGTGTAAGTCTGCGTGCATGAGCCAGTCTTAGGGCTTGAACTTAGAGCCTGGGCACTGTTCTGAGCCTTTTTGTTCAAGGCTAGTACTCTATCACTTGAGCTACAGTTCCACTTCTGGCTTTTTGGAGTTAATTGGAGATAAGGGTCTCATGGATTTTTCTGCCTGACCTAGCTTTGAACCTCGATTCTCAGATCTCAGACTCCTGATTAGGATTATAGGTAAGAGCCACTAGCAGCCTGAGTATATTTTATCCATTGACTAGCTGGCAAAGATTTTCTTCAATCAGATGGTCTCTTGATTTAGGTAATTATTTCATTTGGTGTGTAGAAGCTTTTCAATTTGATGAAATCCCATTTGTCCATTCTTGCTTTTTTTTTCCTGGGCAATTGGAGTTTCATTCAGAAAATAATTGCCCATGTAGTTAGTGTTTTCTCATAGTAGTTTCAAAACTTACATCTTACATCCATTTGGAGGGAATTTTTATACAGGATGAGAGATAGAGATCTAGTTTCAGGCTTCTGGATATAGGTAACTAGATTTCCAGCATCATTTGTTGAGAATACTGTCTTTTCTCCAGTGAATATTTTGGGCTTTTTTTAATCAAAAAATCTGATAGCTATAGCTAGGTAGTTTTATTTCTGGATCTTCTGTCTGTTGCATTGGCTTTTAGTGTCTGTTTTGTGTCAGCACCATGTTTTTGTTACTATGGTTTTGTAGTATAATTCCAAGTCTCTTATGGTACCTCTAGCATTGCTCTTTGCTGATGATTATTTTTGCTATTCAAAGTCTTTTATATTTACATATGCTTTTTAGGATTGATTTTTCTATTTCTGCAAAGAATACCATTGGGATTTTGACACCTATTTTTTTCATTGAATCTGCAGAAGTATACAAATTTTGGAAGTATATGAATTTCACAAAATTAATTCTGCCAATCCATGGATACACAGAGTCTTTTCAATCTTCTGGTGTTTTCTTCATTTTCTGTATTCAGAGTTTCATAATGTCCATTGTAGATATCTATTATCCTTTCCTTTTTTTTTTTTTTTTTTTTTTTGCTTATATGGTGCTGAGGAATCGAACCCAGGGCCTCATGCATACAAGGCAAGCACTCTACCACTGAGCCACCTTCCCAGCCCTATCCTTTCCTTAGTTAAGTTTATTCATAGGTTCTTTTTATTTTTTAGGCTATTATGACTAGTTTCCTGATTTATTCTCAGTCTGTTCATTGTTGGCGCATAGAAAAGCTACTGATTTTCTGTAAATTTCATATCGTACTGCAATTCTGATAGTGTTTATCAGATCTAGTGTCTGTTTCTCTTCCTCCTTCCCTTCCTTCCTTCCTTCCTTCCTTCCTTCCTCCCTCCCTCCCTTCCCTTCCCTTCCCTTCCTTTCCCTTCCTTTCCTTTCCTTCTCTCTCTCTTTCTTTCTCTTTCTTTTTTCTTTCTCTCCCTCTACCTTCCCACTTCCCCTCCCTTACTCTTCCTTTAACTTTGCTTCTTTTATTCCTCCCTCCCTTCCTTCCTTCTTTCCTTCCTTCCTCCTCCCCTTCCCTCTTCTCCCCTTTACTTCCCTTCCTCCTTTTTACTTTTCAGTGTAATCTTTTAGGTATAATATCAAATAAGAATAATTTGACTTCTTTTTTTCCTATCTCAATAATCATTACTTCTTTCTTTTGCTATTTCTCTGGGTACACAATCCCAGAATTTCAGATAATTTCAGCTATTTCTCATTTACTGTATACTATACTCTACTGTATAGTAGAGTAGAGATACCCTTTATTATGTTGAGGCACTTTCTACTCCTAAGTTCTTCAGAACTTTTGTCATGAAAGGATGTTGATGTGTGTGTGTGTGTGTGTGTGTGTGTGTGTGTGTGTGTGTGTGTGTGTGTGTGTGTGTGTGTGTGTGTGTGTGCTGGTACTGGTACTTGAACTCATGGCCTAGACACTGTCTCTGACCTTCTTTTGCACAAGGCTAGGGCTCTACCACTTCAGCCATAGCCCTACTTAACAGTTTTGGGGGCAGTTAATTGGAGTTAAGAATGTCATGGACTTTCTTGCCTGGTCCTCAGATCTCAGCCTCCTGAGTAGCTAGAAGTACAGGCATGAGCCACTGGCACCTGGCAGGATTTTTATTATTATTATTAATTGAGATGACCATGTGATTTTTATCTTCGATTTTTGTTTATATGTTATATTACAATTATTGATTTATATATGATAAACATCTTTGCCTTACTGGAATGAAACCAGCTTGATCTTGATATATAATCTTCTTAATGTATTGTTGAACTTGGTTGATAAGTATTTATTTTATTGAGAATATGTCCTTCCAGTTTGGTATCAGGGTAACACTGCACACTGGCTTCATGGAATGAATTCGGTAGCAGTTATTCCCTTTCTATTTCATGGAATGGCTTAAGGAATATAGTTATTCTTAAAATTCAGAAGTTCTGTGCTTTTTTTTTTTTTTTGAGAGAGAGAGAGAAGGAGGAAATCTTCATTATTTCTTTAGTATCATTGTTCCTTATACATCTGTTGAAGTAGTTTATATCCTAGTGGTTCAATTTTGGTAAATAAGATGCATCTAGAAATTATTCCTTCCACGTTTTCCAATTTATTAGAATGTAAGTTCTCAAATTTCTTAATGGTCCTCTGGATTTTATTTGCTATGTGTTATGATATCCTTTTTTCCTTATCTCCAATTTAATTGATTTGGCTTTTGTTTTTCCTTCCTTTTTTTTGGTCAGTTTTACTAGGGGCTTTTCAATTTTATTTATGTTTTCAAAGAATCAGCTTTTTGTTTCATCAAACCTTTGTCATGTTTAGTCTCTTATTTCTCCCCTAATTTTTATTATTATTATTTTCTCTTGCTAATTTGGGACTTGGCTTATTCTTGGTCTTCTAGGACCTTGAAGTTCATTATCAGGTTATTTGAAATCTCTGGTTTTTGTTGTTAAATTAATTAAAACAATTTTTTTGTAGCAGTACTGGGGCTTGAACTCAGGACTTAAGTGCTGTCCTGTTGCTTTTTTGATCAAGTCTGGCACTCTGCACTTGAGTCAGCTCTATTTCCCACCTTTTAGTGGTTGATTGGAGATTAGTCTTATGGCCTTTTTCTGCCTTAGCTGGCCTTGAACCACAATCCTTAGATTTCAGCCTCCTGAGTTGCTAGGATTATAGGTGTACTGGCATTTGTGTACTTTTATTTTTATTCTGGATGTAGTTGCTCATAGATGTAAAGCTTTCTTTTAGCACTGCCTTTGCTATATCCCAGGAGATAAAGCAAAAGCAGTTATTAGGTTGAAGAAATTTTTTATTCCCCACTTTCTTTGGTGGACCACTAGTTGTTCAATATGTATTGTTCTGCTTCTGTATATTGGAATTTTTTTTTTAGTTTCTTTTGTTCATTTGTAAGCTAATGGTCTGAAAGAATATATGTCAGTTTTTAAATTTTTGTTTAGGCTTCATTTATGTTCTTAAATATCATCTATTTTGTAGAAAGTTCTGTGGACTGCTCAGAAGAATGAATTGTTCAGCTGTTGGATGAAGTATTCTCTAGATGTATGTTGAATTTATTTAGTATAAATAATTTATTAACTCTGCAGTTTATTTGTTGATCATTTTGTCTGGATGACCTATCCATTAGTGAGAATAGGGTACTGCTTTCTCCCACTGTTATTGTGCTGAGTTCTGTCAGTGCTTGTAAGTCAAGTCCAGTTATGTGTGTTTAGTGAAATTGGGTGTGCCAGTATTTGAAGCATGTATGTTAACAGCTGTTATCTCCTCAGATGCTGTTACCCTCATTATTTCTTCTGACTAATTTTAGTTAGAAGTGTGTATTTTAATAGCTATGAGTATACAATTCCTGCTTTATTTTATTTTTTGCATCATTTGTTTGAAAAGACTTTTCCCATCCTTTCACCGTAAGCTGATGTTTATCTCACATCAGTGAGATGTATTTCTTTTAAGGACAAATGACCATTTCTTGTTTTACAGTCCAACCTGCCATTGTCTTTTTTCTTTCCTTCAGTATTGAGGTTTGAATTCAGAGTCTGACACCCACTCTGCTTGTTTTCCCAGCTACTGCTCTACCACTCTAGCCCTGCATTTGTAGATAGAGTCTCATGGACTTTTTGGCCTGGCTGGCTTTCACCCTTGATTCTTTTGAGTAGCTAAAATTATAAGACACTGATATACAGCTCATTTTATAACTTTTGATTGGAGAATTGAGGCTATTAACTGTTAATATTAAGAGTAGTTTTTTTTCTGTCAGCTTATTGTTTTTGTGTTCTTTTCTAATCCTCATGTAATCTACACTTCTAGTGGGATTTATTCTTTCCTGTATTTTCCTGGCTGTGTGTATCTTATTCTCTGTGTAGGATTCCTTTAATTCCTGCAGTGCTGGTTTACTGCTCATGTATTTCTTTCTTTTCTTTCTTTTCTTTCTTCTTTTTTGGTGCTGGTCCAGGACCTTGCATTGTCCCTGAACTTCATTTTGCTCAAGATTAGGGCTCTACCACTTGAGCCACAGCTCCAATTCTGTGTTTGTGTGTGTGTGTGTGCGTGTGTGTGCGTGTGTGTGCGTGTGTGTGTGTGCACGTGTGTGTGTGCATGTGTGTGTGTGTGTGTGTGTAGTTAAGTGGAGATAAGAATCTCACAGTCTCAGCCTGGCGCTGCTGGCTCATGTCTGTAATCCTAGCTACTCAGGAGGTAGATCTAAAAATTGAGGTTCAAAGCCAGCCTGGGCAGGAAAGTCAGTGAGATTCTTATCTCCAATAAACCACCCGAAACCTGAAGTGACACTGTGGCTCAAGTGGTAGAGCACTAGCCTTGAGCTGAAGAGCTGAGGGACATGACTGACGCAAAAAAAAAAAAAGAAAAGAAAAGAAAAGAAAAAAGAATCTCACAGTCTCCTGTCAATCCTGGCTTCAAAATGTGAACCTCCTATCTCAGCCTCCTGAGTATCTAGGATTGTAGCTATGAGCCAATGGTTCCCAGCATTTCTTTAGTTTTTGTTTATCATGAAAGGTTTTTATTTCTCCTTCAATTGTAAAAGATTTCTGGGTACAGTAATGTAAGTTATTTCATTTGGCAGGCTGGAATATATAATTTGATGCTTCTTTGCTTTTAGAGTGCTTGTTAAAAAGTCTGCTGTTGTTTTCATAGGTTTGCCTTTACATTTGACTTGTTACAACTTCCTTGTAGTTTTCAATGTTATTACTTTTTTTGTATATTTAATTTTTTAACTGAAACATGTCTAGAGGTTGTTTGTTTCTCATTTTGCCTGTTTAGAGTTCTGATTGCTTCCTTTACCTGAATGATCCTCTCTTTCAAGAGTGGAAATTTTCTGCTGTTACTTTATTGAATATATGGCCTATGCCTTTAATTGTGTCTCTTTTCCTTTTATGCTAAGAATTCATAGGCTAGTCTTTTGATAATGTTATAGATGTTTGGCATGTTGTATTTTTATTTTCTTTGTATTTTTCCTTTGTCTTTGTCTGATTGATCTAATTCCTCTACTTTATCTTTGATTTCTGATATTCTTATTTTAAATTAGTTCTTTCAATTGAGTTTTTGAAATTGGGGTTATAGAGCTTTTAATTTCTAGGATTTTTTTCATTTCTAGACATAGAATTTCTTTGTCTTTATTGAATTCCTCCTATCAGGCATTGTTTTTCTTATTTCATTCACCTGTTTATTTGTCTTCACCTTTAGCTAATTCAGTTATCCTCTTTGAATTCATTCATTCTACTGCTTATACATATTCTCTATAATTTTGTTAATAATTCCCATCCTTGTTCTTTTGGGCTCATTGTTTGAAATTTAATTCACTTCACTATCATTCAGGCCCTTAATTATAGAATTGTTGACTTCTGGAGGAGAGGTGTCATATTTTTGCATGTTACTTGTGTTTTTATGCTAGAATTTGTATATCTGAGGTCATGTTATTCATTGTAAGTTATAATCATTTGTTGTATTTCAGTTGAAATAATCTATTCTTTTTTTTTTTTTTTTTTTTTTTGGTCAGTTGTGGGGCTTGAACTCTGGGCCTGGCACTTTCCCTAAGATCTTCATCTCAAGGCTAGTGCTCTAACACTTAAGCCACAGTGCCACTTCCGGTTTTCTAAATGGTTTATTGGAGATAAGAGTCTCACAGCCTTTCTGCCTAGGCTGGCTTTGAACCAAGATCCTCAGATCTCAGCCTCCTGAGTAGCTAGAATTACTGGTGTGAGCCACCAGCTTGAACTATTTATTCTTTAGGACAATGCAGTGGCTGGGTTGAGGTACAGTTTCTCACCACTGGACTGGAAGATATACCTCAGTAGTCAATAATTCACCCAGTGCCTCAGGGCAGAAGGCCTGGACTCTAGTTGGTAAAAGGGTCAGTTGTCCACTTGCATTTGTTGTTGTTGTTGGTCGTGGGGCTTGAACTTTAGGCCTGGGTGCTGTCCCTTAGCTCATCAGCTCAAGGCGAGCGCTCTACTACTTGAGCCACAGCTCCACTTCCTGTTTTCTGATAGTTTATTGGAGTCTCACAGACTTTCCTGCCTGGGCTGGCTTTGAACTGTGATCCTCAGATCTCAGCCTCCTGAGTAGCTTGTTTATAGGCATTTGCCACTGGTGCCCAGCTCCACTTTTCAGTTGGTTTTGTGTACCGGGAACAACTCTGGCCCTCAGAGAGCTTTGGAGTCTGTTGATTCAGCAGGTTTCTATTGCTCTACCAGCTCTCTGGTTTGTATCCTTGGGAGCACCATGTGGCCAAGCCTCAAATTTACCCCCAACTTTGTCTGAGAGAACATATGTAGGGGGAGAGCAAACAGCACTGAGTTCTGCACTGGCTCAGGGAGAACTCTGGGACCTATTTGCTCTGCCTGCTGTCTCAGTGCTTACCAATCCTGTCCTGCAGCCCACTTCTATTTGACGAGGAGATGGCCTGGAAATTTCATTATTTAGAGACTTTGGACTTGGGCCCTCAGTCCTGTCATCTGGCACATACTAGCATACTGAACCCAGGGATGGATCTCATTGCTTTCAGGCCTTGCCCAGCAATTCACCTCCCTGCAGGACAAGGCTATAGGTATCATGAGATTTGGAAGAACTGGTCTCAGGGCTCTGATCCACCAAGCAGTCCACACACAAAGCCAGGAGGCAAGCCCTGGAGGGCAAATACCAAGCCAGACTTTGGCTGTGTGCTTTGTGTTTTGTGTTTGCTCTAGCCTCAAGTGATGGGACTCACTTATCCATAAATTTGAATTTGAGTGCTCATATTTCAAGTGAGTTTCTGCTAGACAACCTATCATTAGGTCTTGTTTTCTATCAACTTTGACAGTTTGTTTTTTAATTGACCACTTAAATCATTGATGCTAAATGAGTACTGTTGTAGTTAGATTAATATCTACTGTACTTGTTAATGTTTTCTCTTAATTGCCCTTGTTATATGTTTTGTACTTCTGTCTTCCTTTCTTATACTTTCTTTAGTTTTAGTATTATTGTCATAATCATCACTATCATCATTTTGGTGATGTTGAGGTTTGAATTCAGGGCCTTGTGTTTCCTGGTCAAATGATCTACCTTGAGCCACATCCCAGCCATTTTTTTTAGTTTGTTTTTCAGAGACTGTCTCACTTACATTCAGGCTTGCCTTTGCTTGTGATCCTTCTACCTCCATCTCCCATGTAGCTGACATTATAGATATATACCACTCTAACTGGCTTGTTTGTTGAGATAGGGATATATGTATATTATATATATATATATATATATATATATATATATATATATATATATATATAATATTTTTTGACAGGAATGCATCTGGGCTGCCTTGCAACTACAATCCTTCCATCTCTTCCTCCCATGTGGCAAGGATTACAGTTTTGAGTCACAACACCCACCCTCACTTCTTCTCTGATTTTAATTGAACATTTGATAGATTTCATCTTTTTCTCCTCTCAGCAGAGCATTAACACTTTTTAAATAAATTGTTTTAGTATTTTCCCTTGGGTATGAAATACACATTTATGACTAATCCAAGTCCTCTTTTAAATAAATACTATAGCACCTCATGGGTAGCAAGAAACATAGTATTTCTCATTACTTCCTTCCATACCTGATAAAATCATAATTATTTCCTTGACTCATCCATGAATTGTAGCTGCTATAACTGTTGGTGTTTCTTTCCTTCCTTCCTTCCTTCCTTCCTTCCTTCCTTCCTTCCTTCCTTCCTTCCTTCCTTCCTTCCTTCCTCTCTCCTTCTCTCTCTCCCTTCCTTCCCTCCCTCCCTTCCTTCCCTCCCTCCCTCCCTTCCCTCCCTCCCTCCTTTCTTTCTTTCTTTCTTTCTTTCTTTCTTTCTTTCTTTCTTTCTTTCTTTCTTTCTTTCTTTCTTTCTTTCTTTCTTTCTTTCTTTCTTTCTTTTTATTTTTCTTTCTTTCTATTGTGGGGCTTGAACTCTGGGCCTGGGCACTGTTCCTCAGCTCTTCAGCTCAAGGCTAGCACTCTATCACTTTGAGCCAGGACACCACTTCCAGTTTTCTGGTGGTTTACTGAAGATAAGAGTCTCACAGACTTTCCTGCCCAGGCTGGTTTTGAACTGTGATGCTCAGATCTTAGCCTTCTGAGTAGCTGGGATTACAGGTGTGAGCCACTAGGCTATGCTGTTACTGTTTCAAACCAAGTATTGTCTGTTAGTTAGATTAAGAACATGAGCAATGAATTCTAATTTTATATCCTTTATGTACCTCTGAGTTTCTGACTTGTTTTTCTTTTCTTCTTTCTTTCATCGGAACTTAGTGTTTCTTGTGAGGCAGGTCTACAGGTATCCAGTTCTCACCGTTTCTGTTTGTGTAATAAAGATAATAATTATTTTTATTATTATTATATTAAGTAATTGTACAAAAAAGTTCTCATTCTACAAACAGTATAGATGTCTGACAACATTGTCACCCATTGTTCTTAACCCATCCTTTCTCTCACTTTTTTAAAAAAAAATTGAGATTAGGTGATTACATAAATTTCACAGTATTGTGGAATAGTGATACTTAATTAAAGTCACAAACACATTTTAACCTTCACAAGGCAAATTGTCGTTATCATGGTCTATAAAGTTTGTGAATTCTATGAGCTTTGATAATACAATTATTTCTTCCACATCAGGTGATGTTTACATTTCTTTCCTTTTGCTTACTGTAAGCTGTTCCCTCTTTCCCTCTCATTCCTCCCTTCCCACTGCTGTCTTCATGTTGCTTAGTTCTTTTTCTTCTATGTCCAGTGCAGCTGATGGGCCCCTTTATTGTATGTTGTTCTGTTTCCCACTTATTCTGCATCCTCCTCCTGGCTTCCCTCCATTGTGTGCATATATATATACCATATATATGTTATATAAATGATATATATATATGTAAATGATATATATATATCATTTAGCAATGATACGACAAAATGACTGGGTGTCCTTTGTTTCTCGAGTCCTGTTTACTTTGTCATATCTTCGTGCATTTTGGCTTTAGTATCCACATATCAGGGAGACCATGTGCCGTTTGTCTCTTTGTTCGTGGCTTACCTTGGTCAAAGTAATTCACTCTAGTTCCGTCCATTTCCCTGCAAATGCCATTATTTTGTCCTTTCTTTTTTTTGGGGGGGGGGTCTGGTCGTGGGGCCTGAACTCTGGGCCTGGGCGCTGTCCCTCAGCTCTTCAGCTCAAGGCTAGCGCTCTACCACTTGAGCCTCAACGCCACTTCCGGCTTTTTTCTTTTTGCTTATGTGGTGCTGAGGAATCGAACCCAGGGCCTTGAGCATGCAAGGCAAGCGCTCTACCACTGAGCCACCTTCCCAGTCCCTATTTTGTCCTTTCTAATGGCTGAGTAATATTTCATGTATATAGTACCACAATTTTTGTATCCACTCATCAGTAGTGGAATTTGGGTTGTTTCCATAACTTGGCTATTGTGAACAGTGCTGAATAAACATGGAGGTGCACATGTCCTTGTATACTGGTTCCTGTTGCTCAGGGTAGATGCCTAGGAGTGGTATGGCTGTGTGATAGGGGAGGTCTATATTTAGCTTTCTGAAGTACTTCCAGATTGCTTTCCAAAGTGGTTGTATTAGTATACAATCCTACCTGCAATGCAGTAGGGTTCCACTTTCTCCATATCCCCTCCAGAATTTGTCGTTGGGTGAATTTAGGACTGGGGTAAGGTGGTATCTCAGTGTTGTTTTTATTTGCATTTCTTTTACAGCTAGGGATGATGAACATTTCCTCATGTGTTTCTTTGCCATTTTATCTCTTCTGAGAAGTCTCTCTTTAGCTCCCTTGCCCATTTAGTGATTGGTTTGTTAGAATTGGGAGGGGTTAGTTTCTTGAGTTCCCTGTATATAATGGATATTAGACCCTTGTCTGATATATTGCTTGTAAATATTTTTTCCCAATTAGATGGCTTTCTTTCTAGTTTGGTTGCTGTCTTTATCTGTGCAGAAACTTTATTTTAAGGTAGTCCCATTTATTGAATCTCTCTCCAATTTGTTATGACCCTGGGACTCTGTTCAGGAAGTTTCTGCTTGTGCCTGTAAGTTCAAGTGTCTCTCCTAGTCTGTCCTGCAGTAGTTTCAGAGTATCAGGTTTGATGTTAAGGTCTTTAATTCATTTTGAGTTGATATTAGTGCATGGTGACAGGTTAGTTTTCTGCATGTAGCCACCCAGTTTTCTCAGCACCAATAGTTGAAGAGGCTATGATTCTTCCACTGTAGCCACCCAGTTTTCTCAGCACCAATAGTTGAAGAGGCTATGATTCTTCCACTGTATGTCTTTGGCTACTTCGTCAAATATCAACTGACTGTACGTGTGGGGTTTTATTTCTGGGTCCTCTAATCTGTACCTTGTCTTCAGGACTCTTTTTGTGCTAGTACCAAACTGTCTGTTATTATGGCTCTATAATAGGTCTTGAAATCTGGTATTGTGATCCCTCCTTTTCTTTTGCCTAGAATTGCCTAGAATTGCTTTGGCTATTCTAGGTCTTTTGTTGTTCCATATGAATTTTTGGATTGTTTTCTCTATTTCAGTAAAGTACATCATTGGGATTTTAATGGGAATTGCATTGAATGTGTATATCAATTTTGGCAGTATGGCCATTTTCACTATGTTAATTCTGCCTATCCAGGAACATGGGAGGTCTTTCCATTTCCTGATATCCTCTATAATTCCCTTTTTTAGGCTTTTATAGTAATAGTGATTATTTCTGATTTACTTTCGAAGGATAATTTTGATGGATTCAGTATTCTGGGTTAGTTTTTCCTCTTAACACAAAATGTTTCACTCTATACGCTTCTTGTTTACATGGTTTCTAAGAAGTCCTATGTCATTCTATTCTTGCTCCTCCACCAGTAATGTGTTTTCCTCTCACCTCCTGGTGATAGATTTTGTGATAGATTTTGTGTGTGTGACTTAAATGTGATTTGCCTCTGTGTCGGTAATTTTGTTTGTTTATTTGTTATCACTTACCCTGCTTGGTGTTCTCTATGTTTTATAGACCTGTGGTTTGGTGACTGATATTAATTTTGGGAAGTTATCAGCCACTGTTACTTCAGATATATCGTCTTTCCCTTTCTCTTTCTCTTCTCCTTTTGGTTTCCCCCCAATGTATTTGTTATACTTTTGGTTCCAGAGCTCTTAGATATTCTTTTTTGTCTTTTTTTGTTTGCATTTTAGTTTTGGAAATTTCTATTGATATATATTTATTTTTTCCATAGCTTTATCTAGTCTGCCCATCAGACACATCTTCTTACCATTATAATGTCTGTGGTCACTAGCATTTCCTTTTAAGAGCTTCCATCTCTCTACTTACATTGACCATGTATCTTCTAATCTGCTTTTCTCAGTAGAGCCCTTAGCAAATTAATCATAGTTGTTTCATATTCCTGTTCTGATAATTCCAACTTCCAACGTCCTTGCCATATCCAAGTCTGGTTCTCATACTTGTTTTGTGTATGTTTGAGACATGTTTGAGACATGCTTGTAATATTCTTTGTAATTTTGTGGGGGAGGGCAATAAACAATTTCAAAAGCAAGAATTTTATCCTCTATACATCACCATCAACTAGCATTATTTGTCATGTTTGTGCATGTCTGCCTCCTTCTGTCAGTTTTCTCTGGATGTTGAGATCATTTTTTATTGATTCTGGTTTGGAGCACACTGACAGCAGGGGTTTCTGATGCATCAATCTCTCTGTTTTCTTTAGAGACATATTCTAGAAGGCTGCTTAAGGGGCAAAAGTTTTTGATCAAGGGAAGATCCTGTGCCTAGCTTTCATGTCTTCCTCTCACCAACCGGAATGTTGGACAGGAGGAGCAGACATACAGCTGTTGTCTTTTGCTGCTTGAGGACCTCCTTCTGTCTGCATCAAGCCACTTTCCCTGAAAGTTCTGAATATACTAGTCGTTGCCTTTGATTTACACTATACATGGATTTATCTGAGAGTCAGAGAAGAGTTTTATTTCCAGAAGAATATCTTTAAAAATATATAGGTAGGTATATAGTTTTAAAGATTCCTATAACTCTGACCAAGATAGTTTGTCATGATTAAAAATATTGTAGATATCCAGCTACCAGAAGCTTATACCATGTAATTGTAGCTCCTCAGGAAGCTAAGACCTGAAGGATATCAGTTCAAAGCCAGTCTAGGAAGAAAAGTCTATGAAACTCCCTACCTAATGATCTAGGAAAAAAAACAGGCTAAGGCGGGGTTCACACAGTAGAGTGTTAGCTATGTGCAAGCACGTCAAGTGAGAGTACAAACACCAAGTTCAAGCCTTGCAATCAGAAAAATAAAAATTCTAGGGGTACTGGAGCCTACCTCAAGTGGTGAATGCCTGCTTAGCAAGTGTGAATCCTTAGTACTATGAAGGCAAGCAAGCAATGAGGAAAGAAAAGAAAAATATCCATTAATGGCAGGGAAGGAGAAATAGCTCACTAGTAGAGTATTTGCCTAACATGTTCAAGACCCTGTATTCCATTCCATCCACAGTAACACACACACACACACACACACACACACACACACACACACACACACACACACACACACCTTTAATACATTTTTGTTGGGTTGATAGCAATAGATAGACATACGAAAAAATTCAATGATCACAACTTCTCAGTGAAGAGTCTGTCTTCCCTTTACAGCTGACCACAGGCACCAAACTTTCATAGATGTATCTTTCCAGAACATTTTTTACCACAGTGAAGCATGTTTCTTTCATTCCCTTACACACACCCAAAAATAATGCTTAGGTGTAGCTTAAATTCTTTGGCAATTGATGCTCTTGCTGAACAGTATGACCTGGAGATTGTCCAGATCATCAAGGTATAGTTTTTATTTCCTGACACTTTAGTATACTGACCCTCAGTATATAAAGTGGAAACTTTATTCTAGTTCAGGTCTTTGGCTGTTTATATCCACAGGTAGTTCTGAGGAGGATATACAATAGGTGTGTGTGTATGTGTGTGTGTGTGTGTGTGTGTGTGTGTGTGTGTGTGTGTGTGTGTGTGCATGCATGTATGTATTTACAATATCAGCTGTTCTCACTCAAGAACTTGTACTAATGTAGCTTCCTGCCAAGAATGGTCGAGAACATTTGTTGGTCTGAAGGGTGCTATAGTTTGGATCTTGAATGTCCTCCATAGCCGTGTTGAAAGTTAGGCCCCCAGCTTGTGATGAGATTGGACACATGGTGAAAATTTTAGATGGTGAGTCCGTTGGAGGAAGTTAGGTTATTGAGGGTATACCCTTAAAGGGCATATTGGGACCCTGACTCCTCAGCTTCCTCTCTGTCTTTACTGCCTGCTGTCTGAGATAAACAGGCCTCTTGTACCACATACTTCCCCAGGACATACTGTCCTGCTGCAGGCCCAAAGGCTGCAGAGCCAAGGGACCATGGACTGAACTTGTGAAACAGAGAGCCAATAAAGCTTTATTATCTGAGGTGTTTCATTGCAAAGATGGAAAGCTGACTACCACAATTGGTAACACCAAGAACTCTCTAAACTTTTTGATCTCTGCTGTCATGATAGATGAGAAACCTCAGAGAAGTTCCAGTGGACAGCATACTTTCTCCTAGATCAAAAAGTAATTTGTGTGTCCATTTCTGTAAATTGCTAGACTGGAAGATATCACTTCCTTGTGTTATTTCCTACAAAAATGAGTCTTCTGATTGTTTACTGCATCCTTAGTATGTGTTTCAGGACTAGATCAAGAGCTCCCTATGTGTATACAACTTGCTTGTGAGTGGTCATTTATTTTGGTCCCTGATAATGGGCATATGTTCCATTGTCTTGAGTTTTGCACCCAACAGGTGGTGATGGCAGTGAGCCCCCCTACAGGTTTAAGAAAGGTCTCCCACCTTCTGTGTATCCATGAAGATATGAGAGGGACCACTGCTCCTTAGGCATATATCATGGCTAGACTGGTGTGGCTTTAATTAGAGCAACAAGCTTGTGTACCTTGCTGCCTTCTCTCTGGTGAATACCTATTCTAAATAATAAATGCTGGTGTGTTTTTGTACTTTAGACTGCATCAGAGGTCTGATTTTCGGAGGGAAACCCTAAGAAATGCCTTATTTCTGCTAAGTTACCATAAGGGACTTGGATCTTGGTGCCATCCATTCTCCTGTCTTCTCCTAGGCCAGGGGACATCTGTCTCTGTTGTGTCCTCCATGTGTAGTTGGGCTATCATTGGAACTCCATGGTTTCTCTGCTTCCTTTGGGAGTGAGGCTAGCTAGGGCTGGATTTTCAGGTTGCTTGGTCTCAGAACATTGGCTGTCAGGACTTTTGAGATGTTCCCAGAAAAGCCCTTTGCTTTAGGGCTAAGTGACCTGGGCTCAATCACCACTAAATGACTCACTGCAGATTTAGGGAGGTGTGCTCTGTGTGTGATTTCCAATCACCACTTGGGCTTTTCTGTAAACAAGTCCATTCTAGATATGTGGATAATAAAGGAATTCCCACATAATTGACTCAAAGCTAGCAGCTTGGCCCAGGGTCCATGGGCCAGTATGAAGATGCTAACAAGAAAACAAGGATGGGCATAGGCTCTATACTTGGGTTGCTTGTCTACACAGGATTCTGTGGTCTCAATAACTGAAGTCACAGCCCTAGTGGGTCTTGGCAAACCTAGTAAGAGATGATAGAGCCACTTGGGCCTCATTCTCCAACTTTACCAAAGGACTAAGACAGGCCTCAATGCATAGAGCCAGGCCTGGCTTGTCTTTAGGAATAGATTCTAAGCCAGCAGGTTCCATGGGCAGGTGGGAATTGGGATCTAGATTTTCCAAAGCTTTTCAGAAGTTCCTATGATGCAATACAGAGTGGGACTCTAGGTCACATTGATGAGTGGGAACCCCCCCCTAAGCATAGCAGACCTGCCAGGCACTATGCTCTTTTTTTCACGCCCTAATTTAGAAAGGACCCGTGGGACTCACCTCATCAAGAGTCCCCAGTGTATACTTTGTAGAGGCAACCTGACCCCTGCCTGCAACCTGCACCCATAGCATCCACTCCAGAAATGTACAACCCAGCAAAGTCATGTGTAAACGCCAGACAGGCGTGATAACTGTGACAAGCAGTAAACTATCTTTACTGTCACCTAGTGTGCGCCAGGCCCTGTTGCCCGCATGGTACATATACCCCTCTAATTGTCTGCTATGGGATATGTTGTTCTACTGTTGTAGAGAAAGAGTCTGAGACACTGAGGTTGAGTGCCTCTTGGGGCCACACAGTTGGCAGTGGCAATCAAAACTCAGAGTTTTTATGTGTCTTGGGTAGTTAGTTACCCCCACGTGCTTCGCTGCGGGTCATGGCACCAGACTACCTGCCATCCTGTTAGTTCCTCTTCTGTCCTGTCCACCATGCTCCTTGTGAACTCTGGAAGGGACTTTGAATAGCAAGAGCCTCTTTGCCACAGTGTTCCTGAGTCACGGGTCCCCAGCCTTCCTCAAGAAGGCTCAGGAATCTTCTGAGGGGCATCAGGAATAGGAAAGGAGGAAGAGATGACTAAAAGAGGCTAGCCTTCAAAATGAACCAGCCTTTTAATTGTAGATTACAAAAGCCCATTTTCAGTGATAAGCTCATTTTCAGTTACTTAAGAAGTTCAGAACAATTTAAAAAAGAACATGGTCATCATCAAATACAGAGGAAATGCTGTAGTATTTAGTATGTGCATAGACCTTAAACTTCTGAACTCAAACACTTTTAAGGTGGTAAGCTTTTTGTTTGTTTGTTTTGGCAATGCTGAGTATTAAGCCCAGGGTCTTGTTTATGCTAGGAAGGATACCACCATTGAGTTACATCCCTAGCCCAAGATGATAGATTTTTTTTTTCTTTTGTGCCAGTCCTAGGGCTTGAACTCAGGGCCTAGGCATTGTCTCTGAGCTTTTTTCTCAAGTCTGGCACTCTACCACTCGAGCCACAGCTTCAGTTCTGACTTTTTGGTGATTCATTAGAGATAAGAATCTCCTGGACTTTCCTGCCCTGGCTGGTTTCAAACTGTGATCCTCAGATCTCAGCCTCCTGAGTAGCTAGGATTGCTGGCGTGAGCCACCAGTGCCCGGGCCCCAAGATGGAGAGTTTAAATAGCTGTATAAACTCATGTGGGAATCACATGACTTTGTTACCTGCTCCTTACTCCCTGAAGATGTATGTTGTTCCTAATTTTTGTTATTTTGAATAATTGGGAGGTACTACCTTAAGCATGAATCTTTGTGCACATCTATTCTTTGCCTGAAGGCTATAAACCTTTCAAAGTTCTTGCCACTGAGTCAGGTAAAGGAGACCCCTTCCTAACCTTGGTCCCCTAAATAGAAGGATGAGAGTATGTGCCCCCTGCAGCCCCTCCTGCATTACATGGTAGTATTATTAAGGGTTAAATTTTACCAGAGGACCATTTCTAGTAATGATTGCTGCTTTGAATTCATGCCTACCATCAGTGGAGCTCCTACTATGTGCCTCAATCCCCCCTCCAGATTCTACAGAGGACTGGAAGTCAGATGAGGACTCTGCTTGTCCACTTTTCCTGTGGTATTAAAATAGAAGCCACTACTACTACTATTAACTACTACTACTACTACTACTACTACTACTATTGCTGCTGCTGCTCTTCTTCCTCTTCCTCCTTCTCCTTCCTCCTCCTCCTCCTCCTCCTCTAAGTCTCTTCCTATAATTTAGAAAAAAAAAAGAATACTTTAAACGGGGTTATAAAAGTGTAGTTTCTTGTAAGCCAGTGTTCTTTTATAGAAAAAAACCCTGCAAATGCAATCTGATGGCGATATTTAGGTCTGCTAATTCCAGACTTGGAAATGCAAAGAAGTTGACATGGTTAGGATGCCTGGGTGGGGGCTGGCTTAGGATTCTATCATCCATCCTTGATTTTTTTGTTTTTTGTTTTTTTGTTTTTTTGGTTGTTGTTTTTGATGCCAGTACTGGGGCTTGAACTCAGGACTGCATTCTCATCACTCAAGGCTAGTGCTCTACTTCTTGTGCCACACCTCCACTTCTGACTTATAGCTGGTTAATTGGAGGTAAGAATGTCACAGTTTTTTTCTGCTCAGGCTGGCTTTGAAACTTGATCCTCAAATCTTACCCTCTTACATAGCTAAAGATTACAGATGTGAGCCACTGGTACCTGGCTCTTCCTTGAGCTTTTGTGCTGGACCCTCAAGCTCTACTAAAGGTAGCCTGAGCCCATGTGGAGTTCCACAGGACTCTATGGCCTGGAATCTGCAGCAGAGCATGGCTCTATAGGCAGGCTGTCACTGCACATCTTATACCTTGACACTTGGGCTATGGTTCAGATACTCCCAAATTGACAGGCCTTTGGCCATCTGCAGAGCAAGTATTCCTGCAGGACAGCTTCAGAGTAGTCGCTTTCTCTTCTGGGCGTCCTCCACAGAGCAATGGTAAGTGGCAGGGTTAGGGTTTTACACTGGGACAGAGCATAGGTTTTCTGGAGAGCAGACAGACTTTTTTTTTGTCGGTCGTGGGGCTTGAACTCTGGGCATGAGTGCTGTCCCTCAGCTCTTCAGCTCAAGGTGAGCGCTCTACCACTTGAGCTACAGCACCACTTCCGGTTTTATGGTGGTTTATTGGAGATAGGAGTCTCACGGTCTCTCCTGTCCGGGCTGGCTTTGAACGGTGATCCTCAGATCTCAGCCTCCTGAGTAGCTAGGATTACAGGCGTGAGCCACCAGCGCCCAGCTGCAGACAGACTTTTTTAGAGAACTTAATGGGGTTTTGTGTCCCTGCAGGACACTGAGTTCTGCCCTTCCTAACCTTCTGTCAGCTTCTTCTTTTTTTTTTTTTTTCTATCTTATTCCCCACCTCCATCCAACTCTGTGCTGGGAAATTCTATTATCTTTCTAGTTACGGGGCTTTAGGTACTGCATTAGTTTTCATCTTCTGCTGCTGGGGTCACAACTGGCTCAGATGAAACCAACTGACTTCACCTAGTGGTACAGTGAAGTGAGATAATGTTTCTGCTCCTAGGCCTTCTAAACATGCCACCACCCTTCACCTCTGTTCCCGCACTGGAGGTGCCTCAGAGGCAAGATGGGTATAGTGCACAGGAACACACATGCATGTGCAGATATGGACATATGTGCACAAACCAGCACACAGATCTCAACATAGTATGTATACAAACTAGCCAACATATGGGTGGGGGGAGGGGGGAGGCGGGGAAGGGAAGTGAAGGGTAAACAAAGGAGGAGGCTGCAATGCTTGGTAAGAAATGTATGCATTATCCTGCCCATGTAATTGTAGCCCCTCTGTACAGTATGTTCTCAAATAAAATAAAATACAATTAAAAAAAAAAAACTAGCCAACATATATCTGTGTCATACACATTCTGGGTACCCAAAATCTGCCAATTGCTTAAGTGTCAGGTGTCCCATAGTGGTGTCCTGCAGAGGGCAGAGCAGACAGGATCACTGAGACATGAACTGCAGGAATTTTCAAACTGATATTCACTATCATTTGCTCACTTTGCATGAATGACAGGGGATTGAAATAACAATAAACGAATAGTTCTTTTTTTGCCTTTAAACGAATTAATAGATTCTTCACATAAGGGCTACAAAGTAGTGTCAGGAAGCCACATTTCCTGTCATTCGGTGGACAATATTAATAACATACCAGGGCTATAGGGACCACATAACCACAAAGTTGTTAAATCCTATTCAGAATCAGCAGCATCATTTACCACTTGCTTATCTTAGAAGAATATATAACATTTTTCTGTAACTGTTGTCTCTATTTCTCTCTGTCTTTGTCTGTCTGTCTCCTTTTGCCTGTAGTAGGTAAACTCGGGGCCTTATACTCTCATTTAGCCTGTTTGCTCCTGGCTGATGGTATATCATGGTATATGCCTCCATTCTGGCTTTTGTTTGTTTGTTTTCCTGGTTAATTGGAGATGGAGTCTTGCAGACTTTTCTGCCCAATCTGTGTTCAAACCTTAATTCTCCAGAGCTCAGCTTCCTGAATAGCTAGGATTACAGGTGTGAGCCACCAGTACCTGGCTCTCCTCTTCCTCATCCTCCTCTTCCTTCCTTTTTCTCCTCCTCTCTTCTCTTCCTTCTCCCCATCCTTTTCCTCCCTTCTCTTCCTCCTTCTTCTCCCCCTCCCTATTTCCTCTCCTTCTTCTTCCTCCTTCCTCCTCCCTTTTCCTTCTTTTCCTTCCTTCTTCTCTTCCTCTTCCTTTTCTTTCTTCTTCTTTTAAAATCATTTCCCATCTATTTCTTAGGGGCAGTTGGAAAGTTTTAACCGTGGCACAATAAAATAAGTAACCAGTGTCAATGAGCATCCTGCTTGTGAGGGTGATGGTGACTATAGTGTTAGTGGCTTGCACAGCTAGGTCTTGTGTGGCCCCAGGTGCTGGGTCTTGGGAGTTGGTGCTAGCCTCTCCATTAATGGTCCAGGCAGTAGGGGCAGTGACTCAGGGCTGGCACAGCACTAACATGGGTTCCTTTAGATATTCTGCTTCCTCTGGCTGCGGTAAGTGAGCAAGTGGATCCTGTTGTCATCCCTGGCCTGGCCCCGTGGGTACTATACCTACCTCTGGCCCAGGTCCTAGTTCTCCCTGGGTTAGGGAAGATGAGGCCCTCTGTTCTCTGAGTCCATTTGGAACAGAAACAGAAGAACTTGGCTGTTAAAGCCACCTCTCTCTTCCCTGTCATTTCCTGGACCTTCCTGTTCAAAATCAGTTGGCCATCCTGCTGAGATGAGCCACTGCCTCTGACCTGTGCTGTCCAGTTTATTTCCAGGTGGGTATGGGATAGTAAGGAGTATTGGAAGGAGGAAGCCATGGGGGGCGGGGTGTTGTCTCAGAGCATCCACCCTTCCAGTCCCCAAGATAGCACCTTCTTCAGCTGGTGCTCATGTAGAGCCCAGAACTCATGAGGGCTGCATAGGAGACATGGAGAGCATGGGGACCAGACTCTGAGCTGCATCCCTACCTGCTGTTTGCCCCCCGAGAGGTATGGAGCATGGTCACACACTCACATACTCACAATGCTCAGTTCTGTTGCTGGCTGGTCCGTGAATGTTACCCTGAGCTTTGGCTACCTCACCTGAGAAGTGGGCTCATGTTGACTGCTTCCTGAAGTCGTGATGAGGCTGTCCCCATCCTTGGAACTGTGGGGTCAGATACTTTGGTAGGGAGATGAAATTTCTTTCAGGTATATTATTATTATTATTATTATGGGGCTATACAAAGGAGTTACAATTGCATGTCAGGTAAAGAGTACATTTCTTTTTGGGAAATGTCACCCCTTCCCTTGCTTTCTCACAGCTTTTCCCTTCAATCTACACTCACAAGTTGTATAGTTCACTTTCAACAGTATCTAGTGGCTACTACTGCTGCATTTGTTCACCAGTTATCCCTCCATTTCTGTGCCTCTCTCCTAAGAACTATGTTATGTGAATAAATATCATTTTTACTTCTTTGCAGGTTGGATGCGTTTACTTCATTTTCTTGCCTAATTGCTCTAGCTAGGACTTCTATTACCATGTGGAGCAAGAATGGTGACAGCAGCACCCTATCTAATTTGTGATCTTGTGGAAGAGCTTTTAGCTGATTATCATTGTGTGTAATGTCTGCTTTGGGAATTTTTTCCCCCTGGTACCCAGATTTGAACTCAGTGTCTCATACTTGGCTGGATTGCTCACTCACTTTTTTTTGGTCCGGTTGTGGGCCTGAACTCTGGGCCTGGGCGCTGTCCCTCAGCTCTTCAGCTCAAGGCTAGTTCTCTACCACCTGAGCCACAGTGCCACTTCCGGCTTTTTTTTTTCTGCTTATGTGGTACTGAGGAATCGAACCCAGAGCCTCATCATGCAAGGCAAACACTCTACCACTGAACCACCTTCCCAGCCCCTATAATAGTATTTTATAATAGTTCTTTTTATTTCCTTAAGGCCAGTACCAGAGTCTTTACTTTCATTTATAGTTTCAGCAATTTTAGTCTTCTCTCTTTTTCTCTCTTGGTCAGTCTAGCTAAGTGCTTATCAACATTTGGTTTGGTTGATTTTCTCATTGCTGGGCTCATTTATACATAAATATTTTACTTGCTCTCATTTAAGAGCCCTGCATTTGGATGAGAGAAAAATTTGCTAAGGCATTTGCTTTCCCATCATCAGGTGATACCTGAAGGTTGTAAAAAGTCAGAAATAATGCCCTTCTTGATGCTTAGACCTGAGAGCACAGATTCCTGAAAACATTACTTTAGCCACACTGAGCTTCCCTCCCCAGGAGCCCATGTGCCATATGGCTCCAATCCAGGGAGGTCCTGGTGGTTCCTCTTGACATTGGTCAAGGTGACTGTGAGTGGCTCAGAGGCTGGGCTGAGGATTGGGACCTATATCCTCAGCTTATGCTAAGTGCTAAGTGGCCATTTATAAGACCAGGCTTAACATCTGCACTGCAGTATATACTGCTTTCACAATGGTTGAGTTTAGGCAGTAGAAGAGGGAAACTCTCACCATCTCCCAACCCTGATGTAGCTGAGCCAACTCCTAGCATCTGGTCTAATCTCCAGGCTCTGTTCATCTGTAACATTACCAGCTGCTCTTGTCATTCATGTCCACATTGGCCATGGACACCAACTAGACAACATAGTTGGTTTCTGTATATGGACAAATAAGTTGTCTCCCCTCCCCTTCTCCCATCCCTCCTTTCCCCTCCCCCTCCTCTTTTTTATCTTCTAACCAAGATAAGAAACTAACAAGTTGAGTCAGGTACTGGTGGCTCATGCCTCTAATCCTAGCTACTGAGGAGGGTAGGAAAGTCCATGAAACTCTTACCTCTAATTAACCACCAGAAATCCAGAAGTAGCTCCATGGCTTAAAGTAGTAGAATGCTAGCCTTAAACAAAATTGCTCAGAGATAGCATTGAGGCCCTGAGTTCAAGCCCTATGACTGACCAAAAAAAACTGGTGTGAAGGAATTTTGGAGTCCATTTGTTAGGGTGAGCTTACCATCCAGTGGGAACAGGGGTTTGGGTCTCCTGACTAGCTCTGGCAACATACACTGCCCACAGGAATCATTTTGTTCCTATTTCCTAGTCTCTTCATTTTTACATCAGTGTTAAAAAATGTCCTATTAATTTGATGGGAATAAAATTGGTATCAGCACCTTCAAGTTCCCACATAGAAAATAAAACAAAAGAAAAATTCAGTCATGTTGTGTGACTGAAACCAATATTTGGAACCTTGGTTTTTGATGGATTAGTAGTGTTTGCCCTAAGTAAAAACTATCTGCCTAGTTCATGTTGATGGTATCCAGGTGTCTCATTTCCCTGAGTTTCTCCTATATAATATTCTGTAGTTGACCCAAAGAAAAATGCCATATCATCATCATCATCATCATCATCATCATCATCATCATCTGGTAGTAATGGGATTTTGAACTGTCCTGGGTCTTGCCCTTGCTGGGCTGAGTTCTCACCACATATTATAGATGGCTGCTCTTCTGTTGCGTGCGTGCGTGCATGCGTGCGTGCGTGCGTGTGTGTGTGTGTGTGTGTGTGTGTGTGTGTCCTTGGGCTTGAACTTAGGGTTTGGTGCTGTCCATGAGCTTTTGCATTTAAGTGCTCTACCATTTGAGCCATACCTCGCTCTATTTGTGGCTTTTTGATGGTTTATTGGATATAGTCTCACAGCCTTTCCTGCCCAGACTGGCTTCAAACCATGATCCTCATATCTCAGGATTAGTAGAATGGAACAATACATTTCTGTTGTTAGAATTGTCTCTAGAAGCTTTTCAATATTTTGTGTTATATCCTTTGACACCATCATCATTTCCTAAATACCTCTCAATAGTGATGAGGCCAATGCCTGCTTAGTAGACAGCTCTCTCCTGGGATAAATCTCCAAGCAAGTTTGTAGGGGCCTGGAGGAAATCCAGGGATTGAGGAAGACAGGCCTGCCACCTAGGCCTTGCCATGAACTCTCAGAGGCAGAACTAGGCTGGTGTCCATATGGGATGGCCTTAGGTCTGTTCTTTGCTCCAGAATGTTTCATGGGGAAGTGATGGGTGTGTCTTGGCTGAGACATCTCTTGCCATCCCTGGGCTCTGGAGTGCCAGGGTGGTGATGGCCCTCACTGAGGCAGCCTGTGGATGAGTGGCTTATTCAGTAGCTCCTCATAGTAACCATCTCTAACACTGGGTCTTGGCTGAAGATTTAGATCCAGGAAGGCCACTGTGCAGCCCTTTCCTTCCCCTCTGTCCCGGAGAACCGTAATCTCCACACAAGGCTGTTATATCTGGCTTTAGTCCCATTCTGTGAGCAGGGACCCTCCCTCAGGCTTGGCGGGTAGACGCTTCTAAGGGAGATGAAATGTAAGGGTCACAGTCTGTCTCCTTCCGTTTCAGCTGTGTTGGGGTGGAAGAAGAGGAGGCTCCAGACATTGACATTTACCACTGCCCGAACTGTGAGAAAACCCATGGAAAGTCCACGCGTAAGTACTACAGCCTGGGTAGTAATCTGTTCTTGCTGACCAAAGCAGCATACATTTATCTGGGTTGCAGAAGGGCAGGGTCTCTGCTGGGCATCAGTGTTGACCTTGGGCTGCTGGGGCTGAAATGTGCTTGGTAGCTCCTGATGGCAGTGTTATACTCTGGGGATTCTAGTACCTAGAGATTCTTCCAGCCTAGCTTACTTCCCTAATGGGATACCAACCCCCTCCTGGTTGTTTTCTTCCCTCAAAGGCAATGTTCAAAGACGTTACTACCAGTGACCCCAGCTCAGCTCAGTCATGCCCAGCTGGTCACTGCTGCATAGGGTGGACCCTGTATGTGCATCTGTGGGCCAAGCAATAGGTGCCTTACAGTTATGGGGTGGTGGTACCTCAGGTAGTCTTAAATGAGAAGGGGTTCTGGGAGACCCTTGCTTCTGGGTCAGAGAGTGATAACAGGTCATAGTTCCATTGGGAATGTGGAGTGAAGAGGAGTCCTGAGACTGAGGGCAAAGAGGTGGGCTCTTCCATGTATGGGTATGTGTGTATGCATGTGTAGGTAGAGGGACCTTGGGGGCTGTTCCTTAGGAGAAGTGTTGGGTTTCGCTGTGTCCATAGGCTTCCCAACTTCTTTGCTGCCCCTTGGATTCCCATTGGGTCCTATTTCAGAGCCATGGGTATGAGGACCACAGAGGCCAGGTGGGCTGTGTTTGGTGATGTATCTCAACTCCTGTCTCCCCAACAGTCAAGAAGAAACGGACTTGGCACAAACACGGTCCAGGGCAGACACCTGATGTGAAGCCAGTGCAGAATGGCAGCCAGGTCTTCATCAAGGAATTGCGGAGTCGGACCTTCCCCAGGTAAGAGGGCCTTTCTCAGATGGGACCTGGATGGGGTGGGGCCCAAGAGGTGGGCCCTTCTCCCTTCACCTACTGTAGCCGTAGAAGTCTGTCCCTGTCAGTCATTCCAAGAGAGTGGGTGGGGAGGGAACCAAGAACCTGTTCTGGAGACAGGGGATTCCCCCACCTGGGCCCCAGCACTCTTGTGGATGGCTTTCCCCCTTTGTTGGCATCTGTCAGGGGCTGGTGAGGGGGACAGAAGATGGTGCCAGAGACTTCTCTTTGGGAAGAAAGCATTTCTCGCCCTACCTCTTATGCCTGACACCTGCCTGGTGGTGTCTCTGCACCTTGGTGGATGTCTTGAGGTGTCTGTAGAGATTTTCTGATGCCCACACCTTTGCTCTGCATGAGGCCCAGGCCCATGCTGGGAGCCCAAGCAGGCCTCCTATGAAGGCAGGCAGTGGCCTGGTGAGAAAAAGCAGCTACTAGATGCTGCCCCCAGTCCAGCTGCCCACAGCTGTCAGATGGTTTGTTTTTGTCTGACAATCTTCATTTCTTCGCTTTGGAAGAATATTACTGTTAAGTTTGTTAAGAATGTTAAGTTTGTGGGGTTTTCTTTTGATGTTTTAAATGTATTCCCCACTCCCTTCTTGTTTATGTGATTTTTGTTAAGAATCCAGTGTCACTTTTATCCTTACTCTATGTGTAAAGTATTTTATTTCTCCTCCATCTTCTTCCCTGCTTCTATGTTTACTAAGTTATAATTCACTGGTTTAAAGTGAAGAATTAATGGCTTTTTAAATGTGCCTAGAGTCATGCATCTTCACCAGTCAATTTTAGAACCTTTTCCTCATCCCCCCAAAAGAAATACCTTTATTCATTACCCCTGTCTTACACCCCCTTCCCCACAACCTTAAGCAACTACTAATCTACTTTTGTTCACATTGTATTCACCAGTACTTCATTCCTTTTTTGGCTGAGTAATATTCCATTGTATGACAAAATATTTTTTTTGTTTATCCATTCTTAAGTGATGGGCATTTGGATTGTTTCTACATTTTGACTACTATGAATAATTCTTGTTTAAGTATTTATGTACAAATGTGTTTGTGTAGTCATATGTTTTCATTTTTTCTAAGAGCAGAATTGCTGTGTCCTATGGTAATTCCTTCTGTAATTGTTTGAGGACCTTCTGGGCTATTCTAAAGCAGAGGCACATTATTTAACATTTCTGCCAGCCGTGTATGGTTAGTTTTTTTATTCTGGCTATCCTAATGTGTGAAGTACCACCTCACGTGTTTTCATTTGTATTTTTCTGGTGACTAGAGATGCTGAGTAGCCTTTCCTTGTGTTCAGGGTTCTTTGTGTATCTTGGAGAAAGGCCTAGTGAGATCCGTTGTCTTGTCCTTTTTTTTTTCCTTTTTATTATTGAGTTGTAATACAAAATAATGTTCATTATTATATATTCTTACATGTATGTCCCTTATCAGATATAGGCTTGGAAATACTCTTCCCGATTCTGTGGTAAAAGTACTTCTGTATTTTTAGTATCCTTTGAAGCAGACAAGTAATTTTGATGCTGTCCAGTTTATCTGATCTTTCTCTTTTCCTTGTGCTTTTGTTGTCATAGCTCAGAATCCTTTATCAACTCCAAGGACATGAAGCTTTATCATTGTTTTCTTCTCAAAGTTTTGTCACTGTAGCAACTACAGTTTATTCTTTGATACATGCTAAGTCAAAAGTTTTTTAGGAACAGCAACTTGCTTTTATAATCTTTGTTCTCTTTCACTCTTCTTTCCGCTCCCCTCCCTGATCTTCTATTTCTGTACATAGTGCAAGGACTTACTTCTGGACGCTCAATTCTGTCCCATTACTCTCTATCTCTTCTTACCCTATTCTCCTGGCTGGTGTCTCTAGAAGTCATGAAGTGTCATCCAACAAGGTCATCTGAATGCCTGGCATTTTATCCAACATTTCAAGTAATGGAATGTAACTTTTCCCACACAATACACTTTTCTATCTCATATGAAAATACTTCTTTCCTATTCTGTGGATTGTACTTTTGATTTTCCAGTTGGATTTGGTATGAATTAGGAACTCTCACCAGTGAGATAAGAGCTAGAGGTCTGGATTTACCAATGCTAATCTCTACCTAGTGGGAGACTTCTGGCGTCCTAAGCTTACTTGGTACCACCTTGGTATCCCTGGCCTTGCTCAGTTGTCTATGATTATAATATTTTCTTCTTCCTTTTTTTCTAGTCGCTCTGTCACTATTACTATGTGTTCAACCTAGCTTTTCCTTCCTGACTTTAACTGACTCCTCAACAAAACTGGATACTCCAGTCTCCCTGTCCTAGATGTCCTGTCCTTTCTTGGGTTTTCCTGCTACCTACTTGCCTCCTCTATTGACTACTCTGAGACATTGCCTGCCCACACCTCAGCTTTTGGCTCCTGCTCTGAGATTCCACAACCTTTCTCCAGCTTCTTTATCTTCTGTCTGTCTACTGGCACATACCCTTGGGAAGCTGACTCAGACTAGCTTTGTCCCAAGTCTAGCTCTCTGTATGCTCCTGCTTCCAGGCCTCTGTGATGTGTTGCTGGTTTCTCTAAGGCATACCCAGCTGTCAGCTTGTGTGCTTTTTATGGACCTGTTCTCAGCATTTCCAGCCAGGGGTTGCTTCAGCAGGGTCCACACACCCAGGGCAGTGCCCAGCATACATTGGATGAGACAGAGAACATCCAGCTGTGTGACTCTGAACAGATTATGTACCCTCTGGGCCACATGGTCCCTGGAAGATCTCTAGGATGACTGCACATTCTCAGTCAATTTCCCTTCTCCACGACCGCATCTACCACTGGATCTGTGGTAGCAGCAGCATCCAGGATTAGACATTCTCACAAGGATCACAGTAACCAACCTGGTGGAGTCCTTGCCTTGACCCTGCCACCTCAGCCAAGGCAGGAGTTTGGGGCAGGCAGGGCTGAGCAGGACAGGGGACAGCTAAAGCCCGAGTTTTTATTTCTCCATGTAGCTTTGTCTAAGGCCCTCCCAGCCATGTACCATATAGCCTCTGAGAACCTTCTCCGAGGTAGAATCTTGCTAGTTCTTTTCTAGTCATCCCTGATCCTGGTAGCTGCTGCTCTTGCAGTGAAATTGGATGCATGGAACTTGACAAGTTCCACTGGGTTGATGGGGAAACTAAGTCCAAGAGGGGTGAGAAAGGTGACTTCTATATCTGAGAGTTTGTGTGGCTGCACTAAGCAGTTCCTAGGTCTCCTGATGGGTGATGGTAGCTCAGAGCCAGGAAGGTGATGTCCCTGCTATGGAGATATGATTTCCTGAGAGTACCGTGTGAGGATCTCACATCCCAGTGATGTAGGTAGATGTGGGGTTTGACTGGAGACCTGGACTTACTATATCTGCCCAGGAGGGCTCTCCCTGGACAGTGTTCCTTGTATAGCACATTTTGACAGTGCCTCATGTCCCCGCCAGCCCACGGGTAATGGAGGGATCTGTTTTTTTCTCACCTATTAGGTTGGGCTGGCATGACTAGTGAGAGAGATTCACCTAGGTCACAGTGTCTCTTGCCTCCCTGTGCTTTTGTGCGTGTGGTTAGCCTATGGCTGCCCTAGTAGTCTCCAGTGTAGTACCTTAGGCTGACCTTCCTGGGATGCACGTAGCCAGATGTGGCATGAACTCTGACCCACACTTTCCCTACAGCGCTGAAGATGTGGTGTCCCGTGTGCCAGGCAGCCAGCTCACATTGGGCTACATGGAGGAACATGGTTTCACTGAACCCATTCTTGTCCCCAAGAAAGATGGGCTGGGCCTGGCTGTCCCAGCCCCCACGTTCTATGTCAGTGACGTCGAGAACTATGTGGGTAAGTGCTGGCTCCTTCGCATCTTGTGGGGGCCTGGAGTTGGGAGGCCTTGACATTGTTAACTATCATGTGCATACATCCTTAGCACCCTAGCCATGTTCTGGGTACTATGTGAGCAGGTTAACCCCTGGCCTCTATTCTAGGAATTCTTAGATGATACTGGGTTCTCCCAAGTGGATCCTAGTAGGAACCCCTTGCCTCTCAGTTGTTTCAATCACAAACAGGACCTGCTCTGGTGATCCCTTGGTTTTCCCAGCTATGAATTCTGCTGTGGGATGTCACATGACCCTGCTATGTCCAGGATCCTTGAGCTCTACAAGGCTCCTTCCCCATCCTGGCTGCCAGCCAAGGGCCAGGCCTTCCTCACCCACACTGCAACTTGCCTCCCACACTGCCCTTCTGGATTCTTCTGGGATTCTGCCGATGCCTTTTGTAGCTGCTATCACATGTCCACTTGCAGCCGTGGCTCTGTGACATGCCTAGTCAGGGCACTTGTGGGCAGAGAAAAGTGCAGCATGATAGATGAGAGGCAGAAGCTTAGCTTTGTAGTGACTCTGGTGGGGCTGGCAGCTGCCAGGCTGGACTCTGAGGTCCCTGTGGTTGCTGGGCTCAGGTATGGCTGGAGGTAACTTTGTGGTATTGCTGGAGGTAACTTTCTGGCTGGCATTGGTAGGAGAGGATGTAGACTGGTGAACTGCATACAGTTGTCTGTCCACATCTGTGAAGCCCACAGTGGGTAGATTCTGAGGTCCAGTGAGAACAACAGGCACTGGTGGCTTCCACCTGGGAAGCCATTATATTTTTTTTCAACCAAGGGGTAGAATAGCATGGACGATGGGAGCCTCTGAGAAGAGGATGTTCACCCTGGGCTGGGGTTAAGGGGAATGGGAGGTCTGTGGAGGAAGTTCATTCTGTGGGACCCTTCTCAAAAGGGAGTGCAGATAGGTAGGGCTGGAGCTGTGCCGTACTGGGGCTAGCCTTTGGTCAGCAGTGCTTAGCTATGGGCAGACGGGAAAGCTGTTTCTGCTCTGCTCCACCACGTTGGTGAGCCAGCTTCTACCCAGCTTTTCCATGAGGGTAGTAGAGTTTACCAGGCACATGGCAGTCTGGCTCTGCTCACCAGAGACTGCCTTTCTTCTACTACATCACATCTGCTCTACCAGCCTTGTTCAGGGTTGCTTCTGCCAGGCATGAGCAACCACTGAGAAGTGATACTGTTTGGTATTAGACATTTCACTCCTGTGATGTAAGAGTGATTTTCATCCCGCTCATAGTAGGATATGGGAATCTACTCTGTCATTGTGGCCTGGGGCTGCCCTGGCTACTAGGGCCCTGGTCTTCCATAGTTATGCCAATAGGAACAGGGAAGATATGCTTCTTAAAGGTGTTTATTGCTTTTATGTTCTTCTTTTCATTTATTTAAATTATGGAACTTTTTAAATACATGAAATGAGAGCAATGAAAATTAAGCCAGGTGTACCTACACTGGCCACAAACGATCAGCTGGTTTTCTGTCCTCCCTGTTTTTCTTTAGCTTGGAGTATTTTAAAGTGGATCACCTTTTCACTGGTAAAACTCAGTATGCAGCTCTCACAGCTAACTTTTAAAAAAATTATTGTGGCTGGAGATGTGGCTTAGTGGTAGAGTGCTTGCCTAGCATGCATGAAGCCCTGGCTTCCATTCCTCAGTACCACATGCACAGAAATAGCCAGAAGTAGTGCTGTGGCTCAATAGTAGAGTGCTAGCCTTGAGCAAAAGAAGCTCAGGGATAGTGCCCAGGCCCTGAGTTCAAGCCCCAGGACTGGCAACAACATCAAAAAAATATTGTAAAGGTGATGTACAAAGGAGGTATAGTTAAATAGGTCAGGTAATGAATACGTTTCTTTTTGAACAGTGTTACCGCTTCTCTCTTTTTTCTCCCAGTTGTTTTTTTTTTTTACCTTCCAACCTCCTTCCCCCAGCAAGTTGCATAGTTCATTTTCAACATGCATATTGCTGGCTGCATTAGTTCACCCTTTGTCCGACCATTCCTGTGCTTCCCCTTCCCTTCCCCAAATCAGATAAAGTTATATACAAGACAAAAAGTACAGAAATTAAAAACAGCCACAAAAGGGGAAAACCAGAAAAACAAAATCTACAAAAAGTAAAAAAAAAAAAAACCACAAAAAACCTCTTGTTTCTGTTCTTGGAGTTCATTTCAGTAAGCATCATTTTATATGATCACATGTTACATAGCTATTGAGCAGCTAATTTTTAAATGTTCATTCTATCATCATACTCTATAATTACTTAACTAATTTCTTGAATAGAGTCTGAGACCCAGTTTAATTCTGCCTCATATGACAGTTTCCTCAACACAGAACCTTTTTTACACTGGTCTTTCAAAATCAGAATTCAAACAAGACTACATATAACATTTGTTTTTTATGTCCTGAAGTCTCTTTCTCTCTGACAGGCTCCTCTCTGTGGCTCTAGTGGAGAAAAGAGCTATGAATTTCTCATATCAGGGTCATGCTATCAGTGTCCCTGTGGTGTGGCTTAGCTCAAGTTCCCATATCCCAGGTGTTGCCTATAAGCACAAGTTCAGAGGCTCATAGAGGTCAGGCTCAGATTTGTGGCAAGTTGTTCTCCTGGGCACGTGTGCCTTCACAGTGAGGACATTGTCAGTGCCTGGTACACATTTGGTGGCATCACCACCATCGTTGACATCTAGCTCCTCTGTCCACAGAAATCCCAGTGCCGAAAAACAAAGGAGGGGGTAACTGTGCTCAATAGGAAATGTACTTATTACCTTACACATATAACTGTAACCCTCTATATAGTATCTTTACAATAGTGTGTGTGTGTGTGTGTGTGTGTGTGTGTGTGTGTGTGTGTGTGTGTGTGTGTGTGTGTGTGTGTGTGTGTGTGTGTGTGTGTGAAATCTCAGTGTATCTGAGTAGCTTCTGGGGCCCTGGCAAAGGAGAAGTTCACTCATGCCCTCCCTTCACTGATGATGTCTTTTATAAAGACTTTCCCACTTCAGTTATCTGACTATCCTGAGTTTTTCCTCATCAAGACAAATGTTTTTCCCTCGCTCCTCAGTTGATGTTTTTAGAATGAGTTGATACTTATATGAGTTAGCTTTATGTCACTTTACAAAATATGAGGCAAATAACTGACAAAGGGAAAAGATTTAGTTTGTTTTTGAAGGTTCCAAGCCATGATCCCATGCCTGTGGGACTTCAGCAAGGGTAGACTATGATGGGAAGGTGTGGTGGAGCAAAATATTGCCATCATGAACCAGCAAGCAAAAAGAAAAAACCCAATAACCTCTTCAGGCCCTGCCCCCCACTAAGCCTTGCCTCCTAAAGGTTCCATTTCCCAGTAATGCCACTGGCTAGTGACTAAGCCATTAGCACATGGGCCTTCGGAGGACCCTTACCAAACCATAGTAATACATGTCATATAGCATGTAGGGTCCTTGATATTTTAATTTTTGTATTATTCAGAATATGTTTACACTGAAATGTATTTGTTGTGTTTCTGAAACTCAGGTTTACTAGGAAACTGTAGGTTTAATTTCTGACCTGGCTCCCTTCTCTGAGGCCTGAGATTCACCACCTCACAGCCTCACTGTGTCCTTGTGATAACTGCAGAAAGAAGAAAGCACTGGGCACTGTGTTGACCCTGGGGGATGGCAGGTGAGGGAGCCTTGATAATCAGTCTCCAGGTCCAAACCCATCCTACTCCGGGCTGCTGCCATATCTGAGGGAAGTTGACAGTGTGAGGGTTCGCTCCCATATTTGTCTTCAGGAAGACTATACCACCTCTTAGGCATATTCACCATTTCCCTGAATCCCCAGGGCCCGAGCGGAGTGTGGACGTGACGGATGTCACCAAGCAGAAGGACTGCAAGATGAAGCTGAAGGAGTTCGTGGACTATTATTATAGCACCAATCGCAAGCGTGTCCTCAATGTCACCAATCTGGAGTTCTCCGATACCAGGTGATGGGGCTATCCTAGATGCAGGGCCCAAGGGGCCAGCTTGAGCTGACTTCCTTCCCTGGACTGGCAGCTTCCATCCAGGTCAAACATGACAGGACTGTGAAGTGCTTGCACATAGAACATGCTGGTTTTTTGTTTGTTTTTTCTTAAAGTACAGCAGTAACACACAGAACAGTTCAGACAAATGGAGCAGAAAGGAAGTCAGCCTGACCGGGCCCCCATTCCTAGAGAAAACTATGGTGAAGTGTGTGCAGTCCCTTCCAGAATATCACACCTGTGACACACACTCTACTATGTACCCACGGATACACATGCATATGAGAAAAAGACATTGGTACATTCCTGATTTACTGATAGATGCATACTCCTAGGCATACTGATGTACTCAGAGCACACCGACAGGACATATGGACCACACAGGTGCTCATCCATGCAGTTTCCAACCAATGGACCCACTGGCACACTCATGTACACACATGCCATTTGCACACCCTCCTTCATTGTCCCCCTCATACAAACCTCTCACATTCCCATCCTTCACATGTATGCCTCTCACATGCCCATTGCACACACAGGCCCCTTGTATGTACACATCCTCTGCATACATATGCCTTTCACACATGCATGCCCTTGGCCACACATGCTCTGTAATTTCTGTCCTGCCTCCCATCAGGCCTTACTGCCCTCCAACTGGTCCTTCAGGAAAGATCTGGAACATTTCCCAACATGAGGCATGAGTGGCTAGGAATGCTTTTGGTTTTGTTTTCTTCTACTTTGCCCTCTTCCAGAAAGCATAAGAGAATACATGTGCAAAATAGGTGTGGGAAAAACATCAGTCTATGCCAAGAGCCACAGAAGGGGAATGTAACTAAGAACACTTGTTTTCTAGCAGCAGAGGCAAAAATGGGTAGAATATGGTAATGGAGAATGTAGCCTTACATGTGTTGATAAAAAGGATTTTCTCCACAGTTGCATTCTGAGTTGTGAATTACTTTGGTACTGGAGAACAGAGTCATGTCTCCATCAGCTGTCCTGCTACCGGGGTCCTTCCAAAGAGAGGCCAGGTGATGGAGCTAGGGAAAGAGATGCTTTGCCTTCCTGTGTCCCCTGCTTTGTCCAAGGACCACTTGGGAGAGAGCGATCATTTGTGGCTTTTGTTGGGCATTTGCATACCAGAGCATTCTTGTGAACTAGGCCCTTGCTCTGGCACAAGCTCTGAAAATTCCTGCACTGACCAAGAGGGAGGAAGTGTAGCCTGTGTCTCATTGGGAAATTGTCCTGAGATACAAAGATCAGGCCCAAGCTCATTGGCTGTCACAGTTGTTCCCAGGATATACTGCCTGCAGTAGCCTGCAATAACCCCTAGAGGTGCCCACAGTGAAATGAGTTGGGGGGTGATGTGCCAACTGCCTGCTGTTCAAGCACTCCTATCACACAGGTGGCAGGACCAGGCTTGCAGTCTGCAGCAGTGTTTTGTTTTGGGACCGTTGAGATGAAAGCTCCCTTCCACTGGTAAAGACACAGATGAAAATAAAGATTTTATTTTTTACAGGTCCTGTGGGTACATGACATTCCTGGAGGGCTACACACAGAGGCTGGCAAGCCCACTCAGGGAGAAACTGAGGGATCTCTGAGCCAGAGTCTATGGGGTCCAGGACGTTATCCAATTAGGTTTCACTCAGAAAATTTTAATTGGTGTGTTATAGCAGGCAAGCATCAGCTTCCAAGGGTCACACTATGGTACCATAACGTGTACCTACAGTCCCTGCAGGGTGTGCGGATCAGCTGGGCTGGTTAGGTTGTATGTGACAGTCCTGCAGGGAGGTGGTTCCCAAGGAAGATGTGTGGATCAGCCACACTGAGGCAGTGGAAGAGACTGGGATTGGAGAATGGACCTAGGCTGCCCCACTCCCACAAGGGTTCCGCTCTCATAGCAGGAGAGAAACCGGCTTATATGTAAATTGTCAGGACAGCAGCAGATTACAAGATTACAAAGATTCACACAGTCATGCGTGTGTGTGTGTGTGTGTGTGTGTGTGTGTGTGTGTGTGTGTGTGTGTGTGTGTGTGACCTTCAGATAGAGAAGGAGGTGTGAGGGCAATACAGAGAATTTCAGATAGGGCCATGGAGACCTGAAGGATCTTGCCTCACTTGAGGCAGCAAGGACTCCAAGATCTGGTCTGTGGAAGCTGAGATGTTACAACTCAGAGACTTCTGATCTTGGTGTTTTTGACACATACAGCATGGTACAATTTATCCAGGACAGTGACATTTCACTGAATCTTGGGCAGCCTTCACCTTTTGTCATCATCCTTGGATGTGACTCAGCTGATTGACAGGGTCCAGACATGGCTGGAAATCATGGGATGCCTGTTTTCTGCTCTGGCCAGCAGTGGCTTTTGTTCAGGTGATCCTCAGGAGGCACCACACTGCATGTGAGAAGTATTTACTGTCAGGGCCCTGTTGTGCCACAGTACCGTGAAATCTGCATCAATCAGCTGACTACTTTCCGGGTTTCCAGAAAGGGAGTCCTCTCTCTGGGATGCCAGTTGTCAGACTGTTTCCTTATCTGTGACTGGCATTTCTGGTCTGCATGGCCCTATCCAACAGCTGGGCTTATTCAGCCCTGTGAGAGCCTCTGCTTCTCAGCAAAATGGTAGCGATGCTCCCTGTAGTGAAATAGTGATATGACACACCTCATAATCCCTTATCCATCTCAGGGGTATAAAAAAATGGAAGCAATGGGTCCCATCACCATTGATCAGTCCTCCTCCCCTGCCCCAGAATGTCCAGCTTTGTGGAGCCGCCTGACATTGTGAAGAAGCTGTCCTGGGTAGAAAACTACTGGCCTGATGATGCACTGCTGGCCAAGCCCAAAGTGACCAAGTACTGCCTGATCTGTGTGAAGGACAGCTATACTGACTTTCATATTGACTCCGGGGGTGCCTCCGCATGGTACCATGTGCTCAAGGTGAGCCTCACCCCTAAGGGCATGCCTTGCCTTTGACACACTTGTGGCCTATTTGCAGACAGTCTATAATCCCTCAAAGCTCTGTCAGTGGCCAGTAAGTTCTCACACAATGACACTGGGATATCTGGCCTTGAAATATAAAGCCATGGAGGGGCTTTGGTTTTGATGTTTTGGTGGAGGGGCGGGGTATAATTGGGACCAGTGACAAATATATGCCTCTAATGGGGACTGAGGCTCATTAACCATCAAATAAGGCCAGTGGATGACTCAGAAAAGAAAGAGATGTTAGGAAGACTTCTTGGAAGTCTTATCCAGAGCCAGGCCCCACAGAAGCTAGCCAGGCAGGTAGTGGGCTTCTGACCTTGTGAGGAGGGCTAGTGGGCTCCTCACTGGGGCAACAAGAGGAAGGCCAGAAGCAAAATGAAGGACAAGTGACAGAAACCCTAAGCTTTGGCCATCACTAGCCACAAACTCGGTTTCTCCAGACCAGCGGGGGCTCAAGATGTAGTGGTGGGCTCAAGTGCCAATCCTGGCTTGAAGTGCAAGCAGCTTTGGCATCATCTCAGCCTGTGTGCTCCAGTGCCTAAGGACGGGACTCTCACTGCTCTAGATACAGGGCTTGACCTGGGAGCCCAGCAGCTCTCAAGAGTGGAGCTGCCAAAGACAGCTAGTTACAGTTTTATTTACTCACATGCCATGTGTAGTGGCACAGAATAATAGCAGGTGGTTATGGAATGCTGCCCCTGACCACGCTGGGGCTCACATACCTAGTACCTTCCTAACAGTTAGATTTCTGAATTGCAAGGCAACATTGTAGGTAGGCATGGTGGGCCTGGACAGGATATCTGCAAATCACGATCCATTACCAGCCCCAGACAGGATGGGCTTTGCTCCCAGTCTCCCCAGCTCTGCCCCCTGCATCCCCAATATTGTGGTTTTTGTCAATGGACTCTCTTGGCAGGGGGAGAAGATCTTCTATCTCATCCGGCCAGCCTCTGCCAACATCTCCCTGTATGAGCGTTGGCGGTCATCCTCGAACCACAGTGAAATGTTCTTTGCCGACCAGGTCGACAAGTGCTACAAGTGCACCGTGAAGCAGGGTCAGACCCTCTTCATTCCCTCAGGTGAGCAGGGTTCTGGGGATGAAGTGCCTGAGTGCACTGACCTTCGTCATGGTCATTGCACTGACCCCCATGCAGCATCTCCTATCACTGGGATGTTCTGGTGTTCACCTGGCTGGCTGACTGCCTGTCCCAGCCCAGTCCCTGAAAAAACCAGCATTGGCTCCATGGTAGCAGGAAGCTCCAGTGCTAGCCTTCTTGTGCCAGGGCCATCTTGAGGCTATGTAGCAGGCCAGCCTCTACAGTCTCAGGGCCTGGCTCTTTGACCCAGCCTCTCGCATGGGAAAGACCAGCTTAGAGAACCCAAGGTGAGGGGAGGGAGCAGCCATGACATCAAAGACAAGGAAGACAGCCCAGAATAGTAATGTCTGCTGATGGATGGAGCATCTCCTGAGAAGCTGAAGACCCTAGCTTCTTCTGGGAGAGTAAATCTCAGACCTGTCTGAGACCTCCTATTGCCGCAGCCCATAAGGAATCTGCTATCAGAAATACTTCTTTGTTTAAAAGTAGATAATTACATCCTGTGAAGGATTTAATGGCAAGCCCTCAGTATCTTCCAATATCCAATTGATGTGCAGATTTCCTAATGGTTATTTAGGTACTTTTTTTCCATTTTAAGTCAAGATCCAAATGAAGTCCTCAGAGTTCAATTGATTTCTGAGCCTCTAATCTATAGGGGTTCTTCCTTCCTTTTCTGGCTTCTCAATAGTCAAGTTACTTGGGGAGAATAACTCAGGGGCAAATCCTAGCTCTCAGAGAGAGTGACAGCGCAGCTCTGTCTCTTGTTGCCCCAGCATATTTAAGTCTGTGGCTTAGGTTTACTGTCCTTGGTTGCTGTACTGCCCCAGAGTAGACTGGACATATTCCCTTGGCTCTTGGACCTCAGCTTCCTTGTTTGCCGCGTGCAGAACTGGATTGGACAGTTTGTGCCATTTTGGCATGGTCTCTCCACCAACTCCCTCAGAGGGTGTAAGGCTCTTGAGCCAGATAGCAACTTGTTGCTAAGCAGTAAGAGCTGGTGGCGGAGTGAGGCAGCTCTGACGGGAGCTGGAGTGTGTAGTCAGGGGAGCCTCCCGAGTGTGGAGGCAAAGGTGGAGGTTAGCCTTGCCCTTCTCTGTTTCTCCCAGGCTGGATTTACGCTACGCTCACGCCTGTAGACTGTCTGGCCTTCGCGGGACACTTCCTCCACAGCTTGAGTGTGGAGATGCAGATGAGGTAGTGTCCACAGTGCCGTGTTGGCCTCTGGCCTCTGCCTGGCAGGTCTCCCTCTGACAGGTTTGCTGTGATGAGCACTGTAGCCTGATTTCTGTATAGGCCTGACCTAAGCGGGGAGGTTGGCCCCTGAGGGGCTGGGGTTGGATAGCCTAGTGGTGTGAGGTCATTGAAGGCATCCTCTGGGTGGCCTGTGGCTCCTTAGTAGCCACAGACCAATGTCTCCACCCTGTTGGCCCTTCTGATGTGCTCCTGTAGTCCACCTCAGATATTTAGGGCCCTGTGGGGCTGATGGGGCTGGGTATAGAGTTACCCTTTAACAGGGCTGGCTTGATGCTCTATTCACTGAATGGTTTTTTGCTATGGCTTCCAGGGCATATGAAGTAGAAAGAAGGTTGAAGCTGGGCAGCTTGACTCAGTTTCCCAACTTTGAAACTGCCTGCTGGTACATGGGAAAGCACCTACTGGAAGCATTCAAAGGTACCTGTCATTCTGGATTGGACATCTTAATCTGTATCCTTCATCTGGGGAACAGCCAAACTTGGGGCCAGGCTTGCTGTCTTGGTCTGGATGTTGTCTTCATGTGGCCTGATCACAACCCTTCAAGGATACAGCCTGTGGGAATAAGAAGGCACCTGTAGGTGCTTGGCAGAGGACTAAGGGGATGGCCTGTGGCATCTCCAGGCGCAGTTACAACCCCTGATGAAAGCAAGGCTTGGATGTGAGACAGAGAGGGCAGAGCCAGACCTCCTGTTCAGGTTGGGAGGGCTGACCCTTCCCCTTGCTGAGTGAGTGAGTACCCCAGGTTCTAAGAAGAAACCGTTGGCAGTTGGGCAGGTAGCTGTGGGCAGAGGCCTCTGGGAAGAAGAGCCATGTGCATCCAGGGCTTCATGCTGGGCCTTGTGCCCACCTGTATTAACCACTGTCTCCTCCTTAGGTTCTCATAAATCTGGGAAGCAGTTGCCCTCTCATTTAGTCCAAGGAGCTAAAATTCTCAATGGTGCTTTCAGGTCATGGACGAAGAAGCAGGTAGGAAGCCAACCACTTGTGTTCTCAGATTAGAGGCGTGGAGGATGGGCTGGAGAATAGACAGAGGTCTTACTCAGCAAGTAACAAATGGTTATCTGCCCTGGTTAGCCCAAGCTGATCCAGCCACACAGACAGCTGTCAGCTTTCCATTGCTGACACTGAGTAGGCTCCTGAGGGGCAGGGTGATGGATGCAGGTTGAAGAGAGCCCCACACCTGGGGCTCTGGTGGGGACAGTATTTTGAAATTGGAAGGACAGATTGGGGTCCAGTGAACATGCATCAGGATCTGGACAAGAAATTCTTGGGGTGCTCTTGGCCCTTCCCACTAAGAAGCCACACATCTGGTATGGGTACAGCCCCCAGGCAACTGGCTTTTCTCCTGACCCCTTGGCATTGGTTCCTTTGGGGATGTGGAAGCTGTTTCTCCACAGGTATAAAGAAGCCAGCTTTCAGTTTCTTGTCTTGCCTGGGTTGTGGCTGTAGGGAGGGGTAGGTCTGTCTCTTCCAAGCACTCTTAGGATATTATCTCCTACTGGGGTTTTCCTTGTTCAGAGCCACCTGACTACCCTCAGCCTCCAAAAGGAGGGCTTCCTTGAGGTTAGGGAGAGTCTATAGGGAAGTTCATGAGGGGAGGCCAGGTGGGATCTCCATGTGCAGCCTACCTTGCTCATGGATGGGCTTGGAGGGTAGCTAGTGGGGGTCATCCTTCTGCCAATATCTCCCTTGGGCCTCCAGGCTGGGACAGTCAAGGGGTCCTTCCTACTGTATCTCAGCCACATGACCAGGAAGAAGGGTAGGTTCACATCCCTACATCCTGACAGTAGGCTCAGAGAAAGCCCTGGGACCTGGGACCTGGGGTAGCTACCTTTGAAGTAGGTCTCACAGAGAGGCTCTTGTCAGGCAGCATGCTCAGACTCTATGCAGTCAGGCTGTATGGTAGCCTATTGCTCTGTACCCATTGGGATAGCCATAATCCCACTGGCTGGGTGAGTAGGGAATGAGCTGGAGAGACGTGGAGGTCTGAGAAATTGCAGAGGTTGGAGCTGGTGTTGACCCTGCTGTCCTACAGGCTTTGGCAGAGCATGAAGATGAACTCCCCGAACACTTCAGGCCCTCGCAACTCATCAAGGACCTGGCTAAAGAGATCAGGCTCAGTGAGGTAGGCCAAAATCCCTGGAAATGAGCATTCATGGCCTGGCCTCCCCTGCAGAGGGAAGCAGATGCATTCTCTAGGCCTGGGAGCCAACCTGATCCAGAGCTGCCTAGCCAGGGCAGCTCACTTCAGGCCTCTGGAGCTGATTCCTGGTGGGAGTGCCTAGGGAGGGAAAGATGGATGGGAGCCTTCACAGCTCCCACGAGGCAGGGGAACCTTGGAGGGGACTCCTGAATCTAGCCCCACGTTCCGACTTAGAGGATCCTGGCAGCCTCTGGTGCTTTGGGAGGGCAGAAGAGCCCAAAAATGAGGAGGGCCAGAGGGCTGGTGGTGTGAGGCCACACAAGTGCTGTAGGATGGTGTGGAGCAGTATGAGCCTGTCACATGATGGCACAGGGTGGTGTGAACATGTCCCGATCATGTGTGCAGGGTCTGCCTCTCTGGGCTGAATGCCTCCCCTATTATAGCTGTGAAGATCTTCTGAGTCCTGACATGAGGTCTTTCCTGTCTGTTCTCTGGAAGAAGCACATATGACCCTTTCCATTCCCCACCCCCAGAGTGCCTCCAAAGTTGTCCGGCCAGAAGTGAACACGGTTGTCTCCTCCGATGAGGTCTGTGATGGGGACCAGGAAAAGGAGGAACCTCCATCTCCCATTGAGGCCACCCCACCTCGATCCCTCTTGGAGAAAGTGTCCAAAAAAAAGACTCCCAAGACTATGAAGATGCCTAAGCCATCTAAAATGCCCAAGCCTCCGAAGCCCCCCAAACCTCCAAAGCCCCCCAAATCTCTGAAGCTTAAGGATGGAAGCAAGAAGAAAGGGAAGAAGTGTCGGGAGTCAGCCTCACCCACCATCCCCAACTTGGACCTGCTTGAGGCCCACACCAAGGAGGCCCTGACCAAGATGGAGCCACCCAAGAAGGGCAAGGTGGGGTCACTGCTCCTTCACTCCCTAGAGGGCCAGGCCAGGAAACAGCTGGTATTCTGTGTCTTTGCCCCCCCTCCCCCAAGGGCTTTTAGCTGAGTGGGAAGGGAAACCCATCTATGGGGGGAGGACCCTGGAGGGTGCGGAGGTCTGGAGCCTTGCTGTGGGTGAAGTCTGCCCAGTGAATGTGCTCCTGACCGAGGGCTGCAGGTCAAACCCCAGATGGGAAGGCTGTGCCCTAGTGAGCCTGCAGCAGGAGGCCCTCCCAAAGAGAGGCAGCACAGAGTTTGTGCTATAGCAGGGGCAGCAGCCAGCAGGGCATCCTTGATGCAGAGTGGTCTTTTAGGAAGGTGTGGCCCCACGTAGTCTTTCCACTGGGTTAGAAATTACCAGGGAACTAAGAAACTTTCTAGGGCTGGCACCCAAAGACATATAAGGACTTTATGCAGAAATAGCAAAGAGAACAGGTGTGAGGAAGAGGGGTTGGGAGCAGGGCAAAGAGTGCCCTGTGTGTGGCCTGAAACCCTCTGCATAGTCACAGAAATGGCTCAACCCTGGGACTCACTAGGTCTAGGTATTGGCTAAAGGAACCTGAGCCTCTAAGACCAAGCACCATTAAGTATAAATGCCTTCTTGGGAGAAGCTTAGCTCTCTCCACTTCTTGGAGTCCATCCTTGAAGGCTTGCAGTGGGATGGATTAGTGTTTGGTTTCTTTATGAGGGCTCAGGCCCAGGTATCTGGAGCTGAGAATGAATGAATCGATAGATGAATGAACAGATGGAAAAAATGGGTGGACAAATGAATGCGTGAGTGAATGCGTGGATGAATGATGATAGCTGATTGGATGAACAGATAGATGAATGAGTAGATCAGTGGGTGGGTAAGACAGGTTGAACAAATGAATGAATGAATGGGTTGATGGATAAATGAACTGATGAGCACAGGTGGGCACATGAGTGGAGGACTGGGTAGATGAACGGGAACACTGCATGTGGGGACAGCAGGAGTGGCGAGGCTTTTGTGCTGTGAACCAAGGGAGTCCCACTTGGCTGCTCTGTTTTCTAGACCCCAAAGAGTGTCCTGAGTGTTCCCAACAAGGATGTAGTTCATACACAGAATGATGTGGAGAGGCTAGAAATCCGAGAGCAAACAAAGAGCAAATCAGAGGCCAAGTGGAAGTACAAGGTGAGAAGTGTGTGTGTGTGTGTGTGTGTGTGTGTGTGTGTGTGTGTGTGTGTGTGTGTGTGTGTGTGTGTGTGTGTGTGTGTGTGTGTGCATGCATGCATGCATGCTTAGTGAGTATAAGAGATGTGAACCTGGCATGGTATGTATAGGCATGTGTCTGCCTGGCCTCAGCAGGTGTTGACCATAAGGCATGTCTTTGTGAGTCTCTAGTGTGTAAGGCCTTCTACGGGTCACTCTTGGGATGCAGTACAGGTGCAAGGGCCAAGTCTGTCAACTTCTGTGGGTGGCATCCTCACTGTCTTCACCATCCCCTCCTGGGGGAAGGCAACCCTCAGAGCTATGCGTGACTTTCCCTGGCCTGTTCCTGGCCACTGTCCCTACACACTGACCCCACTATCCTGGGTGGGCTCAGGAACAGCCTTGGTTTTGCTTTCAGAACAGCAAACCTGACTCCTTACTGAAGATGGAGGAAGAGCAGAAATTGGAGAAGTCACCCCTGGCTGGAAACAAGGACAAGTTCTCCTTTTCTTTTTCTAACAAGAAACTCCTGGGGTACGTGAGGGCTTGATTGGGAGGGGTGACCATGCAGATACCCCACACAGGCCTCCCACATTGCATGTGCCCCACACCTCACACACACAAATTCTGTGTGTGCATCCTGCGCTACACAAATGACACACGCATATACAGAGCAGCTCACACTCACCCTCACACATACCACACACCACGTACATACCACAGACAATGCCACACACATACCCCAAGCACATACCATGTATGCAACCCGTATCATAACATGCATGCCACATACGCACAGTCACACACAGCACATAATACACATACCACGCTGCACACACAGTCCCTTGTGGAATCCTCCCCATCCCAGTTACTGAGTTCATTCAATGCAGCTCTGTTTACCACATACCCTTATCTGCGTCCATGACCCAAGAGAGCTGTGTCTCTGCTTCTAGTGTGTTCTGATGGCAGGTGGGCTGGGAGTCTGGGGCCTGCAGCAAGGAACAGCCAGGCGTGGAGGGAGCCCCTTAGTAGAGCAGCTTTTGTGAACTCATGCTGAGGACATGGTGGGGGTCAGAGGCCTGGCTCTCAGCCCAGTGGCATGTGGGTAGGGCAACGTGAACCCAGCAATTTAGTAAGTCCACCTAAGTTTGTGACTATGGTGCGTGCCAGGGGGAACAGATTCATTTATCCTTGGTTGATGGCACCCAAAAGTCAGAAAGTCAGGAAGGCTTCTTGGACGAGGTGGTGCTGAGCTAAGAGATGGAAGGTCAAACCTGGGAGCCAAGCCATAAGAGTTCCATGGTTTCAGCTGCAGAGGGCCAGGTCTGCCTGGGCTCAACAACATACAACCATATCCCACTGAGATGTCTCCCATCTGTCTCTCTTACTGAGTCAGACAGGTCCTCATGGAGGGCATCCGCTTCTCCGGCTTGGCCTGATTTATTTCCTGTTCTGAGAGATAGAAGTAGGCCCCCTTCTGAGTGGTGCTAGGGCTGAGCCGTGAAGAGGAGAGGCAGTGTTACCATAGTCACTCAGCAGGGGCAGAGTCTACATGGGTCTGGTCTTGCTATCAGGACTGGTTGGCCCTGCGCATATCAAGGAATGGTTTTTGCTTTGTTAGAAGCATCAATTCTGAGTCCTGTGGATGTTTTATGATGGTACCACAGAGTTTAGAAAATGGAGCATATGTATGCACATATGTGCTTGGTTCTATGGCCCGGTCTTTTTTTGTTGGTTGTGGGGCTTGAACTCTGGGCCTGAGTGCTGTCCCTTAGCTCTTCAGCTGAAGGCAAGCGCTCTACCACTGAGCCACCTTCCCAGTATGGTCCAGTCTTAATGTGGCAGGTCTAGCTGCTGCCTTTACCGAGGGCACTGGAGGCAGGGTGATCCCATGTGCTGTCCACATTTCTAGAGCTATGTTTGTTGGAAGTTCCAGGCATCTTGCCTGGGTCTGCTGTCCCTCCTGAACTGACCGAAACCTGACCTAAGCCTAGAGTCCTCCTTATTCAGAGCAGTCTTATCTCACTCCAAGGAGACAGGTTACATTATTTAGACTAGTATTTGTCCACCCAGATCCTGAATTTATTTTCTTCCTAAGTATAGCTTATGCAGAAAAAGATAAGAAGAGTGGATTCTGTTCCCATCTGGGTCTGAGATTTCAGCACCTGGCAGGATTCCCCAGCATGCTTGTCATGGGGATACAGGCTCAAGAACTTAAACTGCTCAGGGAGGGGCTATCTCTGTGTCTTGTAAATTACATATCAGGGCCACATATCAAAGGACATGGTGCGGTTGAGAAGTGTCCCCACATACTCAGCCTGGCCTCCTGACATCTGTTGTTTGGCCTCTAAGAGGATGCTCAGATCTCCTGGGAGTCCTGCCCACCTGTTTGCTCTTGTCAAGGCCCTGGGGATGCCACTGACCCGCTCCTTCTGCTGCCCTAGCTCCAAGACTCTCAGGCCCCCAACAAGCCCTGGTGTGTTCGGGGCCTTGCAGAACTTCAAGGAGGACAAGGCCAAGCCAGTGAGGGATGAATACGAGTATGTGTCAGATGATGGGGAGCTCAAGATCGATGAGTTTCCCATCAGGAGGAAGAAGAACACTCCGAAGAGGGATTTGTCCTGTGAGTATAGGGGAGGGAGGACGTACGCACGGAACTTGGGGAGACCTGTTCTGACCCTGCTTGAGGTCAGTGCATGGCTGGTTCCACCTGAGGCCCCCAGTGGACTCCTGTGCTTTGCTTTCAGTCTTGTTGGACAAGAAGGAGGTGCTTCCCACACCTGTCATGAAGCCAAAGCTGGACTCCGTGGTGTACAAGGTGAGCTGCCTTCTGGGCCCGCTCTGTTGGTCCCTGTGGACTGTAGTCTGGATAGCTCATGGCCTGGCCCTTTGATGGAGAGGTCTCTGTGTTTTGGCTCAAGGTAGAGAGGGCATCCAGCTTCTCCAAAGTCTCTTGGTGGTCTTGTCAGCAGGCCATGGGCTAGGCTAGGATGTGGGCTAGGAGTGATGAGTGCTCACCTGAGTCTTTGGTCCCAGGCCTGACTTGCCTCCCCTCCCATGAGCTGGACTCACCTTGCAGGGAGATAAACGCTACAAGACTTGTCCACAGGTTGGAGTCTGGGGGCCAGGGAGCCTGTTGGGGGTAGGAAGTATCACACTAAGATGATGTCCACCGCCTTGCTAGGGCCCCACACTTTCTGAGGGACCCAGGAAGGACAGGTCCTGAGCTATCTGAGGCCCTCCCTGCTCTCCTTATCCATGCACAGCTTCTGCATGTCTGGTGAAACACTGGCACTCATTCGCAGAGCCAGGCTTCCTCCATAAAAGCAGTGTTGCTGCAAAGACAGCTTGTTCCGTTGTGGTCTGGGGTCCTGGGAAAGCTCTGGCAGCCACACCTGCGCCGAGTTTGGCTGGCTGGCTCTTACCTCTCCTGCCTCCCAGCCTGCCTTGACCAGCAGCTCTGTCCCTGCACAGCAGAGCGATGACTCTTCGGATGAGGGCTCTCTGCACATCGACACAGACACCAAGCCCGGCCGCAATGCCAAAGTCAAGAAGGAAAGTGGGAGCTCCGCAGCCGGCATTTTGGACCTGCTGCAGGCCAGCGAGGAGGTGGGGGCGCTTGAGTACAATCCCAACAGGTGGGTCCTGGCCGTGCCTAGCAGCATGCACAGACTTCTAGCCCAGAGTCCAGAAAACTAGATTTGCATTCCAGGACCAGAGCTCATCTCTTTCTCCGGTCCCAGTTAAATCCTCCCTAAAGCATGAGTTTTCGCTTGAGGTGTCAAGCACTTGACCATTACTTTTTCTCATGGGATCATTGCTTTTTCTCATGGAAATGTTTGCAGGATTTTCATGGGTACTACCCCCCACCCAAGGTCCCCCGGGGGTCTCGCACACGGGCACCTGTGCACTGTGGGAAGGCTGGTTTCCTCAGCTGAAGGTTCCTGCTGCAGGGGAAACAGAGCCTCAGGGAGCTTAGACACCTTTCCTGTCATCCCACACACAGCTGAAGGGGCAGAAACAGCTCCCGACTGTCCTTCTGCCTGAGTCAGGACCCAGGCTTGATGGTGTCAGGTGCCAGGTTCTGATGTCCTGAGGAAGGCAGGGCCCGTGGGACCTGAGGGCGCAGATCTGCCACTGAGCCCCTGGTTTCACAGCTTCCTAACTAGGACCGTGCTGCGCGCAGCATTCCATAGAGACAGATGAAGGGCTTGATTGAAAAGAGCCTTTGCTAAATCGGCTGGTTGTATTTTGTTTCATAAATGACTATTTTTCATGAAATGCTGTGTTCACAGCCAGCCAGCCAGAGGTGCTTTCTTTTCATAAGAGTGAAACATGACTGGAGAGAGGTACACAGGACTTGGTGTACAGATTCCTTGCTCAGCGTGAATAGTTCCTGTTCCATCCTCCCTTCGGAGAAGCGCTTGTAGCTGAGGGTGAAACCTGGCTTGGCCCCTACCCCACTCGAGGCTGCAACCCCATGTACCACACACAGCCCACGGAGAAGCTTTACCCGGGGAGGACAGATGCACCAGTTGATATTCCAGGACTAACCTGGCTCTTGAGAGCCTTCCCACATACCTGCCTCCCCGCCATGGCCTCCAGTGAGAAGCCCGGAGGCCAAGCACTGGGATGGCACAGAGGCCGCCCTACGTGAAGACAGGCAGGCTGGGAGCCTTGGCCAGGCCCCTAGGTGCCTTGTGTAAGAGCTTCTGAGGAGACAAACGGGGGGGGGGGGACTCCATGCCTACATCTGTGAGGAAGCTCTGTGTCTAGGAGAGTAGACTAGGCTGCTAATGAGAAACCCCATCTTCTGTATCCCATCTCTGGGGAGCACACCCTGCAGATGCTGTGTGTACCCTTGTACACACGTACTCACGCCCGCTGGGGCCTGGACGTTGGCTGCCCCCCTCAGCCCAGCCCGCCGCAGGCAGTTCCTTTCCCAAACTTACCCATTTGGAGTGTAGGTCAGTTTTTGATGGTCCATTTGCTCTGTTTTAAGTACAGACACTGTTGCAGGGAGGGGGAAGCAGCTAAAGAAAATGGAGGAAAATATGTTAATTTCTTGTGGATGATGTGCTTAGTGTTTACCTCTGGGGGAGAAAGAAGAGGATTTTGGTATGATAATTGGAGGATTAAAGTATTATTTTCCACGCTGACTGGTTAAACTTTGCTCATTGATTCACCAGTGACCACGTGGACAGATGGGCCATTGGGCATGCGGTCAAGTCCCCTCCCTGGGGCTGCCCGGATGGCATAGGTGGCCGGCTCACATACACATAAGGCCTCAACATGGGCCCTGCTGCCTGTGTTTGGGATTCTCCTGGTGGGTGTCCTGGCACCCCCAGAGCCTGGGTTGGGGGCAGGAGAGGGCCCAGTGCAGTGTGCTGTGGTGCTTTGTTGTTTGTGCTTTTCCTGCTGGAGAGGATAGTGCAATTGTGTGCAGGGCAGCTGGCCGGCAGCACTATGGCTTAGGCAGCATGAACAGTGCAGGACAGGGCTCTGTGAGGGCAGCTCCCAGCAGCGCCTTCCCAGAAGCTCGGGGCTACTGACCATTAGTTTTGTAGTGCTGTGCCTCTGGCCTAGGAGGCAGCTTTTTTGAGGGCCGCAGAGACCACTAGCCCTCCTCTCTTCTCCAGGCTCAGGAAGGGGCATTGTGACTCTGGAACCTTCAGCTAGCAGGGGGCCTGGCCACAGCACCATCCCTTAAAGACAGTTCTCTGTGCTCACTGGAGGTAGCCCCTTGTCCCTGCCCAGCTCCATCGGGGCCTCAGCGTCTGGAGCCTTCTGGATTCTGAGCCGTGGCTTTTCCAGGTCCCTTGAGGGACCATTGCCCAGTCATGGCTAGGTCTGCATGGCCAGCTGATACTGCCTCAGCCTTTCTGCTTCTTCCTTCTTCCTTCTCCTTTCCTCCTCCTCCTCCTCCCCACTCCTACCGGTTTTGCTGTGTAGTCCAGCACTTCTGATCAAGTGCTGGGATTGCAGGCATGTACCACCATGCCCTTCTCACCTCCTCCTTTCTGTCACACATTGCCCTGTCCAGTGACAGGTGTGTTTGCATATGAGTGCTCCTCTCCCACCAGATACACAGCTGCCCACACAGTTCTTCACAGTGCCATGTGCACTCATGGCCACTCACAGTAAGCCACCCCTCGTCCCAGGCTTGCCCGCTTTCATCTCCCAACATGCCCTCTTTTCCCAGCAGTTGAGATGGTGCCCTGTGTCACTGACCTTGCTAAAAGTGTTGCAGGTAGTTGGATGTGATTGGGGGAGGGGGGGGCGGGAAGATGAGGGTTGGAAGGAGTGTAATGCTGATACAGGCATCTCTGGAGGAATGGTTGGGCCCAGAGGGCAAAGGGAGGATACAGTGGAGATGCCGTGTGCCTGTAACCTAGGTCTAGGACTACCCAGGGGCAGTGCCAGGTGTAGCTAGTCCTAGCAGTGCCCTTGGCTAGAGCTAAAGTTAGGGCTAACACAGTGGCCAAAAGGGACACAGAGTAGGCAGGAGTTCAGGAGGGAGGCAGCTGAGTCTGCTAACCATGGTAAAGGTGAAGAGGCTAATGCATGATCTCTCAAGAGCCATTCTCTTGTCTCCTGTCTGTGACCCATCTCTGTTACAAGGCCTCCTGCCCTCCAAGAAGGTGTGTGTGTGTGTGTGTGTGTGTGTGTGTGTGTGTGTGTGTGTGTGTGTGTGTGTGTGTGTGTGTGTGTGTGTGTGTGTGTGTGTGTGTGTGTGTGTGTGTGTGTGTGTGTGTGTGTGTCCAGAGGGGATGCCTCACCTCTTCCATAGGGAAGTCATCAGCCCAAGCCACTTGGTGTGTGTGTGTGTGTGTGTGTGTGTGTGTGTGTGTGTGTGTGTGTGTGTGTGTGTGTGTGTGTGTGTGTGTGTGTGTGTGTGTGTGTGTGTGTGTGTGTGTGTGTGTGTGTGTGTGTGTGTGTCCAGAGGGGATGCCTCACCTCTTCCATAGGGAAGTCATCAGCCCAAGCCACTTGGTGGCCTCTGCAGGTTGTGTCCAAGTCTTTTGGGCTAAGGGGCTATAGTTGGTGTATCTGGCCTTAGTCGAGGGCCATAACTGAATGCCTGTCTCTTTGTATCCCCAGTCAGCCACCTGCCTCCCCCAGCACACAGGAAGCCATTCAGGGAATGCTGTCCATGGCCAACCTGCAGGCCTCTGACTCCTGCCTGCAGACCACGTGGGCTGCTGGCCAGGCCAAGGGTGCTTCACTGGCAGCCCACGGTGCCCGGAAGAATGGGGGTGGCAGCAAGAGTGCGGGCAAGCGGCTCCTAAAGAGGGCCGCCAAGAACAGTGTGGACCTGGACGACTATGAGGAGGAGCAGGACCACCTGGATGCCTGCTTCAAGGATTCTGACTATGGTGAGTGTTGGGGGCAGGGAGGCCCAGTGCAAAGATGGGCCGGAGGACCAGGGCCCATGGCAGGCAGCACCCTCTGACAGTGGGAGCTGGGCCCACTGGGAGGCCATCCACAGGCCTGAGTATTCAAGCCCTTTATTAATTTTGAGATAGACCATAAAGTCCACAATTCAATAGCCTTTGGTGTCTTTAGAGATATGTGTAATTATAGCCATAATTTCAAAACATTTTACCCTTTCCAAAGGAAATTTTATTGCTATTAATAGTCATCTGCCTTCCCACCCCCTACTCCCATTCACCTGGCAGCTCATAATTTTTGAGTCCCTATGGATTTGTCAGTTTGGGTCATTCCATATAAATGGCCTATATAATGTGATCTTTTTACCACTGGTGTTTTTTACTCAGCATAATGTCTTCAAGTTTATCCATGTTTGGCTGGTGCCAGAATGTACTTCCTTTTTAAGGCTGAGTAATATTTCTTGATAGGCTCTTTGGGCACTTCCACTTTGGGCTGTTGTGAGTAGTGCTGCTGTGAATGTGTGTGTGTAACCTCTACATATCCCATCTACACACACACACACGCACACACACAGAACACACACACAGAACACAGACATGTGCATGGACCTAGGCTCAGGGCTTCCTTCGCTGTGTTCCCAAGTGGGCACAGCTAGGTCACAGGCCCATGTCTTTAACTTTCTGAGCTCCTGCCTGATAGGTTAGGTTTCCACGAAGCTGAACCCTATGGCCACACCTGTCAGATGAGGAGTCAGGCACTGGCCGTAGCTCCTAGCTCCTGACAGGGGCACAGGCCTCCTGCTAGGCTGACTGGTCTGGCTCAGGCAGGGCTCCGGAGGGCTGTTTTTAGCGAGCTCAGAGGCCCTGAGGGCAAGGGCTGCCACCACACCTCAGGGAATGTTCCTGCACACACATCACCATTATTGTGCTGGCCAGGCTCACTGTTCCCAGGTCTGGGCATGCCCTGGCTCAGTCCAGAGCCTTTTTCAACACCGTACTAATGGCTAGAAGCTGAGGTTTTGCCAAGCCAGGCTGCTGAGTTGGCAGCACCGTGGGCAAGGCAGGCCCTGCCCCACATCTGGTGAAGAGATTTGGGATTTGACAAACAGGCTGACAGCAAAGTAAACTCCCGTTTTTCTGCCCTCTTTTGGGGTGTGGAATGTCCTGTTTCATCTGCTGCCTCTGGAGCCACAGGCCCTGGAGTTTCCTGGACGGGCTTGCACTGCAAGGGCCACAAGCAAGTCACCTCCCCAGGCCACCCCGCCCAGGGTCACTGGGAAGTTCTGAACTCCCCCTCCCCCCAGATGCCCGGATCTTCAGTGCCGTCTTCTTTGATGGAACACCACTCCTGGGTCTGTACAGGTGCCCTGTTGTCTGGAGGTTTCTGAGCACCTGTACCCAAACGTGGGGCTCACTCTGGGCAGCTCCAGTTTGTTAGCCTGCAGCTCTGCCTCACTGTGCCCAGCAGCTCAGGGGCCTGTTCTCTCCTTGCCTCCCTCAGTTTACCCCTCATTGGAGTCTGACGAAGACAATCCTGTCTTCAAGTCCCGGTCGAAGAAGAGGAAAGGCTCAGACGATGCTCCCTACAGCCCCACAGGTAGTGTCGGGGGTGGGGGCCTGACATCTGACAAGGACAGCTGTGTCATCATCTGCCATCCATCCTACTGCTGAGGACATGGGCTCTGTGCCTGTGCTGTCCTGTGTGTGGCAGGGGTGGCCTCTTAGCCACAGCTCTGTTCTCCTGGGGACTGGTCAGCGGCCCTAGGAGCAGGACTGGGGCTCTGCCTGTGTCAGGGCCCTGAGCCCTGACCTCGCTTGCAACCTTTCACCCCCCAGAGCTGTCTAGCTCTCCAGTCTTCTTTCATCAGTAGCTACCTGAGGGGTACCGATGTATCTGTGGCTAAGGGACGTCTACTGGGGTGGCCAGTGGGGTGGGGGTGGGGTGGTGCCGCTGCCTTCCAGGTTGCCTTCACAGTTTGCTGGCACCCTAGCCTCTTCCCCATGGACGGCCCAGTGTGATGTCAGTCTCTTGAGTTGTGAGGTGGCTTCTCTTGGGGTTCTTAGACACAGGGCTGAGCTGGGGTTGGAGGGTGGCACCAGGCCTGGAGAGGCAGGGGGGTGGGGGCTGGAGGCTAAAGGGCTTGTTCTTCTCTTCCACAGCAAGGGTTGGCCCCTCGGTGCCAAGGCAGGACAGGCCTGTGCGTGAGGGGACTAGAGTAGCCTCCATCGAGACCGGGTTGGCAGCGGCCGCAGCCAAGCTGTCCCAGCAGGTGAGAAGGGGCGGAGGGGATCCACCTACACTGACCTCCCTGATACGTCTGTCCTGTCCTACCCATGGGGCATTGGATTATAATATGGCCCATTCCTCCTGGTTGCAGCTTCCAGCTGGGTGACAGGTAAACTGGACTGACCGCCTTTCCCCAGATAGTGCTGGACTGTTCTCTAGTGCAGGCCTCAGAGGGCCTCACAGCCACCCCACCCCCCACTCCTCTGAGGGGCTCTCTCTTAACCTAGGAATCACGGTCAAGTTTCCTCCCAGATAAGTTAATGAGGCCCGTCCCCACCAGCCCTTCTAATCTTGCTGGCTGCCTTTATCTCCTCCAGTCCAGAGAGACAGAGTCTTGGGATCTCAGGGACCTGATCCAGGCCTGGACACATCCGGGTAGCTCTGAGAGCCGAAAGGCCTTGACAACTCAGAGTACGGTGTCAGGGTGGTGGGCTGGTCCTATGTGTCCAGCCACCTGGTGACCATACACTGAAGGGGGGCCAGGCTGGCAGCTCCTGGACACCAAGGCCGTGTCTCTACACAACCCTGTGTCCCAGGGCAGCTCAGGTTTGCACCCTCAGCCCTACATTGCTCAGTGAGGGTGCTTTGGTGTGCTCGGCACTCAGCCCTTCCCACGCTTGGGCACCAGGGCCGAGGCCTCTGGGCCACAGCTCGGCTGGTCTGAGTCTCTTCCCTGATTTGTATCTAGGCAGAGACCATATTGGTTGCTTGCCATGCTGGCAGCTTGAGCAGGCTCAGGGCCCGAGGCTGCCCTGTGGGTGACATGTCCATGTGCTTTGTTCCAAGGAGGAGCAGAAGAGCAGGAAGAAGAAGAGTACTAAAAGGAAGCTGCCTCCTAACACTGTCTCATCCTCTGCCTCGGCCTCTACTGGTACCACCTCGGCCTCTACCACACCAGCCTCCACCACCCCAGCCTCTACCACCCCGGCCTCCACTACCCCGGCCTCCACCACCCCAGCCTCCACTAGCACGGCCAGTAGCCAGGCCTCGCAGGAGGGCAGCTCCCCCGAACCTCCACCTGAATCGCACAGCAGTAGCCTGGCTGACCATGAGTACACAGCGGCTGGTGGCTTTGCAGGGGCTCAAGCTGGCCGCACCTCCCAGCCCATGGCCCCTGGAGTCTTTCTCACACAGAGGCGGCCTTCTGCATCATCCCCCAACAACAACACCGCTGCCAAAGGTACCCTTGTCCTGCCCGCCCTTTGCTGGGCCCTCAGGAAACCCCAGACTCGAGGACCCTGTCCTGTGGGCGAGGATAGCACAGGCTGAGGGAAGGTGCCAGCCTCAGACCGTGGGGTTTGAGTTAGCTCCTCTCTGAGTGTTTGACAGCCCCACTGCGTCTCACACGAGTGCTTGCAGCTGGCCTGCTCTGTGGGCAGGCCCTGTCCATCTGTGAAGATGGCAAAGATCAGGAGCCGGTGCTGCATGGCCCATGCGGCTGGGTTGGGCTCTCCGTGCATTAGGTGGAGGTCCTCAGCCTGGAGCCAGTGTGTGGTCAGCTCCTTGCTGAGGCTGGGGAGTGACCTGAAATGCACCAGGCTGGACCCAGGGCACTGGTCCCTCTGTGTGTTGGCGCCCCCAGCTAGCTGCCTGCACTCTGGCAGTGGTGCTGGGAGGAGGTAGCATGCTTGATGGGACAGGGACCAGGGTGGTCTCCTCTCCCCTCACCACAGTCCCTGCCTGGTGCAGCATCCTCTCAGCCTAGATGCTGGCACTGTGGTGGTGGTTCAGAGTTCCCTCTGCACGTCTCCGGGGACAGAGCTGCCCCTCTGGGTCTTTGGGGACCGCCCCTCTCCCCCCCCAGCCTGTGGTCTGCTTCCCTGCCATCTGACATGTCTTCTTTTCTGTGTCCTCCCTGCTGCCCTCACAGGAAAACGTACAAAAAAGGGCATGGCCACCGCCAAGCAGAGGCTTGGGAAAATTCTGAAAATTCATCGGAATGGAAAACTGCTCCTTTAAAGTGTGGAAAGCCAGGATCCTTCTGCTCTGCTCAGGACCCCCCGGAGCCCCGCTAAAACATCAGCCCCTCCCTCCAAGGAGGGTGGCCTAGCTGCCTCACCCAGGGAGGACCCCACTTCCTCCCAGCCATCACTCCCCCCAATGAGCATCTGTCCCTTGAGCAGGCGGAGTGAGCCCAGTGAGCGGCTGTCCCTCGTTTTGAATATGGACATCCTTTCTCACGTTGCTTAGTGACCAGTTCCTCAAAAGCCAGTTTGAGGACCATTCCAGTTTCAGACAGCCTCCAGACACCCCTGAGTGTGGGTGTGGTTGCAGGGCCTTTGCAGCTCTGCTGGGAGCTTGAGTCCTTCAAGGAAGGTGGAGTGAGCCAATGCTCATCAGCCCCAGAGTCTGAGCTGGCCACAGGCTGGTAGCCTCCAGAGGCTTAAAAAAAGGCAAAGAACACAGAGATGAGGAGGAGCAAGCAGGATGCTTCTTTTAGCCCTTCCTTTCTCTTTCTGAGAGGTCTCAGACAAATCCACAGAGCACTCAGCCATCAAGAAGAGGCCTGCCCTGAGCTCCCCCAGCTGGCAGGTGGCAGGCAGGCTGACCACCCAGGGCTCTTTCTCTGGGGAGGCTAGGACCAGCAGCTGGTGTGTTCATGTGGGGAGGGGGCATTGTGGGGTTCCCAGGGAAGGGCAAGGGCTCAGCCACGTCTTAGGGTCCGGGGGACCCAGGCTAAGCCGCGTGGAGGGCCCCATCCAGCACTGCTGGCTACACTCTGGAGAAGCACTTCTTGGCCAAGGCCCCTCCCCCTCCCCCCAGCCCTGAGACCGACCGATGGGCGGGTGGCGACCAGGTGTCTTGGGTGCCTGTGGATGAGCACTTGTGTTCCCCCGCGTGGGCGCGTGGCGTCGAGCGCGGCCGTCCTGGATGGCATGTCTGCCCGTTGACACGGAGGGGCTGGATTTGTTTCTCAGGCAATCCTGTATTTTAATTTTAGATGTATTTCCTGAAGCATATTTTTCATAGAATGTAGCGTGTAAATAGCTTTTTAAATGACTTCTTTTTTATAAGAGTAAAAGTATCTCCTAGGAATTTCTTTCTATAGAGTCCTTCATTAACCTTTATACGAGTTTTTTGCCGACTACGATGGACACTTGGGTTCCGACGCTTTTTTCCTTTTTCCTTCTTTCCTTTTGTTATTATTCTTACTCTTATTTTTTTCTTTTAGGAACTAAGGTATTGCCTGAAAAACAAGTGCCGTGCGCGCAGCCTTATATACTCTGCCTCTAACAGAAGCAAATAGTCCACAAGAGATGTATTTCAGACGCGTTTTAAAGACGCGTCTTCAACTTTCATACCAGCTCTTTTGTTTTCCTTCTTGTATGACGAGGGATCGGGGAAACAGTTATTTTACTAGCACCTTGTGAAGTGTTTCTGTGTTTTGTGATGCTGTAATTTATTAATGTTTGTAGCTTTTTATATTTGTACATTTCTTATGAGCTTTGTTTATATGCCCATGATCTGGGTGTTCTGTCCGCGAGGAGAGGCAGCTTGGCGGAGGCCTTACCCACGCCTGCCGTCCTGTGAGCAGGGACTCCGGCCACCCCACCGTCCCCAGAGCCTAAGGCTGTGAGGGAGTCCACCCCCACCCAGCCCCGGGCCACGCAGAACTGGTGTTTTTAAAGCTCCCTTCTCCCCCCCCCCCCCCCCCCCCCGTCCTTGTGACCATTTATATAATCTAACCCCAGGCATCAAGCTGTCCTCTCTCTTCCTCTCTCTTTTTAATTTTATTATTATTTTGGCAACATGTACATTTCTAACAAAAGTTTATCGTGGCTATTAAAGTGTTTTATTTCCCAATTCATATTACTCTTGTATCGAGTCCATGAGGTCTAAGGCAACTTAGACCAAAGTTTTAAAAAAAAAAAAAAGTAAAAATATTTCAGGTTTTGTACAGAATCATGTCTGTGTAGTTTCTGCCTCTTTCGCTGTGGTCCAGACACCACCTTGCCCAAGCCCCACGCCCTGGCCACCAGCATCCCCGGGGAGAGGCTGGGCTTGGATCCCGAGGCTCCCATGACTTGAGCCTGGCCAGCAGGGGCCAGCCAAAGAGCCTCCAACTCTGGCCCTGCAGTTGTGGGGGAGGATCTTCCGGTGCATTGTCCTGTAGGCAGGGTCACTTCACAACAAACCCACACAAACAGCCCCGCTGGCCACTCCCTCCAGTGACTTGAGGATGGGAGCATGCTCCATGGCAACCGGTAACCATGGTGCATGTGGGCAGGGTGGCAGGGACATGAGCAGAGCTGGTTGGAGGGATGCACGCGAATTGCAGCAGCGGTCTAGGAATGGCTTGCCCTCGGGCCACACCTGCTATTCAAGTTTAGGTCCCAGCCTCAGATCCGCATGAATCTCTCCAAGTGACAGTGACAGAAGCTAGCATGGGGACTCCAGGGAAGGAACTACAGACGGGGTGCGTGGCCAGGATCACCCAAGTGTGCAGAGTCAGCAAACTAGAAGCAGATTCTTTGAAGGAGAACCAGCTGCATTCCAGGCTGCCCAACCCCTGACAGTGGAGCACTGTGGGTATAAATCACTTGGTGACCTTTATCAGGAAGCCTGTGCCATGACCTTGGGATCCTTCTCTGAGCATCCTCAAGTCCCAGTTAGATGCTCCAAAGAGACACCCCATCTTGAACACCTGAACGGAGGCACTGTGTACAGGATTTCTTCTGGACCTCAGAGCTGCAGGGTGGGGGTGAGGTCCTGGTGTTGCCACCCTGGGCCTGTATTCAGCTGTAGGCTGGTGGGGATTTCAGATGCAGTATGGACAGTCACAGCCCAGACCTCAGCAAGAGATATGGGGCCTATTAGCCCCTATTCAGTAATAACAGGAATGTCCCTGGGGTCCCCAGAGCTGATGGAAGACAGTGCCCTGGACTGAGGTTCTCTGGGCTGTGCTGCTTCTCCAGGCTCAGGTACTGGAGCCTGGTCAGGACAGAGCCTGGAGTCCCTACAGCTACGCTGTCCAGGGGCTGGCTGATTTGCCCCTCTCCCATTTAGGCTATGAAGACTGTCGGGAAGCTAGGATCCCAATCCCAGTAGCAGCTTCCCCATGCTACATGGCCTCTCTCTGGGCCCAGACTCCATCTTGTGCCGTCCTGGCACTAGCCTGGAACGTGGCCAAGGGCTGTAAACTGGTGCTCACTGTGTGCTTCCACCTGTGTATCTTGTATAAAGGCAGAGGGCTGAGTGGCCCTGAGGTGCAGGACAGGGCCCTGGCCAAGATCATCCTGGTCTGATGCGCCCCCTGCCTCCAGAGGACCATGCCCCCAGGCCTCAAAATAGGGAGGCTGGGAGGGGAAGCCCACAGCACAGTGGCTCCCTAGATGCCCAACTCTACCCCTTCCCCACCCCTCCCTCCACAAGGGGGGTGGGGTGGGGTGACAGGAACAGGAACCAGGTCCCTTCACTTTCTGCTCTGCACCACCAGGAGGAGCCCTTGTTCTGACCTCAGTGGGCACCTTAGCTCAAAGGCCAGGATGAGGTGGTCTCTCCATGCCAGAGGACCCAAACTTGGGGCTGGGTCTCTACTGCAGGGAGAACTGACCTCCACCCAGCACAGTCCCCTCCTGGGTCCCAGCACAGTCACAAGGAAGCCATTGATGGGACTTTGTGCCCAGAAAGATCCCTTGACCTTGGCCTGGAGCATAGTTCCCTGCAGCTGGTCCTGACCTCCTGCTAGTCTCGATGGAATAGAGAGCCTGGGCTTTTGGTCCCAGGACCTGAGGTTCTGGGGCTGTTTGTTCTGCAGCTGTCTTAGCGCTACCTGACTGATGTGGCCTCACCTGTCCAAGGAGCAGGAAAACCCACATGTGGCCCTTTTCAGCCTTCCGGTCCATGCAGACTCACCTGATTTCCTAAGATTCTCCAGTGCAGGGCTGGGTGAAGATGCTGCCCCAACTGTCATTCAGGGCCACAGTGACTGGGGGAGGGGGTGGGGGTAAGGGGGTGTGATCATCTTTAGTTCATGTCACCATAGAGTCCACAGAGGCTCAGAGCACAGCCAGAGCCATGCTGTCTCTGTACCACAGGACCAGGTGTAGGTGGCCCACCCATGGGAAGGACAGGCCCGGAAGGTCCCTGGAGTAGCCCCATGGGAAATGGGGACGTTTCTGAGGCAGGCAGCCAGACCTCTGTGAGCAGAGGGAGAGGCTGGTGGGCCATTGCCAAGGGCTTCCCATCCCCCACCTCCTTGCCATGTGTCCATCTACTCCATGTTTGGCTGAAAGCTCAGCAATAAAGTATCTCAGTCTGTCCCCAGCATCAAGTTTATTGATGTCTTCTTGTTCTACTGCCCCAGAGCCAGTCCTTGAACCTACAGGAAGAGGCCCAACAGGAAAGCCATGGGGGTAATGCTCAGAATGAACACCAGGGGGCAGGGCAGGGCCAGCAACAGGCTGCCCATTGCTGGTGGTTATTTAGAGCCTAGGGCTGGTTACAGATCTGTGATTGGATGGGGGAGGGGGAGGAGGGGACAGTGACTCAGGAAATAACACACAAGCTATGGATGCTTCGGGAGAGGTAGTGAAATCCAGACTACCTTAGTCATTAACTCTGAAGCACTGGTGTCTGTATTTTCTTTTGTGTGCTACACAGTCACCCTCTGAGGGAGGTCCTATGAGAATCTCTTCTTTACTAATGGGGAAACTGAGGTACTCAGTTACACAGATGGTAGCAAAGGATTTAACTACAGCCCTTAGGCTTTGGGGAGAGACCGTCCTGCAGCACATAGTAGCCAGGAAAACAGCCCCCCAAAGCCAGCTGGAAGAGTATACAAAATGCACAAATGCCCAGGATGTGACAAAATTGTCCTTTCCAAGGATGTCTGCAAGTGGAGAGGGCTGATTCCCACTAGAGGGTCACAAGGGTCACATGCCCACTAGGGGTGCATGCTCACCAGCGCTGTCCCTACTCCCTCCCCTCTGGGTATTTGGCTCTCTCCAGGGCCTGCCTCAGACCCTGCACAGTCCTGCACAAGGAGCCTGCTTACAGAGAGGGACACCTAGGCAGGGTTTGTCTGGTTACATAGCAAACCAAGAGTCTCTGCCCTTCTTGCAAATGGCATCAGAAGATTGAACAATGGGAATGAGAAAAACATGTACCAGGCACTGGTGCTCACACCTGTGATCCTAGTTACACAGGAGGCTGAGATCTGGGGGATGGAGGTTCAAAACCAGCCAGACTAGGCAGAAATGTATTGAGACTCCATCTCGATTAACCAGTAAAAAGCTGGGTTGGAGGTGTGGCTCAAGTAGCATAGCACTAGCCTTGGGCAAACAAGCTGAGCAAGACAGCAAAACCCCTATAGCAACACAAAACAGTCAACAAAGCAAAACATGTAAAGGATTAAAAAAACAACCTAGTCGGTGTCGAGGTCTTATCACTTTCTCTCTTTTCTTCTTTCTCTCTTTTCTTCCACTCTCTTTTTCTTTTCTTTTTGCCAGTACTAAGGCTTGAACTTAGGTCCTGGGTGCTATGTCTTAGCCTTTTTGCTCAGTCTGGTGTTGTACCACTCAAGCTATAGCTCCACTTCTGGCTTTTTGCTGTGCAATTGGAGATAAGAGTCCTATGGACTTTCTTGTCTGGGACTGGCTTTGAGTTGCAATCCTCAGACCTTAGTGTCCTGAGTGGCTAGGATTACAGACATCAGCCAGCAGTATCCGGCCAACCATGGGTCACCCATGTGGCCATGGGTCACATTTACTAAAGGTTCACTGTATGCTGTCAGGGTCCCCAATTTTTCACATGGCTAACTCCTAATCATGCTCCCTAAGTGCTATCCACAGAGAGAGCAGGACTGTGTGGACCAGCCAGTCTGGCCTGGGAGGCCAATCTGAGAAGGTGACTATTGAGCAGACAGACCCCCTGAGACAGGGACGCAGTGTTCTGGAATGGGAACAGTATGTGCAAAGGCTCTGTTAGCAGGCCCTTCCCCTCGCCTGGCTGTGGGCCATCAAGTGATATCTCAGCTTCCTTATCTGCAGAGTTGGAGCAATGGTCCTGACTTGAACCAGTGCTACTCACAGGCCAGCTACCCTTGGCTACGCAGTGTACCCACCAGCCCTTCTGCAAGGCACTCTACTCCACTTTCCTGCCCAGAGGATCTGGCTCACTATGGGACCTTGGGTAGGTTAGTGTCCCTCTCTGGGCCTTTTTTCCTTTGCTTTCTTGATGATAAAACCTCTCCACCTGGAGGGGAAGGGAGGGACTTTCAACATGCCTCGTGGGCAGATCTGTCCTGGGAGAAGGGGAGAAGCTGCTAGTGGGCGCCAGGTGCCAGACCTTTTTGGATGATTAATTAAACATTTACTTATTTCCAGTTTTCACACTTTGGAGTGAACCCTTTGTTCATTTTTTTCCAAACACAGCAGGGTTTTTTGGGTGGATTCCGGCCCCCCTCCTCCCCTCCACCCCTTCTCCCCTACTCCCGCCCCCCCCCACTTCAGCTTGGGAAGCAGGGCTGTGTCTGGTAGAGGGAGTGGGGTGCAGGGCAGAATAGCCAGTGGGGAGGGGTGGCCACAGGAGGGGAGCTGGGCTGTCTACAGCCTGACAAATGGTCTCCCATAAAGTCCTGGCCTCCCTCACGAACCGCCCACCGCCCACTATGAGTCCAAACAAGCCAGGGATGCCACCTCGGCAGAAAAATGAGGCTATTCCATTAACATCTGACACGGATTTACAGGCCCCAAACAGAAGAGCTAGTGTGTAAACACCCCAGCCGGCTGGCCCTTGCAAGGCCTCTGAGCAGGATCCTAGTAATTAATTAATTGTCCGCCTGGCCCAGAGGGACCAGGGCCCCAGGACCCAGCCTGTGGGACTTCCAAATTGGAGTCCCACTTGGCCTGGCACATGGAGCGGCAGGGATGCGGAAGCTGCTAGGAAGACACCCAAAGAGAGCTGCGCCCATTCTGACCGCCATGTTGGGTGGTCTTGGAATTCATGTCCTCCCAGTGGAATAGGGCAGTGTGGCTGGTCGTGGGAGCTAAGGGCCTTCTGAGCATCTTGTGAGGATTGCACCTGCCAGGCCTGAGCACCGCCCACCCCTACGATTGTCTCTAGGCCACCCTGTTGGACACCTGCCCAGCCTAGGATGTTCTGCATACAGGAAACACTGATCTGCTTTATCATCTCTTTAAATCAATTTGGTTGAGTTAATAAGTGTGCAAGGACACATCAACATGGCTGCAGGGGACTTTTTACACTGAAGAGGGACATTGCCTACATGTCAATAATGTTCCCTTGGCTTCTTGTCAAAGGGAACGCTAACAGAAATGCAGTGTTTTCTAATGCCCCCAGCTCTTTTCCCTTTTCCTTTTCCCCTTCCCTTCCCTTCTTTTCCATTTTCTTCCCCTCCTCCTCCCCTCTCCTTCCCTCCCTTTTCCTTCCCTTTTCTCTTTTTCCTTCCTTCTCCTTGCCTTCCTTCCTCCCTCCTTTTCTCCCTCCCTTCTTCCCTCGTCTCTTCCCCTACCCTTCTTCTCTCCCTCCTGTTTTCCTTTCCTTTCTTTTTTATTCCTTTTTCCTTCCCCTCCTTTCTTCTTTCTCTCCTTCCCTCTCCTTCCTTCCTTCCTTCCTTCCTTCTTTCCCTTCTTTCCTTTTTTTTAAAATTTAATTCTCTCCCCTTCTCCCTTCCCTTCCCCCTCAACTATTCAGGGCGTCTCACTCATCCTTCCAGGGGGCCTTTCAAGGGCCTCAACTATTGATCCCTCAACTCTGATCCCTCAGCTGGGGGCTGGGGCACATGGACTGTGACCTGGGGACAATCCTGCTTGCCGCTGGGCGCCATCAGGATTACAGAGATAAACCACATTAGCCAGCACACTCATGGAAGGGACACACAGTGTTTCCTGGGCCATTATCACTGCTCAAAAAGCCATCCATTTCACCTTAAAGTCTCGGATGCCCTCCTGCTTCCTGGCTTAGCTCAGCCCCTGAGATGAGCTGTAACTCCTGGCTGAGTGCTGAGCTCCTGGTGAGTTCCTCCCCTCTGCTTCCAGGTGTGTGAGCTCACAGATGTCACAGAGGATTCAGTTTCCTTGTAGGTGAGTTTCCTTGTAGGTGAGTGGGGTCATGAAGCCACTTCTGGGAGAAGGAGGAGGAGGAGGAGGAGGAAGAAGAAGAGGAGGAGGAGGAGGAGGAGGAAGAGGTGCCTGGCACTTGCAACAGATGGGGGTCCAGAGTTTCTGGGGAATTTTATCCTTTTGTGAAGTTGTTTTTCCTGTCCTAAATTCAGTACTGTATAGTACTTCCCTTGCCGTGTTTCCAAGTCATCAAATCCGGCTCTTCTGACACCTGTGAAGCAACTCTGAAGGCTATTGGTGGGGCCCAACATCGTGGGCTGTGCCCATACTTCCTTGTAGAAAAGAGAGATGTAATATCCCTCCCAGGTCCCCCAACATTGGCCCTGGCCTGTCTCTCTAGTTCCCTTTCCACATCATCTCTGGAATTCAGCTCCAAATCATCATCTCTTTTCATTACTCTCCAGCTCAACAACCTTCCATAGTTCCTTACTCTCCAGCCTGGACATCCAGAGCACAGCAGGGCAGGGGATCCTGTAGGTGCTCTAACAGGCCTCCCTGTGGCCTAGTTTAAGACAGTCTCTGGACTTTGACCCTATACAGTGTGGGGGCCATGCACTAAGCCAGTGGTGGTCTTGTCTCCACAGCTCATGGGCCTAAGTGGAGAAAAGGGCTTTTAGAATAAAAGCCACTCCTATAGTGGCTTGACAGGAGGTGTAAGAGGAAGAGGTCTCCAGGACTGTGAGGGTGTAGGCTAGGGTAGGGGTGGGGATTGGAGGGGCATGAGGGGCTGGGGGAAAGGGAAGGGTAGGCAGTGCTGAGCTGGGCTAGATGGGTCAGTCAGGCATCCGGGTGGCCTTTCCTGGGGCCTGGGGTTATCACTGTTTCCTCCTGTGAGGCCTGGGTGATTCATGGCCTCAGGGCATCCGGGCAGGTGCTCAGGGGCTGGTGGATGAGGCAGTTTCTACCATGGTGGGCTAGCCTGCTCTGTCATGTAAGCTAAGTCTCCCCAGCCCAGCCCATTCTAGATAGAGGCCATTGGCCTGAGATCCCCCTGGACACTGTCTCATTCTGAACTTGCCTGAACTCAACAAGTTGGAACTGGCCTTCCCTGGGCAGGGGTGTGTGTATGGGGTGGGTGGAGGGCATCTTAGTCTCATATAAAACACAGGCTGAGCACAGTCTTTACCATCTACATTTAGAGTAAGATGCTGGTCTTCTGCGCTCCTACAAGGATCACCACTGAGCTAAGCTTCCACAATTTAGGGGTGTCTCTAGCCCATGTCTCTAAACTCTTCCAAGTTCTCCCCTCAAAATAGGAACCACACAGTCAGCTTTAGTGACAGAAGCAATCCTGCTTCTCTAGTACCAATTTTGTATGGTAACCACACTTTTTGTCGAAATAATTGATAAAATATAGCTTAAGGGAGATTTTTTTACTTCCTTTTTATTAACATATATTAATTTTACAGAGGAATCCCACTGTGATATTTCCATACATGCACATGAAGTAAAATGCTTTGATCATATTCACCCCTCCAATCATCCTCTGTGCTCTTCTTTTCTGTCCCACTGGTCCCCTCCTCCTCAGTCCTCATTTACACTCAAGTCATTTTTTATATCTATATTCTGCATATGAGAGTGAACATGTGATACTTGTCTTTCTCAGTCTGACTTATTTCACATGATGCTCTTGAGTTCCATCCATTTATTAGCAAATGATATTTCATTCTTTTTTATGGCTTGAATAGTTCATAGTGTATATCACTACATTTTCTTGATTCATTCATCACTCAATGGACTTCCTAGGCTGAGTTCATAGTTTGGTTGTGCCGGTGTCTATGGATCGTATGCTGATTTACATTCCCTTAGATATATTCCCAGGAGTGATACAGCAGGATCATAATGGAAGTTCTATTTTTCATTTCTTGAGGAACTTCCATACTGATTCCAGAATGGCTGCGCTAATTTGCATTCCCACAGACAATGTATAATGATTCCTTTATCCCCAAATCCTCACCTACATTTGTTATTGTGAACTTGCCAATATTATTCTTCACAGGAATATAAAAAATTTCTAAAATATATATGGAACCACAGACAATCCTGAATAATCAGAGCAATCTTGATCCAAAAGAACAAAGCTGGACGCATCATATTGTCAGATTAAAAAAATAATAAAGCTGTAATAATCAAACCAATATAGTACAAGCATAAAACGTCTCCTCAACCAATGAACTAGAATAGAGAGCCAAATATAACCTGATATCTAATGCCAAATGATTTTCAAATAGATGTCAAGAAGACACAATGAGGAAAGGAGAGTCTCCTTAATGAATAGTGTTGGGAAAGCTGCATATCTATGTAGAGAAGAATGAAAATAGACCCTTATTTTACTACATATACAAATATCAACTCCAAATGGGCTAAAGACTTAAGCATAGGCCTGAAAGAATAAAACTACTCAAAGAAATTCCATGAAATGAATCTGAGCAGAAATTTCTTGAGTATGACTCTAAAGACATAAACAATGAAAGCAAAAATAAGCACTTAGGACTATACCAAACAAAAATAGCTCTGTACAGCAAAGGAAGCACAATAGAGGAGGATACAATGTGGCCTGGGAGAAATTATTTGCAAAACATAATTGAATAAGGAGCTCGTACCCAAAATATTCAAGGAACTCCGATTCCCCAATAACAAGGAAACAAATATATGTTTAAAAATGGTCAGAGGACCTGGGCACCAGTGGCTCACATCTGTAATCTTAGCTACTCAGAAATCTGAGATTTGAGGATCATAATTCAAAGCCATTTCTGGTAGGAAAGTCCATGAGACAATTATCTCCAATTAACCAAAGTCAAAAGTAGGGTTGTGGCTCAAGTGGTAGAGCACCATTGTTGAGTGAAAAAACTAAGAAAGTGGCCAGGCAGTGAGTCAAGCCCCAGTATACATGTGTGTATGTGTATGTGTATGTGCATGCACACGCACACACAAAGAGTCAGAGGATCTGAATGGATAGTTCTCAAAAGATAAACAATCTGTTTTTAAAGCCATGGATGAGTTTTGGCATGAGCTTTGTGTCATTTTCTGTAAATGATTCTTTTTGTAAAGCCATCAAATGTATGTTTGAATGACTTTTCATCTGAGTATATGACAGGACAACATTTAAATCAATACACAAATCAAGTCATTCAAGCTGACACAATTGGAAGAAAGTGGATGCAAGGAGAGATGATAGGGAGAGCAGGGACCTAAAGTCCTTTCACACGGGGCTTGGTCATTTGGAACAATCAAATTGTTCATTTGGGGGTAAAATTCTTACGTTAGTGTAGATGACATGCTATTTGGTAAAAGAAAGCAACCATGATATAAACTGGACTTTTTCTTTTTTCTTCAGTATAGTTACCCTTCAATATACAGAAGAGCCTGCTTCCAGAATGCCCTCAGAGACCAAAATTGATGGATACCTAAGTCCCTTGTAGAAAATGGCCAAGTATTTGCATAACTTAGGAACTTCCTCTCAGGAACTTTAAACCATCTTTAGATAACTTATAATAGCAATGCAGTGTAAATGCTATCTAAATGATTGTCCTATTTTATCACTGGGTAATAATGATGAGAAAAATGTCTGCAGATGGTCAGTATGACACAATTTGTTTTCAATTTTTCCATCCATGGTTGACTGAGTCTGTGGATGTGAGATTAGTAGGTATGGAAGGTGGGTTGTGTTTGCTTTAAGAGAAAGATTCTTAAAGCTGGTGGGGTTTTCTGATGCCAGGAAACCAGGAAATGGGAGAGTATATTTAGCAATCAGAGTGGCTTAGTTCATGGTAATTGGCATATGGATACTTAGTAATTTGGATTCCAGTTGTTTAAACAGATAGTCTTGACCAGATTAAACACACTGTGAGTAGGTCTTTCTTTGAGAAATAAGATGGAGAATGCCTTGCTGAATGGTAGGTTAGCTTTCTCCAGGCTTTAATGATTTCCCAAATCCTTGCATAATGATTCTGGCTATTTCCTGATAACTCATGGTCTTCCTGTTACCTTTTCTTTTCCCTCAAAGTTTAGCAAACTCTTCTTTGTATTTTGATACAAACTGAAAGATGTCTTCGTTTTTAGCAACCCACTGAATACAAGATGCCATCTCAGAACTGTACAGGAACTTTGTGAAGCCATTCAAACAGTCTCAGCTTCTTACTGCTTTTTCTACCCATTTGCTGAAATAACCAGAGAAGCATACCATGTTCATGGATTGGAAGATTGAACATGTTGAAGCTGCCATGTCTGAAGGATCCCACACATCCATCTCAGGGGACCATACAGAGGCAGGCAGGCACAAGAGAAAGATTATTAGAAGGTTTATTAGAGGAGCCATATTTCCCCCAAGAGGGACATGGCCTCCGTCCCCATCCAGGTAGCAGGAGGATCTGAGGGATAGGAAATGAGGTAGATGGCAGTTCAGGTGGGTCTGGGTGGAGAGAGGGAGGGGCCAGCTGTATGGAGGGAACTCCAGGAATGGGAGGGGGGGCCAGGTGCTGGTGGAGCTGAGGACCAAAGGTGAGCCTAATACTAACAATGTCAGTACTACATAAATTGATCTAGGCATAATGTAATTCCTATCCAAAAAGATGGATATAGATAAGCTTATTATAAAATTTAGATTGAGATCAGAAGCCTTAAAGAAGTGTTAGGGGTGGCATTATGTCCTCTTAAATTCAAATGTGGATACCATAATCCCCAGTACCTCAGTATGTAGCCTTATTTGGAAATAGCATCTTTATAGAGGTAATGAAATTCAAATGAAATCATTGCAGGATCCTAATTAACCTAATGACCTTATGAAACTCAGGGCTTTGGTACTGTCTCTGAACTTTCTTGCTTAAAGATAATATGCTCTAACACTTGAGCCACACCTCTACTTCTGGCTTTTTGGTGAAGATAAGAATCTCACAGACTTTACTGCCTGGACTGGCTTCAAACTGAGATTCTCAGATCTCAGCTTCCTGAGTAGCTAGGATTATAGGTGTGAGCCACTGGCGCTCAGCTTATATCCTTCAGCTTTTTCACTCAAGGCTGGTACTCCTACTGTTTCAGCTACAGATCCATTTCGGGCCTTTTGCTGGTTGATTGGAGATAAGAATCTCATGGACTTTCCTACCCAGGCTAGCTTTGATCCTCTATTCTTGTATCTCAGCCTCCTGAGTAGCTAGGATCATATGCATGAGTCACCAGCTCTTGGCTATAATGGACTCTTACAGCTCAGTAATAAGAAGATAACACAATAAAATTGGATAAAAGATTTGAAAGAGTCTTCAAGGAGTAAGGGAATGAAAATTAGCATATAGAAAGTACTTATTAGCCTTGCCACTCAGGGAGATGCAAATTCAAAATGTATTAAAATATATTCACTAGATTGGCTAAAATGGAAATGACAACCCGGGGCTGCAGCTGGTGGAAAAAAGAGGGCTCACTGCACAGAAGACTTTGGTAGCTTCTTAATGAATTAAACACCTACTTACCATAAAAGCCACATAAAGTGTTTTCTACTTTATTCTTGGGTACTTTCCCCAGAGAAATGAAGTTCTGTAGTCCAGAACTGCTCTATTTATAAGTTACTTTAACTGGAAACAGTTCCCAAATCTAGCAACAGGTGAGCGAATGAGAGGCCCTGGGAGATCTGACTGATTACTTGTCCCTGGGGAAGAATTTTGAAATCATATGAGGGGCCAAAGAAACCAAACTCAGGACAGGCATGTGGTAGGATTCCATGCATAGGCAATCTGTGAACAGGCAACACAAGCCCCATAGGGACAGATACATCACTGGCTTTCTGAGGCTAGGGTGGGATTACCAGAGGGGCTCAGGAACATGGAAGTGCTCCACATCTTCATTGTGGTGGGCCATCCATGGCACTTCACACTTGTTGGTGAATTTTGTGAATTTCAGAGTGTGTAAATCATAGCTCTATAATGTTGGTGGGTTGTTGTTATTGTTGTTGTTGTTGGTGGTGGTGGTGTGTGTGTATGTGTATGTGTGCCTGTGTGTCAGTATTAGGGCTTGAACTTAGGACCTTGTGCTTTTGCTCAGCTGTTTCTGTTTGTGACTAGTGCTTGAGCCATGCCTCCAAGCCATGCTGGTTTCTTGGATATAAAAATCTCACAGGTTTGTCTGCCAGGCTGGCTTCAAACTGCAATTTCTGCTGTTGTTTTGTTTTGTTTTTAGAAAGTCAAGTTCAGCTCTGTGCCCCTTCCAGAGGCACAGATCTTAGAACCCCTGCACACAGCTCCCAACCCCCTCACCCCAAAAACCTCCAGCAGGAAACCTGCATCCAATCTCCTGAGCGAGTCAGCTCCTACCTGTGTTTGGAAATCCAAGCCTGACAGGTGGGGTGGGTCTTGCTGTTTGGGGGTGGGGTGGGTGGGTTGAGGGCTGATTCGTTAAAAGGTTTTATGAAAGCATGCTAAATAGACCGTGCAATTGCGAGCATAAGTTCTTCTCTGGTGGAAATTACTCAGCCATTTGGTTCTTATTTTGGTGAATGCGGTTCGGCCCTTTTGAACACTCACTTGATATTCCTCGGCTGCCAAAGCAACAGGAAGATATGCTTTGAATTCCCTGTAAACCCCGTGTAAACACCAGACTTACGGGTAATTGCAACAGAACACCAGCTCTGCCTGGGCAGCTCTGCCTGGCATGTCTTCCTTGACTACTGCCACTAAACACACCCAGACACTGGGCCCCTAAGCTTCAAGGTCTAACGCGTGCCACTTGAGTCCCCACCCCAGACAGACAGAGGCCAGGGCTTTTGGGAGGAGCGTTTGGGGAAGGGTTGCTTGTCACTCCCTAGCCCTTGCCCTTTGGTGTATGGACTCCCTTCATCCTGGGTGGATCCTGCCATCAACTTGACTCTGGTCTCCAAAGCCAGGACCTCAGGCGTACTCCGAACACTGGCTTCTGTTCAGCTGAGCATCACAGGAGGGTCCACAATGGTCTCGGGTTTCCTTCTTACCCTACCTTGGCTGCAAGGGCAATGGTGTCTTTCCCAGCTCCCAGGACACCCACCTTTGGTGAGTGTTGCTTATTTGTATTCTGGCCAATCACTGGGGGTCCTGCCTCAAATCTGTAGGGTGGTCTCCTCTTGTTTCCTGGCTTTCTGGAATCTTCTCAGAGTAGATGTCTCATCCAATCAGATTCCCTCTGAGGGCTTGAGGTGCCAGGGAGCATTCATCTGAGTAAAGTCCCCAGAAATCAATATTTTAGTCAAAGCCACTGGCACGTGGGGAGAGGAAGTCAGGGCTACGGCCTGGATGAAGCCTCTGGTCCAGGTTGGGCAGGCCCCACATGGCTGAGGCCCTGTGGAATGAGGAGGGGCTGTGGGCATGAGCCCAGAGCTGGCAAGTCCCAGCTGGCACAGCACACAGAGGCCTGGCCTTGGCAGTGATAGGATGGTGTGGGACTCAGGGAGGCCTCCTACCCTACCCTACTTCCATACGGCACACAGGTCTATAAGTAGAGGCCTGAAGGCCCCCCAAGCCGGTAGGGTTTTACTCTGCCAGAGCTGTCTCCCTAAAACATGCCACATGCCACATACCACATGCCACATACCCATTATTCACAGGCTCCTGCCATTGCCAGAATCTCCTCCTTCCAGATGAGATCTTACCAGGAGGGATATTTTATACCCAGAGCCAATAGTGGTCACAATTGGACATTGTTGGGAGGGTGAAGGTGGAGCAGAACCAGCTGCCAGGATTATGGACATGTTGGGCTACTTTGCTGGACCTTGGACCCATAGGATCCCATCAAGAAATAGAGGAAATGAACAGGCCGATGGGAGGAAGAGGAAGAGGTCTGGACCAGAAAAGCCTGACCTCCCTCTTAGAGAGCTGCAGAGAAAGGGTGACTGAACTTAAAGTCATGAACACTTCAGCAGAGGGCTGAAGCAGGACTCTACCAGGGCGGGGCCTCGTGGTCATCTAAGTTCCTTGTGGAAAAAGGTAGGCTTCAGCTCTTGAACTCACAGGGTCACATGAGCATGAGGAATAGTGACACGTGTGAAACTCTTAGCTCCTGATAGGTACACAAGACACACCATAAGTTGGTACCAGAATTATTGGCTTTAAGGCAAGGCTGTAGCTCAGTGGTAGCGTATTTGTTTAGCACATGCAGGGCTCTGGGTTTGATCCTAGCACCACAAATGAAACAAAACAGAATGATTAGTTCCAGAAAAGCCTCTGAACTCACCAGTCCCCTACCCAGCCAGGGCTCTATCTCTTAGGTTAGGCCTGGGAGTAGGGGTGGAGGTCTTACCTACATGGCAAATGACAGCCATCTAGGAAGTTACTGGAGAACATCCAGCTACAGTAAACTCAGCCATTCTGACTTGATGGGCCCTAGTTGTTACAATTCCGCTGTCATGAGGTGACTGTGTCCCTTCCAAACTTCACATGTGGCCAATGTGACGGTATTAGGAGGTGATCAGTATTAGGAGGTGATCAGACCAGAAGGTTCCTCCCCAAATGGGTTCAAGGTCCTTATGAAAGGCTTTAGGAGCTGGGTACTGGTGGCTCATGTCTGCAATCCTAGCTACCCGGGCAGCTGAGATCTGAGGATAATAGTCTGAAGTCAGCCTAGGCAGGAAAATCTGTGAGACTCTTATCTCCAGTTAATCACCAAAAAAAAGTAGAACTGTGGCTCAAGTAGTAGAGCTCTAGACTTGAACAAAAAGCTCAAGGACAGTACCCAGGCCCAGAGTTCAAGCCCCAGGATCCCCACCCCTACTCCCACCCCCCACAAAAGCTTCAGGCAGTGTTTGGCTCTCTACTCTTTCTTCCTTCCATCTGTTAACTGAATCTGATGGTAACTTGAAGCTAGACTTGCCAGCCTCCAGAACTGTGAGAAACCAATCTTTGTTCTAAATTACCCAGACTCAGATGTTTTGTTTTAGCAGCATTCATGGATCTCCTCCCTCACTGTCCCCTCTCCCTTCTCACACTGAATTCGGCTTCTCTGACTCTCTTTGGTGATTCTGGTAAGCCTCAGATTCTGTTCCTTATCTCGTCTCCAAGCCCAGCTATTGGCTAGGCCCATAGAGAGGGGCTCTATACACTCTAGCTGGGAACTGACTTGGAATCACTCAGAGGCATCTCTGCTGACATGTCTGACTAGAGGCTGGGATGAATACACATGACTTGAGCTTCCTTATAAGATGGTAGCCTTGGGGGCTGGGAAGTGGCTCAGTGGTAGAGCGCTTGCCTTGCATGCCTGAGGCCCTGGGTTCGATTCCTCAGCACCACATAAGCAAAAAGAAAAAAGCCGGAAGTGGCGCTGTGGCTCAAGTGGTAGAGCGCTAGCCTTGAGCTGAAGAGCTGAGGGACAGCGCCCAGGCTCAGAGTTCAGGCCCCACAACCGGACCCAAAAAAAAAAAAAAAAAGATGGTAGCCTCTGGGTAGTATGGCTTTCCTAAGGAAACTCAGGGCTCAGTAGGAGGATTTGCAGTGAACGTAGATAAGGCTAGTGGTCTTTGGCAGCCTGAGGAGCAGCCACAGAGCTGCTTCTTCCTCTTCTGTCATACAAAGCCATCAAGGCCTCTGAATATTCCAGTGGGAATTAATTAATTAATTAATTAATTAATTAATTAATTAATTAATTATGTCAGTCATGGGGCTTGAATTCTGGACCTGGGCACTGTCCCTCAGCTCTTCAGCTCAAGGCAAGCGCTCTACCACTTGAGCCACAGCGCCACTTCTGGTTTTCTGGTGGTTTATTGGAGATCAGAGTCTCACCGATTTTCCTCTCTGGGCTGGCTTTGAACCGTGATCCTCAGATCTCAGCCTCCTGAGTGGCTAGGATTACAGGCGTGAGCCACCAGAGCCCGGCTTATTATTATTATTTTTATAAGAGTCTTGTCAGACAATTTGCAGCCAAGTGTTTTATCAGCACAAATAGCGGTAATGGTAATGAGCGTTCCTGGATAATGACGAAGCCCCTGGGCTGGAGCTTTGCCTGTGCCCCTGCCTTTGCCTGAGATCCATGTCTTATTAGCTGGATGTTGTTCTTCCCCAGGTTCCTCATGAGGAGGCTGGCTCATACTGCAAGCAGGGATTGGCTCTGGCTTTTCTCCCGGTCTCCATAACTCCCTCCACTTTGGCAACCATTACACATCATAGCTGAGTGACAAACTCCTTCATTCTGTCATTGAGTACCAGCTGTGGCAGCCAAGCTGGATGAGGCCCTTGTTTCCCTCACCGTCTGCATTGGCAAAGCAAAAAATTAACAAGGTACATGCCAGGCAGAGTGGGATGAGGGGTGGAGCAAGGAGGGGCCCTTTAACAGGACCAAGTAGAGAGAAGACCTGAGGCCTGCACAGACATGGGGAAGGATCCCATAGGCAATGGGAATCGTTGATGCAAAAGCTCCTGGGACAGCTGGGCATTTGTGGCTCACACCTGTAATCCTAGTTACTCAGGGAGCTACATTTTGAAGATTGAGGTTCAAAGCCAGCCCAGGCAGGAAAATATGCAAGACTCTTAGCTTCAATTAACCACCAAAATGCTGGAAGTGAAGCTGTTGCTAGTTGCACTAGCCTTGAGTTCAAGCCTCAGTACCAGCATACACACACACACACACACACACACACACACACACACACACACACACACACACACACACACACACACACACACACACACACACACACACACACACACACACACACACACAGAGTCCTGGGTATCACTGAGCTGGGAGAGTCTGAGGGCCAAAGCAATGACATAGGAAGTCAATGTGTGAGTAGAGAAGTCACCTGGATCTGTCCTGAGAGTCCTGGACCAGGTTCTGATCCCCTTCTCTGATATGATCCTCCTCACAGGGGATCATGGGAGGAAATGAGAGGGATGAGTAAAGGGAGACTTCATCTAAATACACCCTTCCACCCTAGGCCGTATATTGGGATCTGTCAGGAAGCGTCGTCCCCACTCAGAGACCTAGCCTGGCCAGTCAGTGCCAAGGCCAGCCCCATGGCAACCCCTCCCTCCTTCTCTCCCTCTCTGCCTGGCTGCTGGGGGCTGTCGGGCAGCCTCAGCGGCAGATCAAACAGCCCCCCAGGGCTGGGCCTTGCCCATCAGGGAAACATGCTGCTGTGGAACGAGGTGATTTCGAGTAACCGATGCGAGGAAATGGGTATTTATGTAACGGTGGGCATGGTTTTTATTTTCCCTAATTTTCAGATTACTTTCGATTAGGCCTCTTCGGAGTAGAAAAGGCTTGAAGTGAAATCGATCCTGCCTAAATCATTATGGCCCGGCCCAGCCCCAGGCTGCCTCTGCAGACAATTACCCCAGACCCCAAGGTTAGGGGGCAGACTCCAGGCAGGGAACATTTCCTCGGAGCTCACTCAACCCTGAGCAGTCCAGGGCTCCAAACGAGGCCTTTTGTGCTGCATAGGACACTATGGCCATTGATTCTGACATCCCTCTGGCCAGAGCTGGGGAAGGACAGAAGAAAGTTGTTCCCACCAACATCTGGACTCTGTCTCTCCTCCCTGCCCCCTCTCTGTTCTGACTTGGGGGGTGGGGAGAGGGAAAAGGAGAAAAAATATGTCCAGGCCAAATTCAAATGCTTTCATAAAATTTGTCCTAGAAATGTTTTGACATGAATATTTTTGTCAGTCTCCAGCATCTGCCAAAAGAAACTCAACTCCCTAAGACAGCTTGGGTATATTCTAGAGTTGACTCCAGAGCTCCCTTGAGGTAAGCAGGCTGGACCTCAGCACCTGAAAGGCCACCTGGAGTAATGGATTAGGGCATAAGGTACACTAGTGCCATGCAGAGAAGGCCAATGTGACAATCAGAGGCCACCTTCCACTTATCCACAGGTGGGACCAGCACCTGGTTCAGTGGAATGCAAGGATGGTGGAGTTGGAAGGGTGGTAGTGTTGTAAGGAAACTCAGTTGCAAGAAAGAGAGAAGGCACCACTTGAGGCCAAATTATGCATCTTTATTGTAGAGCCAGAGGACTGCTGGTGGACTCTTAAAGACCAGCAGCAGCAAATGCAGCTAGCACAACGTTTATAAGGCCCAAACTATAAAAGCTGTATGGAATTAAACCTAACAAAAGTGTTATACATAAGCAAAGCAAACCAGATGAGGACACTTAAATCTTATAGAAGTGTTAAATAAAAACAAACCATGAGCTGGGTGTGGTGGCTCACACCTGTAATCCTAGCTACTCTGGAGGCTGAGATCTGAGAATCATGGTTCAAAGCCAGCTCAAGCAGGAAAGTCTGTGGGACTCTTCTTTCCAATAAACCACCAGAAAACTGGAAGTAGCGCTGTGGCTTAAGTGGTAGAGCGCTCGCCTTGAGCTGAAGAGCTGAGGGACAGAGCCCAGGCCAAGAGTTCAAGCCCCACAACTGACAAAAAAAAAAAAAAAAAAGCAAACCATCTAGGGAAACAATCAGGCCAATTATCTAGGGGAAACATAGACCCAGTCTCCTTACTTCAGTAGGAACCATGAGGACACCTGGGAGGGAAATCCTATACAGGACCATGGTGGTTTCCTTCCAGGAAGTTGGGGAAGTTGAATTTTTTTTCTTTTTTTTTAAATTATAATTTTACTTGTCTGCAATGAATGAGAATTACTAAGTAGGTGGTGTGTGTATGTGTGTGTGTGTGTGTGTGTATGCCCTGAGCCTAGAACTCAGGACCTGAACACAGTCCCTAAATTTCTTTTGCTCAAGGCTAGCATTCTACCACTTGAGCCACAGTACCATTTACCATTACAGGTGTGATCCACCAGTGCCCAGCCTAAACAGGAAATTTTATTTTTGTTGGTCATGGGGCTTGAACTTGGACTGGGTGCTGTCCCTGCACTCTTCAGCTCAAGGCTAGTGCTCTACCACTTGAGCCACAGTGCCACTTCTAGTTTTCTGGTGGTTAATTGGAGATAAGAGTCTCATGGACTTTCCTGCCTGGGCTGGCTTGGAACAGTGATCCTCAGATCTCAGCCTCCAGAGTAGCTAGGATTACAGGCGTGAGCTACCAGCACTCACCTTAAACAGGTAATTTTAAGAAGATTTTTAACTGAGTATGATGGCTTTGGGAGGGAGAAATGGAGAGCACTGTAGTTTCAAAGCCAGCTGGGATTAAAATCGTTTATCCCTAATACGAGTACTGTAAACTAGTGCAATCACTGGCATGGAGGTTCCTAAAAAAAACTAAAACTTGATTACAATCCAGCAATACCACTCTTGGACATTTATCTGAAGGAAAGTAAATCAGGATATGAGAAGTATCTGTATGCCCATGTATATTATAGCACTATTCACAATGGACAAGTTATGGAAATAGCCCAGATGTCTTACAACTTATGAATGGATTGTGAACATGTGGTATATATGCACAATGGAATATTACTAAGTCATAAAGGAGAATGAAGTTATGTCATTAAAGGGAAATGGATAGATCTGGAAGCCATCATATTAAGTAAAGTGGGCCAGGAACAGGACAAAGGTTACATGTTTTTGAAATCTCATAAGTAGATGCCCAACTTAAACTATAAACACACATATAAGCACATAGAAGATCATGTATGTATATATGTATATATAGATGTGATCAATCTTACTAAAGTACAGTATATGCATGTGTAAGATACTATGGTAAAACCCTTTTGAACAATTAATATGAACTTTAACGAAAAAGGGTATTAGGGAATTGAAACATGTCTTGTTTAGAGTGCAGGTTCTAGTGGGAAGGAGGCACGCAAATAGAGGGGGAGGAAGGGTGAATATAGTCAAAATATTTTCTATGTGCCAGACACTGGTGGCTCATGTTTGTAATGCTAGCTACTCAGGAAGCTGAGACCTGAAGATCAAGGCCAATCCAGGAAAAAAAATTCATGTGAGTCCATCTCCAAGTTGACTAGCAAAAAGCTTGACTGGAAGAGTGAGTGGTTCAAGTCACAGAATGCCAGCTGTGAGCAGGAAAGCTGAGTGTGAGGCTCTGAGTTCAAGCCTCTGTGCCAGCATGAACACACACACATACATGGGTATACATGGGTAAAAATGGAACAAGGAAACTTGAGGGAACTGGTTTGAGAAGGGGAAGGGAGAAAAGGGAGGTCATAATCAAGATGCATTGTATACATACATGAACATATTAACTGTACAACTAACATGCTTAGAAAGACTTCATTCTAAGGTTATATCAGAGGGCAGTAGACATTGGAGTAAGGGGACCCAGAGGACCTGATGAAGGTCCTGCACACATGGGGCGTGGAGGGACAGAACATGCCTGGACAGAAACTGGTATTCATGGAATGCCCATGTGTGCTCCAGGAAAACAACCTTTCCTGTTTCTCCCACTGCTCCCTTCAAAGGTCATCAGTGCTAGACAGGTCTCCAGATGAGAAATCACCTCTGGGCTTTTCCTGTCTGGCCTCAAAATCCCACCCCTTCCCTAGTGGGCCATCCTCTTACATTGGAGATTGCACTTCATGACAATTCCACCATACCCTTATGGAAGGAAAACATGGACCAAGAGAAGCTACCTTTCTTAGGGCGTTTACCTTAAAGAACATAGGGGTGGGGATCTTGCACAGCCACCATAATCCTCTCTTGAATGAGTACTATGGGCTATACATCTTCAAAACTCACATTCCTGTCCAAAGCAGGGCTCAGGGACAGTCCTGGTGAGGTAGGGTCAGATTCACCCTTTACTGATGAGGAAACCCAAGGTCAGCTGAAAATAATTGACCAAAGATGAGTTGAGTGGGACAGAGCTCAAAGCAAACCTTCCATTTCCAAATCCACCATTTCTCCCCACTCTGGCTGGGTGATGCTTCCTTCCACACCAAAAGACCAGAGGAACTGTTTAGGTAGACTAAGATCCCATCCCAAACTCTGCTATGAAGCTCAGAGCAAGTCCTGGTACCCAGGGTCCAGGACCACCATAGCCCCACAATGATGCCTAATGAAGACTTAAGACTATAAGAGGCTCCTGCAATGAAGACTGATTATGACTAGTAACTCATTCCTAGAGCGACTCCACTCAGAAACAAATTTCACCCTCCTCACCGACGAAATGCTAGGCTTCGCATTGTAAAGAGAATGCGTATGTCCCCTTCAGTTGAAGAACTGAGACTATGAAAATTGGTGAGACTCATTCCTCCTTCTCCCTCCTTTGAAAATTAAAAGAGCCTTTGATTTTCTTTGGAAGTAAATAGTCCCAGTCTGAGAGGATGGTTTATTCAGAAAGGCAAAAATTTAGTCACCTGCCACTATTAATCACCTGCCACAGTGAGTAATGTCACCATTCAGCTGCCACGATTGCCAGGACACTGAGCTTCCTGTCTGTCCCTCCCTCCCTCCCTCCCTCCCTCCCTCCCTCCCTCCCTCCCTCCCTCCTTTCCTTTCTTCCTTCCTTCCTTCCTGCTATCCTCCCTTCCTTCTATCCTCCCTTCCTCCCTTCCTCCCTCCCTCTCTCCCTTCCTTCCTTCTATCCTTCCTTCCTTCCTTCCTTCCTTCCTTCCTTCTATCCTTCCTTCCTTCTATCCTTCCTTTTTTTCTCCTTCCCACTTCCTCTAAAATTTGTGGGAAAATGTGCATTTTAAACAAGGGTATTGAACTGTCATAGATTTTCATACCTATGGTGGTTCATTGAATCAAGTTTCCTGGATATCAAGGAGTAAATGTACTTGTGAATTTCTTATTTATTTATTTATTTATTTATTTATTTATTTATTTATTTATTTATTTAGTCATCCGTGTGACTTGACCTCTGGGCCTGGGTGCTGTCCCTCAACTCTTCAGCTCAAGACCAGTGCTTTACTTGAGCCACAGCACCATTTCCAGTTTTCTGGTGGTTAATTGGAGATAAGAGTCTCAGGAACTTTCCTGCTCAGGCTTTGAACTGTGATCCTCAGATCTCAATCTCCTGAGTATCTAGGATTACAGGCATGAGCCACCAGCACCCAGCAAATTTTCCACTTTTTATTAGTGATTTATAGACATATCTTGCTATCAGAAAAGATATAATATTGTATGATTTCAAGTTATAGAAATGTAGTAAGGTTTGTTTTGTGAGCCAAGATATTCTCTATCCTGGAGAATGTGTCATATATTGGCTATTGTTGGATGGAGTGTTCTGTGAATGTCTCTTAGGTCTAATTTGTTTATAATGTTGCTCAAATCCTCCATTTGTGTATTGATCTTCTTTCCATTTTCCCTATTATTGAGCTTCATCTATTGAGGTCTGTAACCATTATTATATAACTGTTTCTTCTCTTGCTTCTGTCAATATTTATTTTATGTATTTAGGACTTGGTTTTTGGTGTATATTTGTTTACATATTATGTGTTTTTGATGAATGACCCTTTATCAATTTATAATGTCCCTCTTTGTCTTTCATAACAGCTTCTGACTTAAAGTCTTCTGTGATATTGAGAGTGCTAATCTGGTTCTTCTCCTCCTCTTCATCCTTTCTTCTCCCTCTCCCTCTCCTCCTCTTCCTCTTCTTCCTTTTCCTCTTCCTCCTCTTCCCCTTCCTCCTCCTTCTTTGGTGCAGGGGATGAGAATTTTTTATTATTTGTATACACTTTTCATCTTATGACTTTTGATCTATTTGTGTTTTTAGCTCCAAAGTGAGTCTCTTATAGATAGTACACCATTGGATCAGTTTTTTCTTTTTGTTTTAGTCAGTTGTGGGGCTTGAACTCAGGGCCTCGGTGCTGTCTCTGAGCTTTTTTGCTCAAAACTAGTGCTCTACTAGTTTGAGCCACAGCGTCACTTCTAGTTTTCTGGTAGTTAATTGGAAATAAGAGTCTCATGGACTTTCTTGCCCAGGTTGGCTTTGATCTTCAATCAGACTTGAGCCACCAGTGCCCAGCTTTGGGATCAATTTTTATTCAGCTGCCTTTTGATTAAAAAGTTTAATCCATTTACATTTAACTGATTGTTGATGAGGAAGGACTTATATACATTTTGTATGTCTTATAGATTTTTTTGTCTCTCATGTGCTCATTATCTTCGTTTGTGCCTAAGTGATGTTTTTGTGGTAAAATATGTTGATTCTTTTTACATTTTTTGTGTATAATCTTGAGGTTGTATCAGTCCTAGGGCTTGCGCTCTGAACTTGAGCACTGTCCTTGAGCTCTTGTGCTCTACCATTTGAGCCACAGCTCCACTTTTGACTTTTTTGTGGTTAATTGGAGATAAGAGTCTCATAGACTTCTCTGTCTGGGATGGCTTCAAATTGTGATCCTCAGATCCCAGCCTCTAGAGTGGCTAGGTTTACAGGTGTGAGCCACTGGCTTGAGATATTTTCTTTGTGGATACTTTGGGCCTAGGGACAGGTTGGCTAGGACTGTTGACTGGAGTGTCTATATATGACTCTCTTTATGGATTACGTTTCCTTACAATACAAGGGGACAACAGCAAAGACTCCAATAATAGAGATTCCAGTGAGCAAAGTAGAAACTACACAATTGTTTGGGATCTTGTTACACGGTGTCAATTCTTCTTCTCTTTGGTCAAAGTAATCATAGCCCAACTTGGCTCAAAGAGGGTTCTCAATGGGGCAGTGCTAGATAGTTTGCAGGAATATTTAGAAACATCCATACTTGTTCCATTTGAGCAGTACCAGGAAGGTCTGCAGAGTTGACCAGGCAGCAGGAAGGAGTCTGTTCAATCTCCCGGGTCAAGTGGCATGGTCAGAGCTGAATAGCCAGAAACACAGACAACTGCAGGAGGAAGGGTGATCACGCAGGGGAGTTACCAATGTCTTTAAACAGTATGCCATGGAGTTGGGGAGGGGGGGTTCTCTCCAAAGCGAGGGCTGCATGTCCTTCTTTTTTAAACGGAAAGAAACTGCAGCTTTTTTAGGTATAGAAATAACCTGTGAACCGGTAAGGACCACATTGCTCCTCTGCATCTAACTGGATGGCAAGCCAGGAACTTTTGGGACAGACAGATGCCAAGCTCTATGACCAATACAGATAATGACGAATAGACAAAAGAGAACAATGAGTAGAAGAACTATTTTCTCCCCTACAGGGTACTATGAAGAGCAGTTACATGTATGGAAACCAGAGAGGAACAGCAAGTTACGGAAGCTCCCACAGCAAGCTCTTCACTGAGCCTTTCCACAGTGTTTCCTCCATCCTGGGTGGCCTCCTCTTCAGTGCCCATATGTATTCTTTAGCCCAGAGGCAACATCGGATGTGGATACTTCTGGTGCTGTCTTGACTAGAGGCCAAGCCATCTGATTTTCAGTCAGACAGTGGCTTGGGCCAAGGGCAGCCAAGGAAGGAGTGAGCCTGACCATGTTTTGTTCTATCGGGTATCAGCCCTCATCTGTATCATGGTCCCTCCCCTGAATAGCTATGGCCTACTGGACTCTCTCTTCTCCTGCAATAGGAGATCTCAGATGGAGGGGGGGAATCCTGTAGGTCAGGGATTTGAAGGCTCTGCTACAGCTGTGGGAAGTGGAGGTACCCCTGGCTGGGTGTAGAGTCCTGGCTCTTCCTGGTTCTCAAAGGCAGCCAGTTTTTCCCTGCCTTTCTAACAGGCATGGTGTTCACTTACTGCCCTGTGTTCATCTGATAATGTGGCACATGTGTGCAATCTCAGGTAACTTCAGGTGGGCCAGTATCTTCCATTCCTGCATGGCTTTTTAATCTCTGAGAGTACAGGGCTAAGGCATTATCAGATATGGTTACAGCTACCAAGTCTTGAGGCATCCTGGGGGCCAGACCTGCAGAAAGGTAGAGGGCTGATGGGTAGTCCTCTGAGGAGATGCTCAGTACTCAACTCCAGCTTAGAACAGCTTGTTGGGATTGCCTGCAGGACCTAGGACCCTAATGTGCCTGCTTAGTGAATGGAGCGTGGCAGAATGGTGGCTCAGCTGTTCACTCTCCATCTTGCCATCCCCTGACTCTCCTTGCATCTCACACCTTTCCTTTTCCCCTGGTCTACTTGATTAGTATTGGTTAGTATGTAATTGTACTCCCCTGGCTGCGTAGCACACTGGAGGAGAGGGGAGGACTGAAGGCTGAATTAGAGCTTGGCAAAGTAGATAAACACACACCACACAACTATATTCTGTTTATAAGACCCTCACTTCAATGTCAGTGACTTAAGTAGGTTCAAAGCAAATGATTGGGAAAGATAACATTAAATTGTGTGTGTGTGTGTATGTGTGTGTGTGTGTGTGTGTGTGTGTGTGTGTGTGTGTGTGTGTGTGTGTGTATTGGACCTGGGGCTTGAATTCAGGGCCTGTGCACTGTCCCTGAACCTTTTTGCTCAAGACTAGTACTCTACCACTTGAGCCACAGCTTTACTTCTACCTTTTTTCCTTAGGTTTACTGGAGATAAGAGTCTCAAAACTTTCTTGCCTGAGTGGCTTTGAACCATGATCCTCAGATCTCAGCCTCCTGAGTAGCTAGGATTACAGGTATGTGCCATTGGCATCTGGCTGAAAATATTAATTTTTAAAAGTAGGAATGTCTATAAATAAATATAAGATAAAGTAGATTTCAGAATAAAGAAAATCACTAGAGACAAAGATATTATCATGATGAGGAAAAGATCAACTCACCAAGAAGATGTGATCTAACTAAACAACAGAGCCTCCAAAGTTCATAAGAAATAAGCAAATTCAAAATTATAGCTGGAGACCTCAACACTCCCTGTCTTAGTGGAAAATCAGCAATGATGTACAAGAACTGACTACATTCAACCAACAGAATCTCATTAACATCTAAGACCACTCTGGCCAAGCATCTGCAGAATGCAGTCTTTTCAAGTGCCCATGGAACACTCACTAAAAGTAGATCTATCTTAGGCCATAAAACCACTCTTAATCTTGTGACAGTCCTATATGATTATGATGGAGCTGAAAAGATTCTATTAATATTGAAAAACTGTAATATTTGGACTATGTCTTTTTGTCTGTAGGGTCTCAAAGAATAAGTCCCAAGACACAGTGAGAAAAGTAAACGGACAAAGATTCATTGAAGAAAAAGATAAGGAGAGCTCTTACTAGACAGGAAGGGTCTCAAGGGAGGTCACTACCTGGCATATGTTTGTGCAACTGTTAATAAGATGTTTCTAGGAGAGAGTTACTCTCAGGCTCATTGGACAACCTACAGGCCATATCAGTCCCCAGACTCAATCGGAGTCTGCACAAACCCAAGCTGCACAAACTCTCCATATATCCTTTAGCCCCTCTGACTGGGTGTCCATTCCAGCACACACTTCTGGGGTCCAATCAGCCTGTTGTTTGTGTGCAAATCTTCCAGGTGCAATGGGTGGTGATGTGTTGCCCAGGAGCTTGTGTGCTCCTCCACTCAAGGCCATGGTGATGTATTGTCTAAAGGTCTGCATATGGAACTGCTCAAGGCCACAGTGAAGGCTGTAGAACCTCTATGAGAGGAAGCCTTTGACCTAATTGCCTAGCCAAGCTCTTCTGTTCTCACTATTGGCTAATGTCATTGTAGCTGTCAAAATACTATTGTGCAATAGTGACTTGTTATCTGTGGTGATGCTGGTGTGAACAAGCCTACAGTACTGACAATTATCCAAAAATGTAACAATACAATTTAGTAAGTATGTTGTTGGTTTATGTGTTTACTATACTTTGGTTGTTATTTTGAGTGTGCTTCTATTTATAAACACACTGTAAGATAGTGTACTATGATACATTGGCAGCAGCCTCGTGTTTCCTAGGTTGAGTGATTGCATCAAAAGTCATTTCACATGACTGATCTTTACTACCTAGGCCTCTTTAAATAAACTCTAGGATGCCCACAAGTAATAAAGTAAACTAATAATGCACCTCATAGACCATATCCTACAACAGGAAAAACTCCCCTTAGCAATTAAACTACACACTTGAAAACAATCTATGAATAAAAAGGAAAGACTCAAATGAAAAAGAATTAAAATATACATGATTCAAATGTGCTGAAAGGGAAATTTATAGCATTAAATGCTTTCATTACAAAGGAAGAAAAGTATCAATAACCCAATTCCATCTCAAGGAAATAATAAAGATAAGAGTAAAACTTAATGAAATTGAAAATATAAAAAGTAAAACAAGCCTGGTGCCAGTAGCTCATGCCTATAAGCCTAGCTGCTCAGGAGGCTGAGATCTGAGGATCACAGTTCAAAGCCAGCCCAGAAAGGAAAATCTATGAGATTCTTATCTCCAATTAACCACCAGAAAACTGGAAGTGGCACTGTGGCTTACAGTGGTAGAACACCAACCTTGAGTGAAAGAGCTCAAGGGTAGCACGCAAGCCCTGAGTTCGAACCCTACAACTGACCAAAAAATAAATAAAATAAAACAAAAATTAGCTCAAGGAAAGAAATCAGTTAAACTAAATAAGCCTATATCAAGACTTACAAAAGTAGAGCTAAAAGAGATCTATATTGCCAGGTGCTGGTAGCTTACACCAGTAATACTAGCTACTCAAGAGGCTGAGATCTGCGGATTGTGATTTGAAGCTAGCCTAGGCAGAAAAGTCTGAGCCTCTTAACTCCAATTTACCACAAAAAAAGCTGGAACTGGAGCTGTGGCTCAAGTGGAAGAGTGCCAGCCTGAAGTGAAACAGCTCAGGTATAGTGCCCAGGCCCTGAGTTTAAAAGTCCCAGGCCCAACCTCCCCCCAACAAAGATCAGTATCAAGAATGGAGGCAGGGGATATCACTACAGGTCCAACATTAAGAGGCTAATAAAGGAATGTTATTAAAAATGTTATACTCAAAAGTCCAACAATTTAGAAGTAGGTGAATTCCTTGAATAGTACACACTATGAAAACTCAAATTTAAATAAAAAATATCAACAGTCTTATTGCCACTAAAGAAGTCTCTATATCTGGATGGCTTCCCTGGATAATTCTCCCAAATATTTAAAAGAACAATACAAATTCTATAGAACTCTTGTCATCTCTTCCAGGAACACTTTCCAAGTCATTTTATGAAACTTTCCATATCAAATGGCTCAACTAACTGGTACACATAGTATACCATGGAATAATACCAAGCTATAGAAGGAAATGAGCTACCCAAATGGATGAATCTCTAGGGCACTGTGCTGACCAAAATATTCAGCCCCAACATTTACAGATTGTGTGGTTACAAGCATATATGCTATTGAAATGGTAAAATTACAGAATGGGAGACAGACTAAGGGTGAAGATGGGGGTGAATGTAGGTACAAAAGAGCAGTAGACTGGGCATTGGTGGTCACATTCATAATCTTATCTGTTCAGGAGACTGAGATCTGAAGATTGTGGTTCAAAGCCAGGCAAGAAAGTCTATGAGAATCTTATCTCCAATTAGTCAGAAAAAAGCCAGAAGTGGAGTTGTGATTTAGGGAGTAGCATGCTAGCCTTCAATTTTAAGGAACAGTGCCTAGGACTTGAGTTGAAGCCTCAGTGCTGGTACAAAAAAAAGAGGAAAGATGCTTGTGATGATGGAATTGTACTCTCTCCGGACTATGGTAGTAGATTTATGAGCCTATACACATAGTAAAATTGTATAGTACTAAACACTCACACACCCATACTCAGGCACACATACAAATGAGTAAAAGTACAATAGGAAATCTGAGTAAGCGTGGTAGATTATTCTACACCAATGCCTTGGTTATAATGCAGGACTGTAGATTACTATCAGGGAAGCCGAACAGAGGTTGCACACAATCTGTATTATAGGTCTTCATTGTTTTTGTGGTAGCCAGTACTGGAGTTTGAACTCAGAGCCTCACTGTTGATTAATTGTTTGTTTTGCTCAAGGCTGATGATCTACCAATGGAGCCACAGCTCTACTTCCAGATTTTTGCTGGATAATTGGAGGTAAGCGTCTCACAGACTTCTGAGCAGGCTGGCTTTGAACCTCAACCATCAGATCTCAGCCTCCTGAGTAGCTAGGATTACAGATGTGAGCCTGGCTGTGTTATAGTTCCTACAACTGCATGTAACACCACAATAATTTCAATAAATTTTTTGTCGGTTATGGGGCTTGATCTCTAGGCCTGGGCTCTGCTCTTCAGCTCAAGGTGTGCGCTCTACCACTTGAGCCACAGCACCACTTCTGGTTATCTGAGTAGTTTATTGGAGATAAGAATCTCATGGAGTTTCCTGCCCTGGCTGGCTTTGAACCATGATCCTCAGATATCAGCCTTCTGAGTAGCTAGGATTATAGGCATGAGCTACAGACACCCGGCTCAATAAAATATTTAATTGACAGTTAATAATAACAACACAGGGCTGGGAAGGTGGCTCAGTGGTAGAGCGCTTGCCTTGCATGCAGGAGGCCCCGGGTTCGTTTCCTCAGCACCACGTAAGCAGGAAAAAAAAAGCCAGAAGTGGCTCTGTGGCTCAAGTGGTAGAGCACTAGCCTTGAGGTGAAGAGCTGAGGGACAGTGCCCAGGCCCAGAGTTCAGGCCTGCGACTGGACCCAAAAAAAAAATAATAATAACAACAACAACAACAACAACAACAACAACAACAACATGGCTGTAGAATTTTGTCAAAGAGACCAAAGGCACAAGTGATACGTTATCTAAATAGGTGAAAATAATGTACATTCAGATGTATAGAAAACTAATAAAAATTTACATAATAAATAACTTTTCTCCTGTATAAAGATCTCTTCTTGATGCAGAATGATCACCAATGTGGTGGTGACTTGCCTTAGGATAATTTCTATCAGATATCTATCTCAGAGCTGAAGCTCTAATTATTCAGTAGTATGTCATCATTTCATTCCACTCTGTTGGCATGTTTTTCGCTTCACCATTTGCTTTGATGATACAGTTTCTAGCATGGCTCCTTCTGATCTTTCATCAAAATTTGGAGCTTTCTAGTCATTTTATTGCACACATGACTGATAAATGTCAATGTGCCAAATGTATACTATGGTATGATTACCAGTGTTTGAAGCCTGATGGATAGAGATGTTGTTATTCCAAGTGGTCCCAGAGAAACTAAATCTTATGGGTGAGTTCTAGGTTTTCTGGAATTAGGTATCCAGTTTTACTAAACTTAAAGATATGAACAGCCTTGTTCTCCATGGCCAAGAGGATAATGCCAATCCATATCAAGATGTGGCAAACTATTCAGGTTACTTGTTGGATATTTATAATCAAACACATGTAGATAAAATCCAGGTAAACAAACATTGCAATCTTAGAACATTCTAGTTAAAATAAAGAGCACAATGATGTTGGACGGTTGCCCTACACTGTGCTGAAGGAAGTAGAAGAAAGAGAACAGTACGCTCAGGCTTAAGATACCCACCTCAAGCTCTTCATTCGTGATCAGCTGGCTTCTACATCTTCCCTGAAATCCTTCTCTAGGATGAGATTTCTGAAAACGAGGCTCAGGTTCATATTCTGAGAGCAGCAAATTCTGTAAGTTAAATTCCCAACCTTGTACAGTCTTTGCTCTTAAAGTTAGAAAAGAACTGATTACATTGATTAGAAAGGACTGAGGTCCTGAAAATTAGAACAGGGACATGTGGAAATAGCCCAGGAAGCTAGAGACAACAAATCTCTACTGCTGAGTTTTCTTTGCTAGAAGAAGTCTTTTTATCCCTGCCTGTGAGGGTTATTCCTCTTTGATATGCAGAATTTGGACTTTCCTCCCCTGGCTATATGTAGGTAGTTGTTCACAAAACAGCTGATTCTCCTCAGGACTCACCTTCACCATGCACCTTTTTGCCTGTATGCCTACAGCTAGACTTAAATCCCAGCAGATCACAAAAGATGAAACACAAAGTATGCTCCATGAGGAAATATTCAGCACTCCAAAAAACACCATTCTTTTTCACTGCAATTTAAACAGATGGAAATCTGCAATAAACAAAAGGATATTAAAGATGTGAAATAATGGTGGAAGGGACATAATGTTAGATCTGGAAGAACTGAGGAATGTGGATATACTAAGCAGATATCCTAGATCTAATATTGTTAATTGTGGGGATAAAAGTGCTCTAACAGAGTACAAACCAAACATACCAATGGCTGACAGAAATATGAACCAGAAGAGCCACAGGAATAAGGCTGAGATGCCAGAACTTCTTGGCAAACTGTGCAGGAATGTATTTAAAGACTTAGGGAGGTTGCATGTTAGAATAGAGTTAGAAAAGATTTGCCATTTAAGATGCCAGGAGGTTGGGTTAGAGATGTTGTTCAAGTGGTAGAGCACCAGCCATGAGCAGAGTGAGAATGGGAATCCCTGAGTTCAAGCCCCAGTACCAATATACACACAAAAATGATGCCAGGAGGTTCCAGTGGATGTACCTATTTCCAATGGGGAGCAACGTGTGAAGGGAACCCTGGCTTCCTTGAAGAGTTCAGTGATCGTAGAAATTACAATAGGGGAAGTAGAGCTGTGGCTCCAAGTGGTACAGCACTTGCCTTGAGCAAAAGAGCTCAGGGACAGTGTCCAAGCACTGAGTTGAAGCCCTACAATGTACAGAAAAAGACAAAAAGAAACCAATAACCATAAAACAAAACAACAACAACAACAAAAAGAGCAAGCTTCTTGGAAGTGGTACTGTGGCTCAAAGTGGTAGAGAGCTAGGCTTGAATGAAAAAGCTTAAGGACAGTTCCTAGGCCTTGAGTTAAGCCCCATGACCACTACCACCACCACCAACAAAAAGAATCCTCTTTTAGCTGAGCACTGGTAGCTCATGCCTATAATCCTATCTACTCAGAGATCTGAGGATTGTGGTTCAAAGCCAGACTGGGCAGGAAAGTCCATGAGACTCTTTTTTTTTTTTTGGTCCGGTCATGGGGTCTGAACTCTGGGCCTGGGCACTGTCCCTCAGCTCTTCAGCTCAAGGCTAGTGCTCTACCACTTGAGCCACAGCGCCACTTCCGGTTTTTTTCTTTTTGCTTATGTGCTGCTGAGGAATCGAACCCAGGGCCTCAGGCACGCAAGGCAAGTGCTCTACCACTGAGCCACCTTCCCAGCCCCTTTGAGACTCTTATCTCCAATTAACCACCAGAAAACTGGAAGTCACACTGTGGCTTAAAGTGCTAGAGCACTAGCCTTGAGTAAAAAAGCTCAGGGATAGCACCCAGGCCCTGAGTTCAAGCCCCATGACCAACAACAATAAAACAAAACAAAACAAAAATTACAGTGAGAACAGCTGGCGCTAAATTGAGAAATTGAAATGCAGTGGGTTAATTGGATGTCACAGTGACAGAGACCAAGTGGTAGCATTTATTCACCAAGACAAGTGGACACACTGCTGTGGGCAGTGGATTCAAAGAAACAATCAGCATAGTCTGGTAGGCAAAGATCTTCATCATTGGCTAGTTAGCCATGGCATTTTTAGAAGATATTTAATGGTGATCACAGGAATGAAATGCATGAAAATTCAGTCTACTAAATTCCTGCTAGGTCTGTATCAGCAGAAAATTTTAGGTCCAGCTAGCAGAAGTCTAAATTGAATCAGAAAACCAGAAAGCACATTTCAATTTCCAGACTGGAGCTGGTTATGAGTCCAGAAGCCCTTGAAGGAAGGAGAGACCAGATCTCCCTAAGGAATAGCCCACCAAAATTTTATACTGTCAGTGTGCTCACAAGCCTTTCCAATCTCTATAGGATGTATTGAAGAAAATGTACCTAATGCCACTGAGAAAATGAAGAAAATGCAAAGAATCAGACTGGATACTGGCTATGATTTCAGAAGACTCAAAATACCATTTTCAGTAATATAGCACTGGTAGCTCATGCCTATAAATCATAGCTACTCAAGAGGCTGAGATCTGAGGATCACAGTTCAAACCCAGCCTGGAAAGGAAAGTCCACAAGACCTCAAACTAACAACAACAACAACGAAGAGCCAGAAGTGGAGCTGTGGTTTAAGTGTTAGAGCACTAGCTTTGAGCAAAAAGCTAGGGACAGTGCCCAAACCCCGAGTTCTAGCTCCAAAACAAAACTATCACTTGGAATAATCAGAGTAGAAGCTTGTGGTGGTTGGAGGTTTGTCAGTAAGACAGTCTTGTCTTAGGTCACTGTCTTATATCCTGTGGCTAATTCTCCAGTTCTAGAATATAGAGTAGAATAGACATAATCAGCAACTGGCAGAGTCCCACATTTGTCCTCTGATTCATGCATGGAGAGCTATCATGATGGGAAAGGCCAATTGGGAGCTGGTAGGATTGTTTCTCCCTATGAAATAGTAAGCAAGGTGTAATTGAGAGATTGAGAAGATCAGTAAATGATACCTATATCTTGAAAGATGAAGCTGATGATTACAGGTATGATTCCTGTCATAGCCCCATTCAACTCTCCTGTTTGGTCTATGAGGAGGATAGATGAATTCTGGAGAAAGATGTCGATCATCATAAGCTGAACCAAATGGTTATTCCAGATGTGATTTTATTGTTTGAGCAAATGAACCCATCCCCTGTTCCTGGAATGCAGTTATTGATGTGGCAAGTATCTTTATTTTACTTTGTTTGTGGGGGAGGGTGATGCCAGTGATGAACCCTTACACATGTGAGACAAATATTCTCCTACTGAGCTACATCCCCAGCTCCAGCAACACCTTTACCAACATCCTACCCCTGAGGACCACTAGAAATAGTTTCCTTTCAAGCCTTTGATGTCTACTTCAGGGGAAATTAGCTCTCCAGTCCCATATCACAATTGGATTCATAGATCCTGCTTCTTGTTCCTTTCACAAGACATGACACTTGTGGTCCGTTATGTTGATGAGCTTGTAGTCATAGTATGACTACTGCTACAGTAGTGGTGACACTGAGCATGCGTGGCAAGAGTTTTATGTGGCAGCGTGTGGGCAATAAATTGGACATATATCCAGAGGCCTAATCCCTCAGTGAGGGATATGTTTAGTGTGGGGTATATTTAGTTATTTAGTCCAAGATAAAGAATAAATTATTGCATCTGAACCCAAGAAAGAGATACACTGACTAGTGGGCCTTTGGACTTGGGAGGTAAGGTGTTCTTCTTCTGGCCCATTTCCTGACTGTCCCAAAGCTGCTAGGTTTAAGTGGGGCCTAGTGTAAGAGAAAGCTCTGCATCAGGTGCAGGGTGCACTGCCACAGGTGTCACCTGGTCCGGCAGATCCGCTGGTGGCATAAGTACCAGGGTCATGGAGGGATGCTGCTGGAGCCTTTGTCAGACCCTCAGAGGTGAAATTCAGCTCAGGTTATTAGGATTTTAGAGCAAGGCCTTCATATCATCTGCAGGTAACCACTAACCTTCTGTGAGATGCTGTTGGTCTGCAACAGGCCCTTAGCAGAGACCAAAGGACTGACCATGGGCCACCAAATTACTATACAATCTGAACTACCCACCATAAACTGGGTGTCCAGACCCATTAAATTGGGTAGCTACAGCAGCATTCCATTTGGTACCAATCATATCCTCCAAAGCCATGATCCCAAACATTGAAATACTGAAAGATCAAAATGTCTAAGACCTAAAAATCCTCCAAATTATAATTCCAAAGGACTATAATCCCAAGCAATATTTAAATCCTGAAAAAAGAATCACTCAAACTTTAACCCCCAAGAGAGGTTGGGAAAGGGCTGTATAAGAGGGCAAAAAGCCAAATGCTGGAGAAGGGATTGGCCATGTGACTTGGCACTGATGAAAACTTCAGTTTAAAAATACACCATCTGTCTGCATTGGCATTCCTTCACGCTGATGAAATTCTAGGAGCTTGTAGTGATCTAGAGTCGAATTTGCAGGAAGAAGCCAGTGAAGATACCAACGGATTAAAAAACTATGTACACAGTAGGCTAAGAAGACATGTAGACAACTATGATCTCAATATGATGATATACAGAGTGGATTTCGGTGGACCAAATGACACAGACACATGACAAAGAAGATTTTTTTAAAACAGTAGTGAGAGTTGAATTCAATGTCTTAAACTTGCCAGATAAGTGCTCTACCACTTGAGCCTCACCTCTAACCCTTTTTGCTTTCATCTTTTTCTTTTTGTTGGTCATGGGACTTGAACTCAGGGCTTAGGCACTGCCCCTAAGCTCTTTTGCTCAAGGCTAGTGCTCTACCACTTTGTGCCAGCACCACTTTCAGGTTAATTGAAGATAACAGTCTCACAGACTTTCCTGCCCAGGTTGGCTTTGAACCATGACCCTCAGATCTCAGCCTCCTGAGTAGCTAGCAGTACCAGTATTAGTCAGCAGCGTTCAATATTTTTATCATTTTCTGGACAGGATTTCACACTTGTGCTCATGCTGGCCTGAACTGTGATCCTTCAAGGCCTGCAAGCCTTGAATGACAGGCATACACCACTACTCTGAGCCTTTCTTGGTTGAAATGGAATCTTGAAAACTTTTTTCCTAGGCTGGCTTCAAACCTAGGACCACCTAATCCCTGCCTCTCAAACAGTTAGGATTACAGGTTTGAGTCATCTTGCCCTATACAACAAGAGAAAATTTAACAAGGAATATTTACATTGGTATACTCTGAATCCTAGAAGAACACAGAAATAAGCAGTGTCGGGGAGAAAATAAATGTGAATGTATTCTCTGCAGATAACCATATCCTTAAAAAAGTAACTAATCATCACAATGAAAGACTTCAAAATACAGCTAATAATAGTGAAGGTTGGCCAGCTCCAATCCATGACTTCTGTGCAAGGGCCAGTGGGCCAACCCTGACCCAGAAAACAGAATGAGGTAGGGACAGATGGCCCATTAATCTAGAGAAGTCTGGGGCTTTTTCCAGAGTGGGAAAGAAGCAGTAATCAGTGGCTTCATGGTCTAGAGGGGACGCAGCTCACCTATTACATACTACGTACAGAATCATGTCCCTCCCACATCCACAAAGGGCTGCACATGGCTACATGTGTGAGGCTCCCAGGGCGGTTCTAACAAAGCACCACAAATTGGATGGCGTGTGGTAAGTAACTGCAATTTATTCACTCTTAGTTTCCAGGGTCAGGGCTCTTCAATTGAGGCATCTGTTTGAGGCTGGTTCCTTTGGAGGCTCAGAGGGAAATTCTATGACAAGCTTTCATTCCAGCTACTGGTGCAACTGGCACACCTTGCTGTATTAGTCAGCTTTCCACTGCTGTGGCAAAGTACCTGAGCCAATCAATTTAAAAGGGGGAAAGGTTTAGTTTGGCTCATTGTTTCAGAAGCCTGTTGCTTCAGAGCTGTGGTGACATTAGATCTTGGGAAGGTGAGGCAGAGGAGGCCTATTCAACCCATGTAGCAAAAGGGGAGGAAAGGGCTGAAGTTCTAACAACCCTTGAAGCATATGTTCCCAGTGACCTAACTTGTTCCCACTAGGCCCCACCCTCTCAGGCCTCTACGTCTTCCAAGTACTTTGGCCTTGCGACCAAGTCTTTAATTCATAGGAACATTTAGGATACAAGCTATATGTATTATCAATTTTTGTCACTGTGATAGACATTTGAGATAAATAATTTAAAAGAAAGAAAGATTTGCTTATTATTTATTTTTGTGATGGTTCTGGGGCTTGAAGTCAGGACCTGGGCATGGGTCCTGAGATTCTTTTTTTGTCAGTTGTGGGGCCTAACTCTGCGCCTGGGTGCTGTCCCTCAGCTCTTCGGCTCAAGGCTAGTGCTCTACCACTTGAACCACAGTGCCACTTCAACTTTTTCTGCTTATGTGGTGCTGAGGAAAGGAACCCAGGGCCTCATGCATACGAGGTGATTGAGCCACCTTCCCAGCCCCCTGATATTTTATTTTGTTCATGGCTAGTGCTCTACTACTTGAGCCACAGCTCTATTTCTGGCTTTTTTGGTGGTTAATTGGAGAGATACAAGTCTCATGGACTTTCCTGCCTGGGCTAGCTTTGAACTGCTATCCTCAGATCTCAGCCTTCTGAGTAGCTAGAATTTACTGGCATGAGATACCAGTGCTCTGATGGAAGATTTATTTTGACTCATGGTTTCAGAGACTACAGTCCTTAGTCAGCTGGCTCCATTGTCTCAGGGATTATAGTGAGGCAGAACATCATGATGAAAGGGTGAGAGCTGCTAATCTCATGGTGGCCAGGAAGCAGATATTGAAACATAGCAAGGCTAGGGACAAGATTTAGCCTCCAGGGAGATGCCTACCAATGACCTATTTCTTCCTAAGCCCCACCTCCAAACCATCATCCCTTAGAAAAGTCATTAAATTGGGAATCTATTAGTAGATTAATCCATTGATTAGGTCAGAGTCCTTAAGACCCAGTCACCTCTTAGCTAATAGAGGGATTAAGCATCAACACATACACCTTTTGAGGGGATATTTCATACCTAAGTCACAACACTTGGGCACCTGGCTTATAAAAGCATCACTTCTCTGTCGTCTGCCCTCTTCATATGGCTCTTTTTAGGCTCTTTCTATCTACAAGTAGCCATGGGATTCAAGACCCAACTTAACATAGTCTAATCTCATCTTAATTACATTTACAGGGACCTTATTTCCCCAATCATTTCACATTCTGACCTTCTGGATATCCCTGAACTTTGAGGGACATTATTCAATATAGTACACAACAGAAAACAGCAGAGGTAATGGTACATTGTTTCCATAACTAGGTTATGACATACTGTGCCTCTCATATTTTCTTCCTTTCTCCTTCGCTCCAACTAGTTGCTATGTTGGAGTCCCCACAGGCAGCTTATGAAAAGGTTCATGTAGTAAGTTGCTGAGACTTCCAGCCAATAGTAATGAAGGGAGCTCAGTGAAGATCCTCCAGCTTCAGGCAAGCCTTCAGATGGGACTGCGATCTGGTTGATAGATAGCTTGCAGTCTTAGAACAGCCTCTAAGCCACAGCCATTTAACGAAACTGCCCTGCCCTGCCTTCTCATTCATAGAAACTGAATGATAAATGTTTGCTGTTCCCAGTCACTGAGTTTGGGACTCATTGGGTATGTAGCCATAGCAAGCTTGGATGAAGTGGGGGTGGAGGGAGGGATAGAAAGTGCTTTAGGCAAGAGCCTGAGCCTAGGTCTTACACAGAGTGAGATCTGAGAGAAGCCAGTGGAACCTTCCTGAGATGAGCTATCCAGGTTGGTCATGGTCTTAGAGGCCTCCTGGCTGGGCCTGGAACCCAGAGAGTCCTTCACAAACAAAGCCGATACATGACATTTCTGGAATGAACTACAGATGGCGCCTTTCATTTGGCCAGCTGCCCACTACAGGGGAAATAGCTGCCCGGGCCACAGTGTGGGGGTGTCCCTACAGCCTCCTCCCAAGCTGCCTTTTGTTTATGTTATGTTTTGGGTTTTTTTCCCCCTCTGGGTTCCTGGTTTACAGTCACCAGATGTTAGCAGCTTTCAACTGAGCTGGCTGGTGTTCATAAAATTCTGAGGAGAAATGCTGCCCGCCATTGCAGAGTTATAAATGAGTCCATTAAGGGAGGTGGATTTGCTAAAAGGTTGCCTTCGTTCCACCTGGTCCACGGCATCGCTTGCATGATCGATGATTCCACAGCCTTTAGACGAGGCTGGAACCTCGGTACATTCTTAATGCTTCAAAAGTTTCCAATTAAAGGCAAATGGCTCTTGGCAAAGTCCAGGGCATTTTTACTAACTAAAATAAATACCTGGGCAGGCTCCATGGTTTATGACTTCTTCACGCGCCTGAGAATAAGCAGTCAGGAGTCAAGGTTAGGGATGGGAAGCCTGATGCGTCCATAAAAGTCACCTATAAAGTGGGGCTCCAAGGTACCATGGTGGGGAGTCCTGACACATTCAGACTTTCCAAGGGCTGGTGAGGCAGGTGGTAATGGTGCAGGACACGAGGAAGGAACCTCCCATCTAAGGTCAGGAGGCCACGATCAGTCTCCTGGCCTTGACTCCACCCTTCCGTCTCTGCACTCTGAGCATGTTTCTGTGCCAGCTTCACGTAGTGGTAGGCGGGATTAGGCAGTAAGGAGGTGGGGAAAAGAGCCTGATGGGTCAGGGGTCAGTGATCACTATGGCTACCAGTTAGTTCCTCACAGTGGCCTTCCTGTGAGGGCCCTGGCTGGTGTTAACCAGGTGCCTTTTCTGTTTTGCCTTCTGCCCACCTCTCATACCATCCTGCTGCATTATGTGCACTTGTCTGACTTCAGTAGCAGGCCGGGTTCCTGGAGGAAGGGCACTTCCTGAGAACACAAGGTCCCATTCTGGAATGAGTGACCCTTGCCTTGTCTTTAGTCCTAACCCCATTGGAAGGCTTAGCCCTGGATCAAGAAGGAGTGGTACACTCCCCCCCCCCCCCCGCCCAAGGACTTGGGGTCCTTCCCCTCCATTCGTTCTTCTTTCCCTTGCCAATGAACACTAGGCAGGGTCTTCCTTCAAGAGACCACAGCCCTTACTATCCAGGAGTGAGAGAGGATGAATGGCCCAGCCCAGTGGTTCCTCTAGAAAGCTGACCTGGGAGGAGAGAGAGGGCAGCAGGGCAGGGACGGATGGGCATCTAGGGGGAAGGGGCTGATTCCTGGGCACAGAGTCAGTGTGTGTGAAGTATGGGTAGAAAGAAACACCCCGAGGCCTCCACATACACATTATATTCCCTATGCATTTCGTCTTAAAACCCTGGATAATACCACCAGATGGTAACAGTAGCATCAGAGGCAGGCTGAAGGCTGGTCCTGGATGCAGCAGATGGCTGAGACTTCCATTCTCAGCATCCCACAGCCTTGGATACACCTTCCCACTAGGAACTGCTGGGTGATAGGACCTAGCATTGGAGGTCCAGTAGGGCTTTCCCACTATCTGGAGTCTACCATAGTCCCATCTGAATGCATAGTCAGCTCTGGAGGTAGGCAGGGTAATGGGCAGCACTGAAGAGCTAAGGGATGGGACTGTCTCCAAGATTCCCAGTTTAGGGAGAGGCAGAACTGAAGGAGATCAGCTCTGTCTGTGCTGGGACAGCCATCAGGACCTCCTCTATTCTAAGTCTCCCCAAAAGACTCAGGAGAACTCCATCTGCTGAAGTGGGCCAGGTTGACTTGAGCCATAGCTTCTCCAAGGGACCAGGTCCCATAAGAAAACTGCGAATTGCTAGGTGGACCACAGGCACAGTGGCAGATAGGACCCCCTACCAGGCCCCTGGGGGGGAAGGGGTGGAGCTTCATCCTGCCTGACACGCCCCATTTCCTGAACCTAGCAGTATTTCAGCCCTGTCAGCCTCTGTGGGTTTGGTTTGCATCTTTCCAGAACTACCTGATGCTCTGAGGCAGCTTGGTCCCTCCTGCTCCCTCCACTGATCTGTCACAGGTTGGTCTCCTGCCACCTTATGCCATGTTCTCTCTGCTCCCAAGGATCCAGCCACCCTGAAGCCCTGCAAATCCCAATTTCAGGTCTTGGTGTACCAGGAGTCTGATAACTAACTCCTGGACCCCCCTCCTTCTCTCATTTGCCCAGTCCCCACACATGTGATTTCATTTTTTGCTGCCATTTCTGGAGTCAGCACGATGTGTCATGGAAGAAGTCTAGTGCCTATATGGATCAAAGAGTCCATCCAGTACCCAGTGGAATCATAGTGGATGTCTGGTCAAGAATCTGTTAGCCTATTCCATAAGTGCTTCAGAGACAGGTTTGGTGGGGAGCTGGTGGCTCATGCCTTTAACTCTAGCTGCATAGGAGGCTGAGATCTGAGGATAGTAGTTCCAAGCCTGACTGGACCAGAAAAATCTGTGATACTCTTTTTCCCAATTAACCAGCAAAAGACTCAAAGTGGAGGTATGGCTCAAATAGTAGGACACTTTGAATGAAAAAGCGAAGCAAAAGCATAAGGCCTTGAGTTCAAGCCCCAGTATCAGTCAAACAACCCATCCCCCACAAGTTTATCTGCTGCATGTCTGCTGATGGGTGTTCCAGGGCACAGGACCATTTGTAACAGTGCTAGCTCCTTGGGCCAAGCAAGAATCAGAGGATAAAACCTACTGAGACATGAGTCCTACCAGCCACTGTCCAAGGGTGGAAAGGCTTCCCATGGTCTGAGAATGCCAGGATGCTGCCTTCTCCATAGCACAGGGCTATAGGACCCCTCTCTACCCTTCCAGCCTCAATTCCTAGGCTTCCCAGCTCCATAGCTAATCTTGCCCCGAGTACAGCAACTTGGGGCCAAAAGGTCCCCCTCTTCTGGAATGGTTGCCTGAGGAATGATCCTTTCCTTTGGAGGAAAGTTTCCAATCCTTTCTTTCCTGAAAAGTCAAGTCCAGGGATCTCCTAGGCCCAGGCTGTGGGAGGCCTTAATTGGCTGGGAACTATAGAAGTCACAAAGAGAATGAGGCTCCAGATAAAGGTTGTCACTGGCCATGAAGTTTAAGGATAGAAAAAACATGGAAAATGGAATCTTTCCTTCCCACAGAGCTCCTGATGGGACCAGCAGGTGTGTTTTCACCAAGAGCAGTTTTGGATCAAGGGGAAGTATGGTGGGAAGTTCCCTTAAAAGAGTTCCCTTAAGCGAGGCTCGCCTTTAATCCTAGCTACTCAGGAAGCTGAGATCTTCGATCTCAATTCAAAGCCAGCCAGGGCAGGTAAGTCAGTGAGACTCTTCTTTCCAGTTAATCCACAGAAAGCCAGAAGTAGAGGTGTGGCTTAAGTGTTAGAACCCCAGCCAGCCTTGAGCAAAAAAAGCCAAGCAAGAACATGAAGCCTAGAATTCAACAACCCTAAATAATAATAATAATGATGATGAGTCTTAAAAGAATTTCTCCTATTTTTATCTTCCTTTTCTTTGATTTTGACTTATTTAGAATCATAAATTACTTAATTACCTTATTTTCCTAGTTAGTTTGTGACATCTGTAATTAATATTTTGACAAGTTTGGGGAAGCATGAGAAATAGGACTGAGAATATGAGGGTGTCAGGGTGAGTATAGGCATGAGTCACACAGGCTCCTGTCCCCTGAGGATGTCTAAGCTTGTCTATTGAATGTCCTCCAGAAGTCCATGTTCCAGGGAGCCTATTAGGAGGTCCTTAGTTCCTTGAGGGCATGCTCAAAAGGGGATTGTAGGATTCCAGCTCTTTCCTGTCCCCCTCCCTTCTCTCTCTGGCTCATGAGCCAAGCAGTTTGTACTTCAACATGTTCTTGTTATAATGTGGCCCTCACAGAGTTCCAGAGTCACAGGGCCACCTAATCTTGGACCTGAATCTCCAGAACCATGAGCCAAAATAAAGCTTTTTCTCTCCATAAGTTAATGGGTTGGGGTTATTATATTACCGTGCCAGGAAGCTGGCTAATACAGTGGGGAGGCAGAGTACTCCCAGCACTGGTTTGGCAGCCACAAGCAGAGCCAAGAGATGCACAGTAGACAATTTTATTCCTGGGTGAGTTTCTACATGCTGGCACCAGGCCACAGGTAAAACATATTCTCAAGAGCCTTTTTTATACCAATAAAGACACCCAAGGCCAGATGTCTATGGCCAGAGCCTGTCAGCTACTCAGGAGGCTGAGATTCCTAAGATGGAAGTTTGAGGCAAGCCTGGGCAGAAAAGTTCTCTCAGTGTAGGGAACTATCATCAACCAGCTGGGAGGTGAGCTGGAGGTGTTGGTCAAGTGGTAGGGCACTAGTTGAATAAGAAAGCTGAGTAAGGGCAAGATCTCTGATTTCAAGCCCAGTACCAGAACAAGAAGGAAAGAAGGGAGGGACGGAGGGAGGAAGGGAGGAAGGGAGGAAGGGAGGAATGGAGAGAGAATGTACAAAGGTTCTTGGCAGTACAGAGTAGATAAATTGTGTGAACTCACACAGCAAAAGCAACAAGATTTGAGTAAAAATTAATTACAGCTACCTATTTAGTCATTTATGGATTCATGAACCTGATGTTGGGGGAAGACACAAATTCTCAAGAGTGTGTAGCATGTGGTTCCAGCAGTATAAAGTCTGGAAATAGAAAAAGATGGACGGTCCCTCTTAAGGAGACACAGAACTGCATGGTAGAATGGACCTCCACAAACACTGAATCATTAACACAGAATCCTTTTCTTTTTTCCTTTCTTACTGCTTTTGTTTGTTTGTTTTTGTGCTGGGCCTGGGGCTTGAACTCAGTATCTGGGCTCTGTCCCTGAAATTTTTTGCTCTTTTTAATATTCTACAAATTGAGCCAGTGCTCCACTTCTGGCTTTTTTTTCCAGTTGGGGTTGTTTATCAGAGATAAGAATCTCACAGACTTTCCTGCCTAGGCTGGCTTTGAACTGTGATCCTTAGATCTCAACCTCTTGAGTAGCTAAGACTTTCCTTCCTTCCTACTTCCTTCCTTCCTTCCTTCCTTCCTTCCTTCCTTCCTTCCTTCCTTTCCTCCCTCCCTCCTTCCCTCCCTCCCTCCTTCCCTCCCTCCCTCCTTCCCTCCCTCCTTCCCTCCCTTCCTTCCTTCCTTCCTTCCTTCCTTCTTCCTTCCTTCCTTCCTTCCTTCCTTCCTTCCTTCCTTCCTTCCTTCCTTCCTTCCTTCCTTCCTTCCTTCCTTCCTGTCTTTCTTTCCCTTTATTCCCTCCTCCATTCTTCCTTTTTCTTCCTTCCTTTCCTTTCCTCTTCTTTGTGTATGTGTGTGTGTGTGTGTGTGTGCTGAATTCAGGGGCTCATACTTGGTTGACTTGCTTGTTTTCTCATGACTGGTGCTTTACCATTTGAGCCATACCTCTAGCCCATCCATTTAAAAATAAACACATAAAAAATAAATTTATTATCTTGGTATTGGGGCCTGAACTCCAGGCCTTGAGCACAAGCAAGAGCTTGAGTTCTTTTTTGCTTATGGCTGATATTTTATTACTTAAACCATACCTCCACTCTGGCATTTTGATTGTTAATTGGAGATAAGATTTACCTGCTTGGCTGACTTCAAACAGTGATTTCAGGCTTCTGAGTATCTAGAATTATAGGCATGAACCACTGAAGTTTGGCCACATTATTATTTATTTATTTGTCCAAAATTGCAGTCCTTTAATTTCTTACACTTTTTATTTTTAAGCTAAGTTTTTAGTCCTTTGTTTCAGTAGCCCTGGGAAATGAACACACTAGGTATCACATCAAGAAATAAAGCTAAAACTGCCTGAAATTTCATTGCCTAGAGGAAATGAGACTTCTGAAGGTATTTTCTGTGGGCAGAGCCATTGCCCTGATTTATAGCCAAAGGGTACTTCTCAAGTGTGCCACATATGGGCATCCTGTGCCCATCTCCACATGGATCCACAGGATGGTTTTGCACAAAGGCACAACATTCCATTATGGATAGAACACAAAGTACCTGTTGGTGGACAGTGTAGTTATTTTTCCCCTCCTTCCCTTTTCTCTATCTCTGTCTCTGTCTCAGTCATTGTCTCTGTCTCTCTGTCTCTCTGTCTCTGTCTCTCTCTGTCTCTGTCTCTCTATCTCTGTCTCTGTCTCTGTGTCTCTCTCTCTCATTCTTTCTAGTTCTCTACACCCCCCCCCCCACACACACATACTCCTTGCACTCACTCTCAAACCTCCTGGACTCAAAAGAAATGAGAAAACCCAGACCTTTCTGATCACAAATGTTTTCAAATGCCTGCGTATTAATGACTGGTGAGTATGTGCGTTGGTGAGCCGAGGGTGATCCTTCTTGTCTTAAATGAGAAAAAGTCATAGGAAAAATGGGCTTTGTGTTGTCAAACATTAGCCTGAGCAGACGCCCTCTGAGCAGCCCACTCTGGGGGCTTCCTGAAACCAATTGCATTTTTCCTGAAGGAGTGTGTTTAACATCAGCACCCCGAGGAGCTTGGCCCAGAGGAGCTTGGCCGAGAAGAGCCCCAAAGGCCAAATATTTACACAGCCAACCCCAGAGCCTCATGGAAATGACCTCATGAACATTGTTTTTAATTCATAAGACGTGCTGATGAATAGGAGCTATGGCCTTTCTAACACTCACTGTGGACCATAAGTTTGGGGATTGGGTTGCTGAGCTGGGAAGCGACCCAGGGAACTGGGGGTGGGGGCGGGGAGGGGGGGAAGGCAGGCAGGACTGGATTCCAATCCTGGCTCCAGCTTCCCTGCTGTGTGAGTTTACAGGAGGCTGAGCCCCACTTCTACACAATGAGGTGTGTGTGTGTGTGTGTGTGTGTGTGTGTGTGTGTGTGTGTGTGTGTGAACTCAGGGCCTAGGCACTGTTCCTTAGCTTTTTCAATCAAAGCTGGTACCCTACTACTTGTGCCATAGCTTTACTTCCAGCTTTTTGGTGGTTAAATGGAGATGAGTCTCACAGACTTTCCTTCCTTAGGCTAGCTTTGAACCTTGGTCCTTAGATCTCAGCCTGCTGAATAGCTAGAATTATAGGTGTGATCTGGCCAAAATGGAGATTTAAATGATGCCAGTTTCCAGGTGCATGGTACAACTGGAAGGTATTGAGGATCATGGAGCCCTCTGTATTGTGTGCGTCTTCCATCTGGCTGGGTGCTGCCTCGGTGAGCTGGGCTCCCCTTGTCTGCTATGAAGCTGCCTTCCTGCCTTCCTGCCCACATCAGGTGGAGAAGGTTCTAGGCAGACAGCAAATCAACAGGAAGCATGACTATTGTTCTTTTATTCTCAGATTTGGCCACCTCAGCAAGTAAATGGCTAGCTTAAGACCCATTTGGTTCATCATCCAGTCCCTGCTATGTCCTCTGGGCCTCTCCAGTCTATATCCACCTGTCAGCACCTGCATTGCCACTTAAGATTGTTGGGTCCCCCTGAGTCTTGTCCTGTCCATGTAAAGTTTCTGGAACTTCTGGGATCTGGAGCCCCCCCCCCCCACTTAACCCACGAATGATGCACATGAATCTCAATGCTCCAGCTCCTTTGTCCCTTATATTGTTTTTGTGCTGCTTCAGGGGCTTGAATTCAGAGCCTATGTACTGTGCCTTCATTTTTTCCACTCAAGGCTGGCTCTCTACCACTTGACTCATACCTTTACTTCTGGCTTTTTTGGTGATTAATTGAAGTAAGAGTCTCATGGACTTTCCTGTCTGAGATGGCTTCAAACTGTGATCCTTCCATCTCATCCTCTTAGGATTACAGTTGTGAACCACCAACACCTGCCTTTTATTGTCCCTCAGATGATCACCGAGGCCCATCTTTTAATGATTCCTAGGCTTTTCCAGTGGAATTAAATTCCAGTGTCCTACTTGGCAAATCATCCTGTCTTTATTTGCTCTCCCTTTCCTGCTTTCATTTGTCCTCCCACCCTAGTACTTCTTAGAATTGTCCCTCAAATAAGCTACTTGCATTATAATCCTAGTACAAAGGTTGACTTCTAGAAGAGCCCAAAGAGACATGATTTTTTTTACTCCTAAATCAGCCAAACAGTGTTTCCAGGGCCTACAACTGTTGTTTCTTCTCAGGAAACTATACTCTAGCTGCTCAAAGGAAAATTCTGGAAATATCTTTGATGCTTTTCTTCCTTGACCACTTTATCTTATCCATCAACAACTCTTTCAAACCTATGCAGGGATTTTGCATATCATAATCATAGTTCTAAAGTATAGTTCTAAAGGAGAATTCTTAAGAAGAAAAAGAGAGAGAGATGTGCCAGAAGAATGAAGATAAGAAAAATAGCAGCCCTCATGTTGAAATTTGTTCAAGCCAGAAAATAAGGGGAGCACCCTCTTTAAAGTGTTGAAAGAAAAAATAATAATAAAGCTCTCAAACTAGAATTTTATACCTAGCAAAAATGCCTTTAGGAATGAAGGCAGAAATAGCACTAATTTCAGGTAAGTAAGAAAAACAAAAAGAACTCTCACTCATTGCCAGGAGAAATGCCTAATGGTCCAGTCACTCTTTTATGTATTTATTTAGTCATTTTTTAAATTATCTTCAAGTAGTGTACACAGAGGTTTTGATTTAATATGTCAATTTGTGACATACAATGCATTTTGATCAGTGCCACACTTTTCATCACTTTGGATGAAAATTTGGGAGTTTTTTCCCCCCAAACTAAACATACTCTTACAATATGATCCTAAGTATTTATTCCCTTGAGTTGAAAAACCCTGTACTGAAAATGATGTATAAAATGACCTTTGGTCTATGTATTTAAGGCATATATGAAAAATGAGTGACCTTTGTATTTAGACTTGGATCTCAACCCAAAGATACTCCTTGTATTTGCACAAATATCCCAAATTCTGAAAAAATTGAAAATCTGAGGTATTTCTGGTCCTGAGAATTTGCATCTACAAAAAAATAGAGTAAAAGAAGGAATATATTAAAATAAGAAAAAAATATTTTTCTCCTCACTAATCCAAAGTGCATTTTCTGTTTATTTTTTATTTTTATTTTTATTTTTTGCCAGTATTGGGGATTGAACTCAGGGCCTGGGCTCTGTCCCTGAGCTTCTTTTGCTCAAGGCTAGCACTCTACCACTTGAGTCACAGCACCACTTCTGGCTTTTCCTGTGTACATGGTACTGAGGAATTGAACCCAGGGCTTCATGCCTACTAGGCAAGCACTCTCCCACTAAGCCACATTCCCAACCCTGCATTTTCTGTTTAAAGTATTATTGTATTTAAAGAACTACAATTATTTTAGTAATAGGCCTGGAAGACCAAGCAGGCAAAATCAATATGCATTTACAATATTTTCCATCTTGATATCACTGATGTTTATAGGATAGTTCATTCATCAGTAGTATAACATGCATCCCTTATTAATCTCATGTGCAGTACTTATCACGTTAAATCTTATTTGAGTTACAAAACATAACTGTAAAAGCTTAAAGAGCAGAAATCATGCCAAGTATGTTCTTGGACCTTGATAGAATTAAAATGTCAGTAATATAAAGAGAGGTAGAAATCCCAATATTTGGAAATTAAACAGCACATTTCTAAACAGCACATGAGTTGAAAAAGAAGTCTGAAGCAAGAATTCAAACATTTTGGATTAATGAGGATAAAAATGTGTGAGAGGCAGCAGCAAGAATGCTTAGAGGAAAATTTATTGCATTACATTCATAAATTACAGAAGAAGGAGGATTTCAAAATTAGCAACATATATTTCTACTTTGGGAAAATAGAGCGAGGAAAAGGTGATTTAGCTGGGCACTGGTGGCTCATACCTGTAGTCCTAGTTAGAAGGCTGCGATCTGAGATTGTGGTTCAAAACCAGCACAGGCCTATAATCCCAGCTAAGCCATAAATTGGAAGCAAACTTGGATCAAGGTCCAGTCTGGCCAGGGGAAAAAAATCAAGACCCTGTCTCAAAAATAAACAAAGCAAGCTGGGTGCCAGTGGCTCACACTTGGAATTTTAGCTGCTTAGAAAGCTGATATCTGAGGATCTCAGTTCAAAGCCAACCTGAGCAGGAAAGTCTGTGAGACTCTTATCTCCAATAAACTACCAAGAAAGCCAGAAATGGAACTGTGGCTCAAATGGTAGAGTGCTATGAGCAAAAAGAAGCTCAAGAACACTGCCTGGGCCCTGAGTTCAAGCCCCAGGACTACTACAAAGAAAAAAAAGCAGAGCAAAAAGGGCTAGAAGCATGGATTAAGCAGTAGAACTCCTACCCAAAAAGAAGTAAAGCCTTAGAGGGAGAGGGAATCATTACTGATTCCATATACATTGAAAGGATAAAAAAAAAAACCTAAAAGCAATTCTATGCCCATAAATTTTGGCAGTCTCAGTGAATTGAACCATTTTTTTAAAGATACAAATGACCACAAATCACTCAAAGAGAAAGAGACACTGAACATTCTGTCTAGTAACACAGTTTAATGATTAGTTTTCTAAAACAGAAAGCATCATATACAGATGAGTTCATTGGTGAATTTTATTAAACAGTTAATAAAAAAATGGTTACAAATTTCATACAACTCTCCAAAAGAAAAAGAAGAGAAGGAAAAGGCAGAGGAAGAGGAGGAAGGGGATTGAGAGGAGAAAGGGGAAGAGAAAACACTTCCTAATTTATTCCATAGGATCAGTACTTAACTTTAGTACTAAAATGAGATAGACATTTCAAAAAAGAAACATTACAGACCAATTTCATTCATAAATATAGAGACGGATGTCCTCAATGTGTTAGCAAGTCAACCTAGCAACATTGAAAGGATGACCTAATGGATTTCATTCCATAAATGCAGGTACAGCTCAGCATTAAAGAACTAAGTCAATGAGTTCTACTTTATTAATAAATTAAAAATGGGAAAGTATACCAATTGCTGTAGAAAAAGCATTTGATAAAAGCAGTACCCATTTATGATATTTTTAAAAATTATCACACCTGTAATCTATGTGGTAGTCAGGTAAAATCTTGAGTTCAAGGCCAGCCTAGACTACATAGTGAGACCTGTCTGAAAAAAAATCCAATCAAGCCAAGTGCTGGTACTCTCTCCTGTAATCCGAACTACTCCAGAAGCTGAGATCTGAGGATCATGGTTCAAAGCCAGCCCAGGCAGGAAAGTCTTTAGGCTCTTGCCTCTAACTATCCAAAAGCCAAAAGTGAAACTGTATCCTAAGTGGTAGAGCACCTTCCTTGAGTGAAAAAAATCAAGAGTGTGAGGCCCTGAGTTCAATCCCAGTACCAGACCCAAAAACAAACAAACCAACAATCCAAACAAGCAAGCAAACCAACAAACCCAATCAATCAACCAACATAGACCCTGGAAGCCAATTAAAAATAGATCCAGGTGCTGGTGGCTTACACCTGTAATCCTAGCAACTCAGGCTGAGATCTTAAGATTACGGTTCAACGCCAGCCTGGGCAGGAAAGTCTGTGAGAGTCTTATCTCCAATGAACCACCAGAAAACCACAAGTGGTGCTTTGGCTCAAGTGGTAGAGCACTAACCTTGAGCTAAAGAGCTGAGGGAAAGTGCTCAGGCTGAGTTCAAGAACCATGACCAACAACAACAACAAAAAAGAAATAGAGAGAAATTTCTTTAATGTGACAATATATGCAGAACACCCACAGATGACATAGTATAAAAATAGATTGTTTCTCTCTAAGACTAGGACTCATATTGCCTTATTTCAAGTTGTAACTGTAAGACTATAGTAATCAAAACACCAGGAACAATAGCAAGTTGCATGTCTATTTTACTGGGCCAGAAGGTGTATTTACTCAAACAATATTCTAAGTGTTTTGGTGAGGATGCTTGTAGATGGGATTCACATTTAAATCATTAGACTGAGTAATACAGAATGCCCTCTTTGGTGTGAGTGGGCCTTGTACAAATAGTTGAAGGTCTGAATACAAGCAAAGGCTGCACTTTTCCAAAGCAAGAGAAGTTCTACCTTTGAATGGGATTTCAGGTTTCCTGAACACACACACACACACACACACACACACACACACACTCTCTCTCTCTCTCTCTCTCTCTCTCTCTCTCTCTCTCTCTCTCTCTCTCTCTCTCTCTCTCTCTCTATTATCTGTCCATACATTTAGCCATCTCTGTATCTGCTATCTACCTACCATCCCTCCATGTATTTATTTGTCTACCTGCTATCTATCATCTATGTATCTATTATTTATAGATGTGTATCTATTTATGATCTATCTTTCCATCATCTATTTATTAACTATGTATCTATGTATCTATCATTTATCTATCTATCATCTCTCTATATATATTTATCCATCATCCTTGTATGTATATGTGTTTGTATCTATCACTGATGTATGCATATATATGCATCTATCATCTGTGTCTCTATCATCTATTTTTCCATCTATATCTCTGATTCTGTCATCTCTATTTCTCTCTCTGCCTGCATAGAGACTCATGTGAGAAGGGCAGAAATGGGCAAGCTTAGAAGAAAGGTTTCCCAGTAAGCAGGCCTCATGGCACCTTGCTCCTGACTATAGCCTCCAGACCCATGAGAAAAATGTATTTCTTTTGTTTAAACACCTGGTCTGTGACATTTTGTTATAAAATCCCAACTATATCTAATGGAATAAGTAAAAAACAGATAAATAGAACAGCTTAGAAGTAGACTACCTCAAGCACAGTCAACTAACCCTTGAAAAACGAGTAGGGGGAAACTCAATGGGTAAAGGATGGATTAAATATTTATGTTGCCATCCATATGAAGAAGAAAAAAAGAACAATCCTGCATGCTACAGACAAACACATGCAGAATAAACTATAGGTATAATGTGTGAGGCCACAATATTTCTAGAAGAAAGACCACATATATTTAGGTCTGATGACAAGATTAGATAAAATACCAATGTGCTTCATGGAAAGAATATGGGGGCAGTGGATGTGGTCCCGTGGTAAGCCACTTGCCTAGCATGTGTGAAGCTCAAGCCTGGTCCCTAGCAGAAGGAAGGAAGGAAGGAAGGAAGGAAGGAAGGAAGGAAGGAAGGAAGGAAGGAAGGAAGGAAGGAAGGAAGGAAGGAAGGAAGGAAAGAAGGAAGGAAGCAAGGAAGGAAGGAAGGGAGGGAAGGAGGGAGGGAGGGAGGAAGGGAAGGAGGGAGGGAAGGAAGGGAGGAAGGAAAGAAGGAAGGAAGGAAGGGAAGGAAGGAGGGAGGGAGGGAGGAAGAGAACGAGGGAGGGAGGGAAGAGGGAAGGAAGGAAGGAAGGAAAAGAACAGAAAGGAAGGAAGGAGGAGGAGGGAAGAAGGGAGAGAGAAATTGGGCCTTATTAAAATTAGAAGTACTGCTCTATAGAAGATCCTATTTTTAAAAAAAGAAAGAACAGATACCTGAATAAAAAAGAAAAAGTATATACTAGGAGAAAGTATGTGTAAAAGACGTATCTGATAAAGGACTTGTACCCAAAACATGCAAAGAACTCTTAAAGCTCAACAATAACAAATGACTCAATTTAAATATGAGCAAAAGTGTCAGTGACGATTTCATTGAAGAAGATGTACATATGGCAAATAAGCATAGGCAAAGATGTTTTATGTATCTCATCAGGAATTGCAGAATTAAACAGCAGATGCCACTAAGTATCTATTAGCACGGACAAGCAAAACAACATCAATATGTTCTCCAGTTGTAGTTTTTTGGTATGGGCTCACAATTATTTACTAGCAGTAGACAGTAACACAACCGATTTATCACTTTAGCTTGTCTTTTCCAAGACCCAATTTTTAAAAATTCTATTTCTATCTTTAAATATAGTTGTACAAAGGGGTTACTATTCAACATGCCAGTTTATAAACAGGGAGTGTTTAGCACACAAGATGGCCAGGGCAACAAAAGGGCCCAGTCTCAGCCTCTGGAGCTGTGAAGGGCACCTGGCCTCTCTGCCAGCCATAGGGAGGGGTCAGAGCAGTGGTCTCAGGCCACCAGACTCACAGTTGCTGAAGGGTTGACAGGTTCTGTTTCACCCCTCCTCTCGAAGGCTCTGCAAATGGTAAGTGTTTACAATGCTCAGGACGAGTGTCCAGGCCTGCACTTTGTCAGGGCATGTGGGGGACCCTGTTGGGTCCCCAGGGCAGGTGACAACACGATTTCTCACTTGTCAGACTACAGTTGACCACACACAAGAGGAACAAGTGGGGGACCAGCCCTGACTCCACAGCTGGCTCTAGCACCTGGCTAGGAGCACCGTGGGCCTCAGGGCCTTGTCTGCACATGCATCCATGCTTCAGGTATCACTTGGGAGTTTACTGTGGTGGTGGGAGGCCAGGCCTACTGCACCCCATTGCTTCCCACTCAACAGCGGTAACACAGGAAGTAGTTATAGTAGCAGTAGAGGCCAGACTACTGCGTGCCGAACTTGTGGTTCCTAGCCCTGCTAGGATATCCCTTCACACACGCTATTCTATTAAATCAGCACAGAACTCCCTGAGGCAGGAACACACATGCTTGTGTTTTGGGTGAGGGTGTAAGCTCAGGGTGAAGTTCCGCTCTGGGGTCCCACAGCTGCCACTTTCGGCCCCTGGGAGGTGCTGCCTTCTGTGAGTCAGGGGCAAGCTTGAAGATTCAAAGAAATCAAAGCTCAGAGCAGTCATCCTCTTTCATCACACAGAGGGATGACAGGGGTGGCCAGGCCAATATGACCTATTGTGTGGATGCTGGCAAAGATTGGTCCCCAAGCCCAGGCTGCCCTGAGAGCCCCACATCCCACAGTTCTGTCCCAGGAACAGCACTCCCTCACACTGGCCGGGTGCTACAGCTTAGAACCCCTTGGGAGTGCCCAGCCTCTCAGAGCTTACATTACTTCAGTCCTGTAATGGCAGCTTCCCTAAGTCCTCAAGATGACTCTGCTGTCACAGTAAAATCTACGATCTAACCTCATGACCATAGGTCCTGCACAGATGGGCAGACTGAGGAGGGGCCGCAGTTGGGAGGGGAGGGATTGGGGTATGTGTAGACCAGAACTGACCTTAGACTGGCTCTACAGAGCCAGTCCTGGAAAACAGCAAGGTCCAGTCCCAAGATCATGTGGGACTGAATTAAGAGTGGGCTGACATGGATTCAAGGGCATAAAGCCCTTAACTTGGGCCAGGAACTGTATTCAGCACTGTGTTGAAAGCATTTTGTAAAGGTGGTTTTATTTAGTCCTTGCTAGGGACTTCCTTGTATTGCTTCCAAATTCTTCCATTGGAGACCTATTTCCCAATGATAATACTTTTTTTTTTTGGTCGGTTGTGGGGCTTGAACTCTGGGCCTGGGTGCTGTCCATCAGCTCTTCAGCTCAAGGCAAGCGCTCTACCACTTGAGCTACAGCGCCACTTCCGGTTTTCTGGTGGTTTATTGGAGATAGGAGTCTCACGGTCTCTCCTGCCTGGGCTGTCTTTGAACCGCGATCCTCAGATCTCAGCCTCCTGAGTAGCTAGGATTACAGGCGTGAGCCACCAGCGCCCGGCCCAATGTGATAATATTTGGAGATGGATATTCAGGAGATGATTAGGTAAGAGGAGATCATGAGGTTGGGTCTCATAATGGAATCAGTTCCCTTATCAAAGAAAGAGGCATCAGTGCCCCCAATTGCACCAAGAAGACACATCAAAACTGCTCTCTACCAGGCAAGAAGAGTGCCCTTACCTGGTCAAATCTGCTGGCCCCTTGACCTTGAACCTCAGCCTCCAGAACTGTGAGAAATGAACCTCCACTGTCTAAGCCTCCCGGGTTTTGGTATTTAGTTATGGCAGCCCCAAAGGGTTAACACAATCTTCACAGTTCTTCAAGGTCAGCACTATCAATACACCCACTTTCAAGATGAAACACTGAGTCCTAAGAGAGAAGTGGCCATTTGTTTCTGGTTACGTGCTTTATGAAGTATGAGGAGACTGTTCCTCGTGGCTTTTCAGATTTCTGTGTAGCCCAGAGTAGGAGGTGAGAGCGGTTGACCCCTGCCGAGAAAGGAATCTTACTGGTTAGTTCTCTTGAGACAGGTGAATTAGAAAAGAAAATTTCTGCCTCAGAAGGTGATAGAAACACTGACATGTAAATAATGAATCACTGAATCATGTCAATTGTGTGTTTGTCAAGGAAATTTGTGATGGGGTACAGGAAGGCGTGCTTGGAGCAGATATCATGTCAGTTAGATGAATCACAGAGGAAATTAATTGTATACCACATATGGTTAGATAACTGTGAATGACTCCCTTGCCCCCTTCCACCCTATTCCTGACACCCTTTCCTAGGTACATAGCCAGACCCCCGGAGGGTACCCAAGTCCCATGGCAAGAGCTACAGGCACCTGAGCTATTTGGGTATGACCCACACCCATCCTCCTCCTTCCTACCTGGGGGCCCCTGTACTGGGGGAATGCCCTTCTGGACCACTCTGAGTGACTTCCTGCTGGTTCCATTCTTCCCTGTGGCTCTTCCTTCTATCCAACCAGTCACTCCTGTCCCCAACCCTGACTATTCTAAGTCAGGCCCTCTAAGTTCATTCTTCTGCCCGGAGCACACAGGATTTGCAAGGCTACCAGGCCCGGCCCTGTGTGGGGTTCTGGTCAGCCCTGGCCTCATTGAACCTATGTGTGGCATGACATAGCAGCCTGCCAAGTGGTGGGCTGCTCAGTCCTGTGGCTCTGGGGAAGGATAAGATCCATGCTGAGATGCTACGTGACTCTGTGTTACCTCTCTGGGCCTCGGTGTCCTCTATAAAACAAGGCTGGTAAGAATGCTGATCTTCCCAGGGTTCCTCTAATGATTCAGTTGCAGCTCTGATGTGTAACAGTGTCAGTTACAATGCTGTGATTAACTTTAGGGATCTCTGGTCCCCTGTGCTGGATGGTACACTGAACTCTGTCCCATTTCTCTTCCAGCTGGGGATCTGGGTCCCAGGGTCTGCCATGGCCCTAATGCATGAATCTCACCTTCAGATCCATCTCTGGAGAGCTGGGGCTCTCCAGCCTGCAGCTGCCACCTGGGCCCCTGCCCCACCCTCACCCCTGCCTGCTGGGTAGAATTTAGCCTTTTCATACTGAGGGCCCCAAGGAAGCAATACCCTGAGCTCTGCTCAAGCAGACTGGCTGGGTCCCCACAGGGACCAGCGGGGCCACCTTGCCCTCCCTCTGGTAGTGCCTACATGAGGCAATCTGATCCCCCGGCACAGAGACGTTGTTAGGTCACACAAGGATTACTCAAACCTGCCAGGAAGTCACTACTACAGAGGCTGTGGAGTTTGTGAACCCTTCCGTGTCTGTAGCTTCTCCCTACGTGTATTCCCGCTGCCCCTCCCCCACCGTGGTCCCTTCCGCCTGTGGGGAGCGACTGGTGGTTGTGTTTAAGTGAGTAATTTGGCCCCTGTTTAAGGAGAGGAAGCAATAATAGCTGCTGTAATTGTCCAAATTACTGCTGCCCCTCCGAGTTTGACATCTGCCTAATTGACAGTGGATGGAAACCTGACCCAGGACTGCCGTGGATGGGTGGCAGTGGCTTCTGAGCCCCTGGTGGCCAGCATGGGGGCATTAGTGCCATGTCTCTAGGATCTTCACATCTGCTCCCAGCCATTCGGAAAGCAGGATCCCCCTGAGCCATTCAGAAAGTGGCAAAAAACTAGACAAGAGTGCAAGGTCTAGAGTTCAAACCCTAGTTCTGGCAAAGCTATTTTTGTTTTTTGGTTTTTTATTGTCGGTCGTGGGGCCTGAACTCTGGGCCTGGGTGCTGTCCCTCAGCTCTTCAGCTCAAGGCTAACGCTCTACCATTTGAGCCACAGTACCACTTCCGGCTTTTTCTTTTTTTGCTTATGTGGTGCCGAGGAATCGAACCCAGGGCCTCATGCATGCAAGGCAAGCGCTCTACCACTGAGCCACCTTCCCAGCCCCAAAGCTATTTTTTTAAGTAAAAAAAGGAAAGATAAACCAGAACAATCTCTATGTACTTCTTGTGTGTCTGGCATGCAGGGGAGAGATGCCAATTGTACCTGGCACAGGTGGGGGGTAAGAGCACTCTAATGTGTCTGACTCTACTTGGCGGGGACTTCAGTAATCACATAGGGCAAGAATGCATTCCCAACATCCCAACATCCTCTCGAGAATTTCAGAGGGTCTGCAGGTACTGAATGAAGCCCCTGGCCAGGGGATTTCACAGACTCTAACTTCCAGATGCTAAGAGAGCTACCGCGGGACCAGCCTCAGCGTCTCAGACATGAGCCCACCACAGTGTGTTCCCTCCACTTCTCCAGAAGGACCATGGCGGCTTTTTTTTTTTAACTGAAGGCTGGTGCTCAACTACTTGAATCATAGTTCTATGTTCATCTTTCTGCTGGCTAATTGGAAATAAAAGTGGACTTTCTGCCCAGGTCTCACTTCTAATCTTGATCCTTAAATCTCAGCCTCCTGAGTAGCTAGGATTACAGGTGTGAGGCACCAGCACCCAGATAAAACCCTCTGTTCCAGCTCTCCATTCTGCAGGCCTTAGTCTGTTGGTTGAAAGGACAGGTATAGGGGGTAAAGGAAAGGAAAAGATTTCCAGACTTAAAGTACCATATACATGGGCACAAATCCAACACATGTCCCCTTCGCCATGCTGAGCTCATCTGTGCTTGTTGTATACCTCAGTTTATCCCTCTGTAAAATGAGAATCAGAACCCTGGAGTCTCAGGACTGTACTGAGGGTATGGTTAGTCCTATCCTCACCTGTGACCTTGGGCTCTCCTGGTAGGATTCAGGCCTCCAGCCCACCAAGGCCCTGGGGACCTCCCTGAGGCTCACAGTATGTTGTCTGGCCCTTCAGGTCAAGGGTTGGGGATGTGACAATTGCAAGGCCCCAAACTGATGGGCTGGAGTCTAAGATGCAGGATGGGAGTAGGCCCCTCCTAGTGTGCGGCCCCTCCTTAGTGACTGGCCTCTAGTGGCCCCGTTCATGCTGAACCCTGATTCTCTCTCACACTTAAGGTGGGGAATCCTTGAAGAGAGAGAGGGGAGAAAGGATGGGATGAGACCATATGGTAGTGAGCACGGAGCTCAGCCCCATAGAATGGGGCTCAGTGACCCCCTCAACATACCCACCATGGCTCTAGCCAGGTCTCCCCCGCCTCCACAGATGGGCACAGATGCCACAAGGCCAGCCTGAAATGGTCACAATGGGTACCATCCTCCACAGATGTCCAGACTGTCCCCCAACAGCCCTTCCAGGGGACGGAAGCTGGGGCTGTACCCCTAGGGAGCTGAGCCAGCCCCCCACTTGCCAATTCTCTCTCAGAAAGTGGCTCTGAGCATGCTGGCGTGTCACCAGAGGCATTAGACTGTGTAGAGTCACTGGGGAGAGTTAGGAAGGGGGCCCAAAATTGTACCCAAGCCATCTCAGGCCTGCAACCTGTTCCAAGCCTCTGCCTCCTGCGCATGCTCAGTGCGTCCTCTCCCTTGGGCCGCGCAGCTGGGGCCTCGGGAAGAGCATAAAAACGTCCAGCTGACATTTGTTGACCTTTATTATACACAGAGGCCCCTCACCTCCTGCCTCTCAAGAGCGCCTCTCGGCCAGCCGCCGCCTTGATATTAGTTATCATCAGGAAGAATGTTTGTAGTGAGACTGGGCCTCCTCCATTCCTGCATCCATCACCATCCACTCTTCTGTCACTGCGCCCCAAAGGCGGGACTGCTGGGCAGGGGGCACGGCTGGGGGGGGCCTATAGAGGGGGTGGGCAGCAAGGGGGGGCAGCCAGTGTCCGCCAGGCATAGAGCTTTGCACGGCCTGACACCGGGGACGCCTGGACCCCAAGGTCCCAAATTAGGCTAGGCCTTGTTAAAGGTGAGGGGGATTAGGAACGAGCCACTGCGGGGGCAGAGGAGACCAGGCTGGGGGCCTGAGGCCCCTGGAGGCTGTTCAGTGTGGCTTTCTGTACCATGAGGCTGCGGGGTGCTGGGGGGGGGCCGGGCCCAGCACCACACACCAGAGTCTGGCACTTTCTCCAGCAGTGAGAACCCCACTAGGATCTCAGCCGGGCCCCTCTGTGCCACACCCAGGCCTTAAGTGTCTTTTCCATGGCTCCCACACACTGACTTTTCCGCGAAGACAATGCAGAGGCAAGTGGAATGGTGACCCACTTTGTGAATCCAAATCGCTCTCAGACATCTCCTTCCCACAGCTGATAGGCAGCATTGCCTGCCTCCTCCTCCTCTTCTCCGCTGGTGAGTGAAGTGGGAGGATCTGGCTACTCTCTCTGCTGGAGACAGTGGGGTCTAGCTGTGGACGGCTGGACCAATCCTGGTCTTGTCTCCGAACCTGTCAAGGATGGCCATGCATTCCCCCCATAGTACTGTTTTCTCCCAGAGTGTCTGGTGGAATTTCATTCCGAGGAACACCCCTCCCCAGGAGATGAACGGATGATGGGGGAAGTGGAGGGTTCTCTGTGGCTCCCTGGGCACAGGGTTGAGAGGAGCTCTGTTCAGAGGTTGGCAGGGAGGCTGGGCAGGCCGGAGGGCAGGAGGAATGCCCAGGTCCATTTGGGGTCATCCCTGGGAAAGGAGCCAGGCAGGGGAGCCCTCCAGACATTGTTTTTGACACAAGTAATTGTGGTTGGAGCAGAAAACAAACACTTCACAGTTCAGAGGAAAACAGGCCCAGAATGATGGACTGGAATTCATTAAGCCTAGTATCATGGCTTCTGGCTCTGTAATTTGAAGGGCCAGCAAATTACAGGTGAAGTCACCTGAAACCATGTGGTCCCATGGTAGAATTTATCCCTTCCTTTCCTCTCCCTTCCTGCATCTCCTCACAAGCTCCAGCTTTTTATTTTTTATTTTCTTGCAGTTCCTTGATTGCACCCTCCCTCTCCTCCTCCCAACGCTGGTCCTGCCCCAGGACTTTTGCACCTGCCACTTCTTGAACACTGTTTCCTAAGGTCCAGAGTCTACATAGTTTTCTTCCTTCACCCATGCAAGGTCTCTTTCTCAAGAACCCGAATTTCATCTTAACACTCTCCCCTATCAGGGTCACTTGAGGTACAGACCACCCTTTGAATCCACTGTGGAGCCGTTCATTCTTGTATCTGCAGTCTGGCAAGGACTAGATGTCCAAGACGTCAATCATTCTTTATCAATTCATTCAAGAAACCCTGATGACCTCTCATGGAGATGGGGGAGGTGGTGTCATTCACTTCCCCCAGTAATGCTCAGTCTGTTGCAGACCACTGTGGCAGCTAGTTCAGCGTGGGAATGTGGCCAGCTGGGCCATGCCGTGAAGCATCCATGCCCCCATGGACTGAGCAAGGGTGGGCAGAGGAGCTTCTACTTGAAGCTCCACAGAAGTCCTGGATGACCTGGCTCACCACCCGGGGGTACGCAGGCTTGGAGGTGGGAAGAGGATTTGGGGCCTCCCAGCCCAATGCTGACAGGATAATCATTGTTCAATTAATGGGGCTTTTTTTTTAACCTACCTCCCTATTGTGAAGAACCCCCCCCCAAAGTGGCCCCTGGTCTGGTACGTTGCCTAAGGCCAGTGTGTACAGCATGCAGAAAGGCTGTGGCTGTGCTTGGGGAGGGCCGAAAGGTCCAGCTCCCTGCCCCACTCTCTAAGCCCCTCTGTGTATGGGAGCAGCAGCCAGCAACTCAAATGGCCTGCCCGTGCTAATAATGGACCTGCGCGGGCCTCTGACAGCTTCCGGGGTGTGTTCAGGAAGGCTTTTGACTCCTGTCACATCAAGGTTGCATGCGCTGCTTCAGGCTCTCCCCCAACTGCCTGTGAGACATACATGCAGAGGGCTTGGAGGACGGAATCTTGGGAGGACTAGCATGGGGACCTTTCCTATAGCATGGTATAGTCAGGGAGGGAGCTGATAATGATGCCTACGAAAGAGACTTCCCTTGGATGCCTGAAGTCCTTGGGCTGAGGCTCCAAACCCTTCTCCTGGAACCAAAACCTCCAGGGTCCAGTGTCTAGTGGAGGAAAATCTCCTTCAAAGCAAGTTCATTTGGTTTGTGTGTGTGTGTGTGTGTGTGTGTGTGTGTGTGTGTGTGTGTGTGTGTGTGCTGGTAGTGGGACTTGAACTCAGGGCCTTGTGCCTTTTCTTTCTTGGCATTTTTTTTTTTGCCCCACGTTGGCATTCTACCACTTGAGCCACATTTCTACTTCCAGCTTTTTTCTGGTTACTTACAGATAAGAGTCTCATGGACTTTTCTGCCCAGGCTGGCTTTGAACTATGATCCTCAGATCTCAGCTTCCTGAGTAGCTAGGATGACAGGTGTGAATCATCAGTGCTTCAGAGGACAAGGTCGGGCTGAAGGTGGCCTGTGACATGATCATGGTCAGTGGACAGTCTCTGTCATCCTCTTCATCTCCTTCCAAAGCTCAGCTCTCAGGACCTGGTACCAGCCCAGCTGGGATGTGGCTCCGAGTGCTCTGTATATGTCTTCAGGGCTGTATATGTCTTCAGGGACCGTGTGCAAATTTCTACTGGAAGTGGAACTCGCATGGGGAAGGCCCTAGAACTAGGAGGAAGAAATCTCTGTTGTTCTCCCCCCTCCCCCATGAGCACTCATCTGTGCAGTAGTAGGGAAACAACCCAGTTGAAAGTTGATTTTCCCCACATGCCCTCTCTCTTGTGTGGTCCCTTCCCACTGTGTCACCTGCAGCCTCCTCTGCCCAGTCCTGCTCTGCCCCAGTCTCAGGGAGCCACTTTTCCCTTGAGAGGCAGGGGCTGGTGGAGATGGCCAGTTAGCTTTCCCTAATTCTTTCAACTAAAGCCTCCTGGAGTGTCTTGCTGGCTCAACCAGCGGCCTGCTTGTCTCTGTTCCTCCAGCCCCTTGGGATTGGTGGCTTCCTTCAAGGCTAACCTCAGGCTGGTCGCAAGGTTTTTAATGTCCCCCAAATACAGTTAAGTAGGCAAAACCCACTCATCATCCTAGGTTCTTGATGGACAACTTTTCTTTTTTATTTGTTAACCACAAGGGGGCTAGCCTGTGTTTAAAAAAAAATCCAAGAAGTCATTAATTACTCCCAAAGATTGTAGGGTTGTAAAGGAGATTTGAAGCAAACGCAGTAGGAATCTTTCCTTCTTCACAACACTGACCAGCACACACAATCTGGGGGCAACGTGGGGTCAGAGGAAGAAGGCTAGATCTCTGACAAATGGCCTCAAGCCCCTGCTCGGTGCCAGCTGAAATAATTACACACATATATGTGAGTGGGAGGGGTTACATCAAACCCATCGTATTCATTGATTCATTTCATGTAATCTTGACCATGCACAGTGGGAATAAAAAATAATAATTTTTTTATTAAGAAAATTTAAAAACAAAAACGGTAAGCCAGGTACCAGTGGCTCATGCCTGTAATTCTAGCTACTTGGGAGTTTGAAATCTGGAGGATAGTGATTCAACATTGGCCTGGACAGAAAAGTTTCCAATTAAGCAGCAAAAAGCTAGGCTGGAGACACGGCTCAGGTATGGAACACCAGTAGAATAAGATGGAATGAATATTAGGACAACTATTAGAAAGGATAGATCTAAACAAACTGAGGGGAAGAAAGAAAATGAGATGTTCTAAATCATTTAGAAAAGTTTGTTGGCCAGCTACTGGTAAGGCTAAAGACCAGAAGAACTACATATGAACAATGAACTTCCGTTGGATGAATTAACAAGCCAAAAGATAGGAGGCCCTGGGTTCCAATCTCATGTCTGGCACATACATATACAAATTTGAATTCCCACATGCATTATGCAGATTAGTTATCCTGGAGAAGCTCTTTATCATATGTCACCCATGGTCCTGTTAACAATCATTGTCATCTGTGAAAATCTACTCCCAAAGCAATGTGAAAGTTAATAAACCTAACTGCAGTGATCCAGTGAAATCAGAGAGAGAGAGAGAGAGAGAGAGAGAGAGAGAGAGAGAGAGAGAGAGAGAGAGAGAGAGAGAGAGAGAGAGAGAGAGAGAGTGTGTGTTTTGGTCCTGGGGCTTGAACTCAGGGCCTGAGATTTTATTTTTTGCTTAAGGCAAGCCTTCTGCCACCTTTGGCTTTTGGGTGGTTAATTGGAGATGAGTATCATGAGGGGCTGGGAAGGTGGCTCAGTGGTAGAGTGCTTAACTTGCATGCATGAGGCCCTGGGTTCGATTCCTCAGCACCACATAAGCAGTAAAAGCTAGAAGTGGTGCTGTGGCTCAAGTGGTAGAGCACTAGCTTGAGCTGAAGAGCTGAGGGACAGTGCCCAGGCCCAGAGTTCAGGCACCATGACTGGCAAAAAAAAAAAAAAGTATCATGGGCTTTCTTGCCCAGGCTGGCTTTGAACCTTGATCCTCAGATCTCAGCCTCCTGAGTAGCTAGATTATAGGCATGAGCCACCATTCCCTGGTTTACATATACATTTTGATGTATGTTTCTGGTTCTCTTAGGCATAGACATACAACTCGATGTAGATTGCTCGTTGTATAGTTGTTTTATAGCTAGCATTTCAAGACTCTGCTAAACTTCTTCCCATAGCAGTGGGAGAATTTGCCTGCCCACTCTTCTGTGTGAAGTGCTGTCTCCCCAAGGGTTGGGTTTACTTTCCCTGAGGACTGCTAGTCCTGGGCATCATTTTACTGCTTGTTGGCATTTGGATCGCTCTGTTGGAGAAATGTCTGTTTCGATCCCTGTTTCCTTCTCATTGCTTGGTGTGTTGTAAGAGTTCTTTGTATATTCTTGAAGCAAGACCTTTATCACATTACGATTTGCAAATATTTCCTCCTGTTCCGTGGGTTGTGTTTTTATGATCTTGATGGGTATCCTTGGAAGCACAAAAGTTTTTAATTTTGACGAGGTCTAATTTATCTATTTTTTTCTTCCATTTGCTTATGCTTTGGTGTCGTATCTAAGAATCTATTGCTGAATCCAAGGCCACAAAGATTTGCTCTTATGGTTTCTTCTAAGAGCTTTGTAGTTTTATCTCCTACACTAGGCCTTTGATCCAGTTTGAGTTAATTTTTATGTACAGTGGGTTTGTATATTGTTCTTTGGAGCAAGTATTATTTTTTTAAGCTGACTACCTTGAAAGGGTACTTTATGAGAAGCAGTTGCAATGTCTGGTTTCTGTTCTTTCTACTAATAATACTCTGGTTTCGGTAAATGCCTGGGCACAAGAAACTTGATGTCATGCTCATTCTCTCACCCAGCCCCAAATCCGAATGTTAGCCACTCCAGTTCTCAGGGAGGAGACATCAGAGGGACACAGAGAGGTGCCTGTTCCCTTTCCTCTAGCTCTATTGCTTCCCACACAATGCCCCAGCCCAGCTAACAAGCTGTGCCATGAGATGGGGCAGTCTCCACCCAGTTCAAATCCCTTCTTCTGCAGAACCTCCAGCCTACTGGTTGTTGTGGGTTGTCTGAGGTACAGATGGCCATACTGGGCAGAAGTTTCTGTGCCCTGTTTCTTAAATCAAAGGTCTCAAGGGTGGAAGGGAAGGAGGGAAAGAAGGAAAGAGGAAGGAAGGGAGGGAAGGAGAGGGAATAGAAGGAGAGAAGGAAGGAAGGAAAGAAGGAAGGAAGGAAGGAAGGAAGGAAGGAAGGAAGGAAGGAAGGAAAGGAGGGAGGGAGGGAGGGAAAGGGAAAAGGAGGGAAGGAGACACATGGAATAGAAGGAAGAAAGGGAGAGAAGGGAGGAAATAAAGGAAGGAAAAAGAAAGAAATAAGGAAGGAAGGAAGGAAGGAAGGGAAGGGAAAGAAAGGGAAGGGAAGGGAAGGGGAAGGAAATGAAGGGAAAGAAAGGAAAGGGAAGGGAATGGAAGAAAGGAAGCGCTGACTGCCCTCTGACTGAGCAGGATAGGCCATCAGGAGAGGCTGGGTGAACCACTTCCCAAGGGAAAGGCCAGCAGCAGGGAGGCAGGAAGCCTGGGAGGCCTGGCTGGAGGCACATGGGGTTCAGCCTTTCTTCCGCTCCTGTGACCTGAGTGCTCCTTGCCGCCACGTGCCTCCTTGTGGGGCTCAGGAGCCTCATCCGTCAATCCCCGGGGTTGAGACAGGACCTCCAGTCAGGCAGGCTAAATCTCTAAGTGCTGCCTGAGTTAAGACGCAGTACAATCTCCGATCCTGTCAGGGATCTCTGGTAGCCAGTTGAGTGATGGTCCCCGGGGTGACCAGCTGTTTGGGTGTCCCATAAACACAGCCTTGAAGTGGCCAGTGACGCCCATCCATCTTGCCCTGGGGCCGCACCCTGGCGGTGTTCAGATGGCCCTCGTTGACTGCAGTCTTAGTCCCTTCCGGGTGGTACTAGAGTTCTTGGATGGATGGATCACCTCCATCTGTGTGGTGCCACGGCTCCGGAAGGCCTGAGGGGGACCATGGGGAGGAGTCAGGAGGAAAGAACGGGAGGAGGGAACAGCATTGTGAAGCCCAGGACCTTCAGGTTCACAGAGGAAGCTCAGGCACATGTGGGCGGCAGATTCAGGAGTTGCCTCCATTCCACCAAGAAGCTGCTCCTCTACTGTGGCAGACACTGTTGCCTTTTGGGGTCCTGTAGAGAGGACACTGAGCCCGATCAGGCACAGGTCCTCCACTCAAGGACAATAGAGAGTGATGGCGAGTGTGGCCACACAGTCCCTCAGGAATCCGAACCCAAGGTGTTTTCTGATTGCTCCAGAAAACCACTGACGCTCACCTAACTGCACGTCTTGACTACTTGGGAACAGAAAATCCTACCGGTCCAGGTGAAGCCAAAGCACCATGTTCAGCCTCTACTACACATTCTCACTCATATCTCAGATAGGCAGCTAAATGGACTGGACACTCCCTCTCTCCCTAAGTCTACCTTTGTAGCTGTTCTGCATGGCCATGTCTCCTTTTCCCAAGTCCCCCTTCCTGGGAGGTTAAGTGTGGCCCCTGAGCCTTGCTTAGCAAGTGAGCTAGCTGCAGGCTAGCTTACTTGTTGTTTCAGGCTGGCATCCCTGATCCCTTGCCCAGGAAGTGACAGGTCTCTGAGTGACTGATGGGCCAGCCATGAAGCCCCATACAGTTTCACTGAATGAAATGAACACTTGTGTGTTCTGACATGAGGTGCTTGGTTCATTTGTCACTGCAGCTGAACTTAGCCCGCCCTTACTAATGAGCCCTTGCACTATAACCAGGGCAGGTGGCCCTGTTTCATAGCAGAATAGGCTCTGCTGCTTGGCAGTTGTTATGTCTTTTTCAATGCCATGCCCTTTCCTACACAATCATGGACCTGCCAGGGCCCTCAGTACACTGTTGAGTGACTATCCTTTTACTCAGTGGATCTCTAGAACTATAGTTATCCACCTATGGCATCTATTGCTCTAAGACTTAATCCCAAACTCCTCATCAGGGCCTTCAGGGTCTCTGCCAACTTCCTCCCACAACTGCATCACCATGCTAGTCAGATTTCAATTAACAAGATACTTGAGACAATCAACTTAAAGGAGGAAAGGTTTCATGGTTTCAGATCATGGCCTTGTGATTTGCTTCCTTTGGGGCTGTGGCAGTACAGTGCATCGTGGCAGGAGGCTGCTTACCTCATGAGAAGGATGTGAAGAAATTGGGGAAAGGGCTGAATTCCCCATACTCCCTTCAAGGGCAAGTTGCAGGTTAAGTTTTTATTGTTCACTTAATCATTTGCATTCTTTCATGCTGTCTCTTACCAACACACAAGCCCACTATTTGGGGACTAACCTACGAGCATCATGGCCCTCTATCTCTAAATATCTCAGTCAGCATGCTTTTCCATTTTCCTAGTTGACTTCTTGATCTCTGTAAATTTAACAGTGATACAAGAATCTGCTATCCATGATGCATGTGCATCAGTCCTGGGGCTTAAACTCAGGGCCTGACTGCTGTTCCTGCACTCGCTCAAGGCTAGCAGTCTATTACTTGCACCATAGCTCCACTTCCAGCTTTTTGGTCGTTAATTGGAGATACAAGTTTTGCAGACTTTCCTGCCCAAGCTGGCTTTGAACTCTAAACCTCAGATCTCAGCCTCCTGGGTAGCTAGCATTATAGGCATGAACCCTGGGCATCCAGCATGGAGATTTTTTGAGTTTTGAGGGTCTCTTTAGCAGACTGTCCCTCACTTGGGCTTGGTCTGGGTTTAGATCCCAGCCAGGCCACCTGCCCCTCTGTGATGGTGGATTTGCCACCATGCAGAGACATAGCCAGAATTCTACATTGTCTTGCTTTTCCCTCCTTGTACCTAGTCCATGGTTGGCAAGGATGCTCCTAAGACAATTTAAGCATCTGTTCCCATCAGGTTTAGTGTCCATGGATAATGCTTTTCTGAGCTGGCCTTCTAACAATGACTGCATAAGGCTGTGTTTCCAGCCCTGGCTCTCCTCCCCCTTATCAGTTGCCTTCACTCTTCGTCCACTTGTGTGTATATTTAATATGATTGTGCTTCATGTATTTTTTTTGTCGGTGTGGGGCTTGAACTCAGGGCCTGGGCACTGTCCCTGAGCTTTTCTGCTTAAGGCCAGTGCTCTTCTACTTTGATTCATAGCTTCACTTCTGGTTTTCTGGTGGTTAATTAGAGATAAGTATCTCACAGACTTTCCTGCTAGGCTTCAAACCACTATCCTCAGATCTCAGCCTGAGTATCTAGAATTACAGGTGTGAGACCCTAGAGCCCAGTGATGGACTCTTATTTTTTTTTAAATAATTTCCAGTTTAATTATTTGGATGCCCAATTTGTCTCAGATATAACCAGTGGGAGTTCCTTGCTACCATCTCACATGTCACCATCTTTGATTTTAAACAAGGGTTCTTACTTTACTTATTATGACACTGCCCAACTTTGAAATCAGGCACTTTTCTGAGGAGTCCAGGCTCCTTTCCTCAGGAATGGTACAACAGACAAGGTCTAGGTACTGGCATGTTCACAACCATGGGGTATAGCCTCAGAGTGCTCTTACTAAGAAACTAGATACAGCTAGGCACAGATGATTCATGCCTGTAATCTTAGCTACTCAGGAGGGTGAGACCTGTCCTTTCCGAATCAGAGCCCTATGTTGCCCAGATAGAGGTCAGTGGAACCCTGGTATCATGTTGGAGAAAAATGCATCTGGTGTATTATGTGAAGCCCATGTGAGCTAGAACTTGTGTCTGTGCAGGGCAGGCCATCTGAACCTTCCAAAGTCTAAGCTGGAAAAAATGAACACCACTGGTTCTCTTCTTTTGTGTGCCAGTCCTGAGGCTTAAACCCTGGTCCTGGGTGCTGCCCCCTGCTCTTTTCCTCAAGACTGGCACACTCTACCACTTGAATCACAGCTCCACTTCCAGCTCCTTGCTCATTAATTGGACACAAGAATCTCATGGACTCTCCTGCCCAGGCTAGCCTCAAGCCTCAATCCTCAGCTTCCTGACTATAGGTGTGAGCCACCAGTAGGTACTTAAAACTTAAAAACTTTCTTGTCTGGGCTAGGCACCAGTGGCTCACACCTGTAATCCTAGCTACTCAGGAGGCTGAGATCTGAGGATCACGGTTCAAAGCCAGCCCAGGCAGGAAAGTCTGTGACATTCTTATCTCCAATAAACTACTCAGAAAACCGGAAGTGGCATAGTGGCTCAAGTGGTAGAATGCTCACTTTGAGCTGAAGAGCTGAGGGACAGTACCCAAACCCAGAGTTCAAGCCCCATGGCTGACAAAAACAAAACAAGACAAACTTTCTTGTCTGATGTTGGGACCCCACAGAACCTGAGAGAGAGATCTACCCCTGTGGTTTTCACCCCACAAAAATCCCTGGGGTGGGGGGGTCACTCAACAAGGAAGAGACCCAAGCCACCTCTGAGAAACTTTACATGTCCCTCCTCTCTTTGAGCCTCAGTTTCCTCATCTGTAACTGGGGCTAAAGGTCCTCCGCTTAGCTGAGTGGTTGGCACAGAAGCACACTACCTCCCCCAAAGTATCTCAAAGAGGCCATTGCTACCCCCATACCTCACTGATCATGTGACTAGCAGGCATGAGGAAGGGGAGGGCAGCTCATTTTTCAAACAAAACGGTATCAGATGTGTGATTTGGCTTTAAAAAAATATATTTCTGGCAATGGCTTGAGCTGTGCTCAAGAGAGAGCCCAGGTGGGGGAGGAGGTGGACAGGAGGCCGTTCCAGTGGCTTAAAACACCCCCAGATAAGTGCGTGGTGATTAAGCGCCACCATTAGCTCTAATGGGCAATAATTGGTGATGAGAAACAATTTTCTAGGGCACCACAACCCTGGTGCCCTTCTCCCCGACCCCCGTGGGGACAGCCTAGGGGCTGATTAACTCCCAGGCTGGAGGAAATGTCAGAGGCACAAAAAAGTTTCCAGATTCGAGGGTAATTGGAAGAAGTGATTTCACCTTCCACAGCAGTCTGATGAAGGGCCACCCACCTGCTCGCAAGCCAGGGCTTCACCGGCTTCCTGCTCGAGAGGAATGGGAAAGCAGGGCAGCCTGTGCTGGGAACCAGCTGGGAGGGGCTGCCTCGGTAGAAGAAAGGAAGGGAAGGGATTCTCACCTGTGTTTCTGCTGGCCAGGTGATTGGGTCCTTCTCTTTCTGTCCTGACTCATACCAGTTCTATATATATACTGTACAGAGGGGTTACAGTTACATGAGCAACGTAATGAGTCCATTTTCATACCAGTTCTCATCCTAAGACTCGCAGAGAGACAAGCTCACCAGCAGGTGGTCCATCTCAGAGCCTACCCCAGGCTTTGAAGGTATTTTTGTGAGACTGTGGTTAGTGGATTCAGCCTTCCTATGAAGCACTCCTGTGTATAATGCCAACCTGCCCAGCACATCTCTTTCACCTGGCTGAGCTTAAGTTCTGCAACCAGCTCTGTGGTAGTCCCTCATCCTGCCCCAACCTAGGCTCTCGATTGCTTTCAATGGGTGGAGCTAAAGGCTCCACCTCCATCCCCCCACCCCTAGCCCAACTACTTCTTCCAAACCTACCTTTCCTCAGATCTGCCTTCCTTTCTACCTGGCCTCACACAGATTCCCACTTCCCACCTATCCTTGTGATCCAGTCCAACTTTGAAAAATCCTCTTGCTGCTAGGATGTCCCTTGAACTTTGTCTCCTTCCCAGACCTATGACTGTTCTTGAGTCCTCAGTCTCCCCTATTTGGACTGGGGCTAGTCGTTGGCCATTTGTCAACCTTTGGCTCCATAACTGTGATTGTAGGTGCTAACTTCTACCGAGTCTTCAGACTGAGCTAGCTGGCCTGTGTGTGTACCACCTCTGAGCTGAATCTCCCCCTTTCTGTCCCTCCCTCTCCCTTTCCCTCTCCCTCTCTCCCTCTCTCTCCTTCTATCTCTCTGGCTGGGGACATGGCCGGCTAGGAGTGAGAGAAGGCCTGGCATGAATGGATGGATGGATGGATGGATGAATGAATGAGTGAGAAGGGTGGATGTGAGCTCCTGTTGAGGCAGAGTAGGAGTCCATCCAGTAGGGGGCTTCACCCTCTTGGGGCTCAGGGCTGCAGGCCTCTACCAAGCATTCCTTCAGCTCCTGGGTGATTGTGCCCTTAAATGGGATGATCTGAGGAGGGTTGGCCCAGGATGAGCAGAGGCTTCTGGGCCAGCCCCAGGACACCTCACAAGTGTCCCCTCCTGCTGTCCTCTGCCCTGTGTAAGTTCATGCCCTATCAGCGCAGAGATGGCTTCCCCACACCTCTGGGAGGTGGTAACTCTTGCGGGCGCCGCTCCATCCTGGAGGCTGAGGCCCAGAGCTCCAGCACCTTGCCACACAAGCCTGGTCTCAGATTGGCACCAGGCTGGGTCCTCAGGATCCACCACCCTCTTCCCAGAATAGCAAAGCCAGCGTTCCACTGGGCACCGCCAGGCGGCGCCGTGGAGCGCGGGGTGCGGGCGGGGCGGGGCGGGGGGAGCCGCAGGTGAGGCCCGGGGACCTGGCGGTGCACCTGCGGGGGAGGGGCCCCGCGGCGGCGGGAGGGGGGCGGGGGCTTTCAGCAGCTCGTCCGGGAACATTTGCATGTAATTTGGGAGCGGGTCACATGTGGGAGTCATCAGGCGGAGGAAAGGCTCAATCAGGGCCTAATCACTGTCTGTTTGGAGGGGTCTGGGCCCAGGCGAAAAATGAAAACGGGCCTATTTTGCTTGAGTGACAGCCATCAGCAGCCACCTTTGACCTCCCCACTCGGGGTCTGCCCGAGCTTAAAAACCAATCATCAGGAAGGGGGGCTGGCGGGGAAGGGGGGACCCCCCTCCCTGCCCCCACTGCCTTTCTTCCCTGGATCCGGGTTTGGAAAATGCATTCATTCATTACTTCTCCATTCATTCTTTCAACAACCCAGCCCGGAACGGACGCGTGGGGGCGTCCCGGTCTGTCGCTGGTCGGCCAGGTGGCCCTGGGCAGGGCACTGTCAGTGTGTCTGTCTGCAGAATGGGCGCAAGGGCCACGCCCAGAAGGGCTGGGCGCGGTGTGGACGCTGAGCACGGTCAGCGAGGTGCTGTGCTCGGTGGGGTCCTGAGTGTGGGGCTGAGGGCGGGGGGGGGGGGTCGTGCAGAGTGAGGGCCACGTCCAGGACACTTGGGCTCCGCCAGTGGACGGCAACGTGGCCCGCCCTGGGCAGAAGAGGGGCCGCGCGGTGGCTGGAAACCCGCACACAGGCAGGTTCCCCCGCCAGCCTCCTCCCCACACGGTCCCCACGAGCCTAAGGGGTGGTCTCAGGAACCCGCACCCGCCCGCACCGGGACCCCACCTGCTCCAAAGGGGGCCGCGCGGGCCGCAGAGCGGAGCGGGCCCGGCGGGCCGGGGCGGGGCGCCGGGGGCGAGAGCGCCCGTCCAGGGTGTTTATCAGGACGGGGACCGGGCCTCCAGGAAACCGTCTGGCAGGGCCGGGCCGCGGCAAATGGATTGCCAATTAATCAGCATCTATTTATGAGAACGTTTAAACCATTATTAATGTAGTGTAAATACGGAACCGCTGGCGGCCTGGTGCGGGCGGGGTGGGGCCATCTGCCAAGAGGCCGGCGCATTCCCGGAGCCAGCGGCTCCACCCCCACCCCGCCGCCCGGAGGGTCCCACCCCGCCCATCTCACCCCCCCCCACCGCCCCCACCGTCCCCCCGCCCCCACGGCCCCCACCCCGCCCATCTCACCCCACCCCCACTGGCCTCTGCTCCCCGCAGGTCCCGGCTTCCTCTCCAGCAGGCTTACTTCTTCAATAGGTCCCTGGCTGAGTGTGTCTCTACCTGGAGGAGACTGAGCCAGGTGTCCCAAGCTGGATCCTGTCTCCCCATCTCGGCCCCATTTGCTCACTGGGCTAGCCCTAGGGATTGGGTTCTTTCCACCCCTACCCTCCTCTCAGGGCAGAGACCCATAGCTTGCTCCTCCTCTCCCTGTCTTGTTCCCTTCCCTGGCTAGGACCTCCACCTCTCTTCCAAATACACCTGTCATGGTCTCCAGCTGATAGCCTCCATCTAAGCTGGTGCCTACAGAAAACATTCCTGGGTGCTTTTCCAGGGCACAAGCTCCCCCCCCCCCCCACAGCCTGACTGCCCATAGATCCTCAGTGTACCTCAGAGGGTGTTTCCTTTACTACTTGTACCCATTTCACAGAGGAGAGACTGAGGCCACAGAGACCCAGCAAACCAGGACCTAAGTACAACTCTACTTGCCCCATTTGTGGTCTGTCTGGAATGCCAAATGGCTGTGTACTTTTGTGGTTTATGAGTTTTACAAAGGCCCTCCAACAGTCCCAACTCTCCGCTAACTGAGCTGAGCTCACCTAAAACTCCCTTCCTCTCAGAGGCTCTGCGCCCCAGTGACTACACATCCCAGATTTGAGCTTCCAACAAGAGCAGATAGCTGGAGAAATTGGTCTGCCCCAAGGATAAAAGGTTAAATGAAAAAGCTGTCCTGGGGTCACAAATGTGGCTTAGTGGTAGAATGCTTGGCCTAACATGCATGATGCCCTGGGTTCAAGTCCTCAATATCACATAAACAAAACTAAAAAAGATGGAGGGACACTGGTGGCTCACCCGTGTAATCCTAGCTACTCTAAGGGTTGAGATCTGAGGATCATGGTTCAAAAACAGTCCAGACAGGGAAGTCCAAGAGACTCTTAACTCCAATAAACCACCCAGAAAAAGCTGGAAATGGGGCTGTGGCTCAACCATTAGAGAACTAGCCTTGGGCAAAAGAAGTACAAAGACAACACCCAACCCCCAGGACAGGGTATACACACAGACTAACAGACACACAGACACACTACTCCCTGCCCCTGACTCAGGGGTGATGGGATTGTCTAAAGCACCCTCAGCCTGCTCTGCTAGGATTCTCCATCTGTGTATTTGCTGTTTTTTTCCCCCTTCCTGTTTTTGTTTTATTTCATTCTGCACCTCCCTGAGAGTGGAAATGGCATTTCACATCTTTATATCCTGGTGCCACCAGAGGTTGCCAACTCTTATTTGTTGACTGATGGACCGTTTGGGAAAAATCTCTGCTCAGAATTACTTTCGCACGTTTCTTTCTTCTTTCTGTGCCCAGCCCACGTGCCTAGTTGACCTCAGCCTTGGCCTTTTCATTCTTACTCCCCCACCCTAGTCCAGAGGCATTAGGGGACCAAAGGAGCCTGGGCTGAACCCCACAGCCTCTGAGAGGGATAGCTCATCTCTCCCAGTCTGCCTCAGTGGGTCCTGAGGACAGTGGCCCACCCATGGACACCTAGCAGAGCTGGAAGCCAAGATTTTTGGTGTCCTTTGGGACCTGCTCCACACACAACGCTAGGCCCCATGCATGCTGGGAACAGAAAGAACAAAGACATGGCATGTGCCCCCACTTTCCGGCCCCACTCCCCACCCCCATTAGCCCAGCAAGGCTTGTTTATATTACGGCAGGAATTATTCCAGCCCTAATCAGAGGCCCTGCGAGGTTTCGGCATTCGAGGTATTTCTTTACCCAAGGACACTCTCCAATCCTATAATTTCCATTTCCCCAGACGCCCCTGATTGAAAGCAAACATTTTTATATTTGGAAAGGAAAAGGGCCGTGTGCTATTCATAGCCTGCCGGGCTGTCCAGAGCTAGGCCCCGGGGGGCAACTGAACAGGGCTAAGCCTAAGGGGGCAGATCTGAGAGGACATGGAAGCCAGAGTTGGGGAAGAGATTCTCTGAGGGGTGGTCTCTGAATGGCTGCCAGCACTGCCCAACTGGCCTGGCTAAGGGGGCAGCTGTGAGAGGAAGAGGCAGAGCCATGGGCTGGGGTAAGTGTAGGTCAAGGTGCAGTCTGAGCCCCTTCTTCCTCCTGGTCTCTTTGCCAGAGCCTCCCATTACCTTATCAAGGTGAGTGTGTAGAAGCCCCCAGCACTGGGATAGGTGGGAATAGGATACTAATGGTGCCTCTTGTGAGTGCAGTAGGGGACAAACCCAGCATTTGCCTGAAAGGACTTTAAGAAGTCTACTTACCTATCACTCCATCATTTTCTACCCTATACTATGAGTCTCAAGCCTCTTCCCACCCCTCCCCTCCTGAGCAATTTATTTATTTATTTAGTCCAACCCTGGGGCTTGAACTCAAGGCCTGGGTGCTGTCCCTGAGCTTTTTTGCTCAAAGCTAGTATTCTACCACTTGAGCCAAAGAGCCACTGGTTTATTGGAGATAAAAATCTTACTTTCCTGCCTGAGCTGGCTTTGAACCAGGAGTCTCAGATCTCAGTCTTCTGAGTAGCTAGGATTACAGGTGTGAGCCACCATCATCTGGCTTCTCCTGAGTTCTTCAGGAGAAGAACTGGGAGGGTGTCAGGGGTTCTCTTCTTTGAAGCTGTGTGCATCCAACCTCTCCTGAGGGACAGACTCCGTAGAGTCTTTTAGAAAGATACCTCTGTCAATTCTTTTGTGTTAGTCAGCCTTCAGGGACTGTGACAAAATACCTAGCACATTCAACTTATAAGAAGGAAGGGTTTATTTTGGCTCACAATTTTGGGGGCTTCGGTTCATGGTTGCTTGGCAGCATAATTTTGACCATGGTGTGGAGCATATGGTAAAACAAAGCTGCTTACCTCTTGATAGCTGGGAAGCAGAAAGACAAAGACAGAGGAGAGAGGAGAGGGGAGAGGGGAGAGAGGAGAGGAGAGAGCTGGGGTTGTCAGGGGATGTTCTTCTACCAGGCCCCAGTTCTCAAGGTTCCGCCACTTCCCAACAGTCTATCATCTGGGGACCAAGACTTTAACATATATCCTTGGGGGAACATTAAACATCCAAATCGTAACAACTATGCTAGGTCTTAAAGAGAGATCAACGTGTGGGGAGTTTCAGAAAAATCACTATGAACCCATCCATGTGCCTTCAAACCCAGAGCCATAGTGCTTACCTCCTAAGTCCAGTGAGGGTAAACTGAGACAATGTAGGCCAAGAGGCTTAGTCCACCTGGTATGTGCTGAAGAGATACACCATTTTTCATTTGAATCAACCAATAGTAGGGAATAAGTCAATATTACTAGAATACAGAGAGAATACAGGAGGATTTAATGTTTTCCTATCTGTCTATCTGTCTGTCTGTCTGTCTGTCTGTATATTTTTGTGCCAGTCTTGGGGCTTAAACTCAGGGCCTGGTTGCTGTCCCTTAGCTTTTTTGCTCAAGGGCAGTGCTCTACCACTTGAGCCACACCTCCACTTCCAGCTTTTTGGTGGTTAATTGGAGATAAGAGTCTTACAGACTTTTCTGCCTGGGCTGGCTTCAAACTGGTCCTCAGGTCTCTGCCTCCTATGTAGCTAGGATTGCTGGTGTGAGCCACCAGCACCTGGCTATTTTTATTTTATTTTTTAAAATCAAAACCACTTATGTAAAGTTGGCTTTTTAAGTATATTTTTATTGAAGTGTAATGAAAGTTGCTAAGTTTCTTATGGTAGATGCAAGTGTGGGATACCATGGTGAAGCCACTATGATAAATTAACATGCAACTTAATAAAAATGAGCATTAGGAAGTTGAAACTTGTCTGGGGTGTGGGTTCTAATGGGAGGGGTAAACAGATGGGGAAGGATGCAAATATAACCATAATTATGTCCATGAAAATGAGATGAGGAAACTCTGAGACTGCTTGTGGAAGGCAGAGGAGGGAGAGAAGATGGAAGAGGCGATTTTAATCATGACTGTTTACAAAAACAGACCTGTTAAAATGAAATGCCCTTGTACAACTAATTGATACTAAAAACAAAAGCAAATAAACCTACCACAAGCCAGGTGCTGATGGTTCTCAGGAGGCTGAGATCCAAGGATTGTGGTTTGAAGCCAGTCCAGGCAAAAAAAACCATAGGACTTTTATCTCCAGTTAACCACCAAAAAGCCTAAAGATGTGGCTCAAGTGGTAGAACACCAGCCTTGTGTGAAAAAGCCAACCGAGAGTGCAATCATAAGGAAGTGTGGTTTTTTTTTTTTAACAGCTGCATTGTAATCCACATAGCATACAATTTGATTAAAGTTTATAAGTGAATGGGTTTTAATATATCCCATTAACATAAAACAAAAATGTTCATTTGAAGGTTCAATTCAGTGGCATCAAGTACATTTACATTGTTCTGTCACCATTGCCCCAAACAAGCTATCCCTTATACAATCACATCCAAATATTGCTTTCCCCATTCCTGGTAAGGTCTAATCTATTTTCTATTTCTGTGAGTTTGCTGATTCTACATATTTTATATAAGTACAATTATACAGTAGTTGTCTGTTTGTTTCTGGCTTATTTCACTTAGCATTATGGTTTTAAGGTTCAACCACGTGGTAGCATGTGTCAGAATTTCATTCTGCTTATAACTAAGTAATATTCCTTTGAATGTGTATATCACATCTTTTTTAAAAATTTATTCTCCTGTTGAAGAATTCCTGGGTTTCTACCCTTTGGGCTATTGTTCATAATGCCCCAGTAAACACAGGCAAAAAAGTACCTGTTCTAGTCCCTGTTTTTAATTCTCTGGAACATACACTAGGAGCAGAATTATTGGGTCACTTGATAACTCTGTTTGGCTTTTTGAGGAATTGCTACACTATGTTCTGCGGTGGCTGCACTATTCTACATTCCCACCATGCATATATAAGGATTCTGATTTCTCCATGACCTCTCCAATGCTTGCTTTCTCTTTGTTGATTACAGCCGTCCTAATGAAAAGTGGCATCTCCTAATAGTTTTTGAAGTTTTTCTGGCTACTAATGATGTTGAACATCTTTTCATGACTTGGACATTTGTGTCTATTCTCTGAAGAAATGTCTACTCAAGTCATTTCCTTGGTATTTCATTGGATTATTTATCCAGGTATTGGAGTTCTTTATAAATTTAGATATTAAAACCTTATTAGAGCCGGGAGCTGGTGCCTTGTGCCTATAATCCTAGCTATTCAGAAGGCTGAGATCCTGATCAGAAGGATCAGAATTGTGTTTAAAGCCAGCCCAGGCAGGAAAGTCCATAAGATATTTATCTCATTTAATCATCAACAAGTCAGAAGTGGAGTTCAAACCCCAGTACCAGTACACACATAAAAAAAGAAAACCAAAATGAAAAACCTTATCAGATATGCAACTTGAAAATATTTTCTCATACTCTAGTTTATCATTTTGTCACTGATGTTTTCTTTTCTTTTGTTTTTTTTATTATTATTTTGTGCAAGTCCTGGGGCTTAAACTCAGGACCTGAGCTTTTATGCTCAAGGTCTACCATCTGAGCCACAATTCTACTTCTGACTTTTTCATGGTTAATTGGAAATAAGAGTCTTCACACTCTGATTCTCAGATCTCAATCTCCTGAGTGGCAAGGATAATAGGCATGAGCCATTATTAGTGCCCCGCCAAGTTTAAATTAGGATGGTACTCAGTTTACTTTTTCTTTTATTGCTGTGCTTTTTATCTCATAGCGAAGAAACCATTTCCTAGCCTAAGGTTGTCAAGATTTATACCTGTGTGTTTTCTTCCTTCCTTCCTTCCTTCCTTCCTTCCTTCCTTCCTTCCTTCCTTCCTTCCTTCCTTCCTTCCTTCCTTCCTTTCTCTCTCTCTCTCTCTCTCTCTCTCTCTCTCTCTCTCTCTCTCGCTCTCTCTCTCCCTCTTTCTTTCTTCTTCTTCTTTTTTTTTTTTTTTTGCTGGTCCTGCAGCTTGAACTCAGGGCCTGAGCACTGACTCTGAGCCTCTTTCTGTTCAAGGCCAGCACTCTACCACTTGAGTCACAGTGCCACTTCCTGTTTTTTCTGAGTAGTTTATTAGAGATAAGAGTCATGGACTTTCCTTCCTGGGCTGACTTCAAACTACAGTCTTCAGATCTTAGCCTCCTGAGTAGCTAGGATTACAGGTAAGAATCATTAGTGCCCAGCTTATACCTTTGTTTTCTAAAGTGTATGCAGAGTTAGTTCTTTGAATTAAGTCTGCAATCAATTTTGAGGTATTTTTTCTATATGGTATAAGGTAGGGCCCAACTTCATTGTTTTGCATGTGAATACCTCATTGATGCAGCAGTATTTGTGAAGAAGATGATTTTTTTCTCATTGAATAGGTAGCTGAATTTTAGGATCAGCTTGTCAATATCTGAAAAGAAGTCAACTAGGATTTTTATAAACATCACATTTAATCTGTATATCATTTTGGATTGATTGCCACTGTAACAATGTAAGTCTTCAGTCCATGAACATGGGATTTTTTTGTTTATTTATGTCTTCTGTCATTTTTTTCAAGCATATAATTATAGTAGGTTTTTTTTGTTTTTGTTTTTTGTTTTTTGTCAGTCATGGGCCTGAACTCTGGGCCTGGGCGCTGTCCCTTAGTTCTTCAGCTCAAGGCTAGCGCTCCACTACTTGAGCTACAGCACTACTTCCGGCTTTTTCTGCTTATGTGGTGCTGAAGAATTGAACCCAGGGCCTCATGCATGCAAGACAAGTACTTTACCACTGAGCCACCTTCCCAGCCCCATAATTATAGTTTTTAGGGCAAAAGTTTTAAACTTATTCCTAGTAACTGTTAAATTTATTTCTAAGAACTTTATTCTTTCTGATGTTTACTAATAGAGTTGTTTAAAAGCATACTTGATTTCTGTATACTGACCTTGGTTTCTGCAGCCTTGCTTAAACTTGTTTTATTACTTCAAATAGCCCATTAGTGAATCCCTTAAGATAAAGGTCATGTCATCTACAAATACAGATAGTTTTACTTCTTAGTTTTCAGTCTACATAATTTTTATATTTTTTGCTAATTTCCTTTGGTAGAGCCTTACATACAAGTTGTTAGGAAATGAGGAGGGCAAACATATCTTCTTCCCTGTCTTACAAAGAAATGTGCAGTTTTGCTTTATATATCAAATTAACTGTGAGGATTTTCTTTTGGTGGTATGGGATTTGAACTCAGCCTCACATCCACTTCGCTTGTATTCTAGGCTAGTGCTCTACCACTTAGCTACACTTGCAACCCTTTTTTTAAGTCTATTTTAAAAAAAAATTGTGTTCAGATTTCCATGTATTCCTAGTTTATTTGACTGTTATTATCATAAAGGCTATTGCATTTTTTTTTTTTTTGGGTCCGTCGTGGGGCCTGAACTCTGGGCCTGGGCGCTGTCCCTCAGCTCTTCAGCTCAAGGCTAGTGTTCTACCACTTGAGCCACAGCACCACTTCCAGCTTTTTTCTTTTTGCTTATGTGGTGCTGAGGAATCGAACTCAGGGCCTCATGCATGCAAGGCAAGCGCTCTACCACTGAGCCACCTTCCCAGCCCAGACTATTGCATTTTGCCATACCTCTTTTTATTTCAATGATTGAGATTAAAGTGTAGTTTCCTCTTTCATTCTGTTGATCTATTAGAACAACTTACTTTCAGATATTAAAACAACCTAACCTTTCTTGTACAAATACCACTCGATTATAGTATACAGTCCTTTTTATGTGTTGATAGATTCTGTTTGATAGTATCTTGTTGGGTATTTTTTGTTTATACTCATAAGTCAGGAATATAAAAATAAGAATGATATATCTTATGATATGTCTTCTGGTTGATGGTGACAAAACTAGCCTCATTGAATGTGTTTGATATGTCCCATCTATCCTGGTTCATTTTTAGAAGAGTTTATGAAGGATCCATATTCTTTAAATGTTTGTTAAACTTCACCAGTGAAACCAGACAAACTCTTTACTTGTATAAGTCAATTCAGATTTTGAAATTTCTTTCTGAGTCAGTTTCACCTGTTCTTCTCCTAGCAATTTGTCCATTTCCTCTAAGTTATCTAATTTGTGGCACATAGTTGTTTATAATATTGCCTTTTAATTTTTTATTTCTGTGTTAAGTTAGTAGTTATGTGTCCTGCTTTACTTCTGATTTTAGTAATTTTTGTCATGATCATTTTGTCTTATTCAATCCAGGTATAACCTTCACTGTAAAAAGAATTATAGACAATGAACAAGTGTCAATTTTGTGGTCAATTTTGTTCATCATTATTTTGAAATTAACAATTAGTTTTCTTGACATATACTATTGCTTTGCTGAAATCTGTTTCATTTTTTAAAACCAAAATCCTAAAATTATTGTTATTTCCTTTTGTTGGTTACTTAAGAGCTGCTACTTATCCTAGGTTCTTTTTTTTTTGCCAGTCATGGGGCTTGAACTCTGGGCCTGGGCGCTGTCCCTCAGCTCTTCAGCTCAAGGCTAACACTCTACCACTTGAGCCACAGCACCACTTCTGGCTTTTTTTTCTGGCTTATATGGTGCTGGGGAATCGAACCTAGGGCCTCAGGCATGCAAGGCAAACGCTCTACCACTGAGCCACTTTCCCAGCCCCCTTATCCTAGGTTCTTAAAGTAGAAGATTGTTAATTTGAAATCTTTATTCTTCTTTATGTAGTTTGTATCTATAATTTTCTTTCTTAGCACTACTTAACCCGTATCTCAGAAATTTCCATGTTTATGTCTTCATTTTTTTTCATCTCAAAATATATTCCTATTTTCTTTGTAATTTCTTCTTTGGCCAATTTGTATTTAATAGTATTTTGTTTAATTTCCACATAGTTCTGAATTTTCTGAATTTTTTTCTGTTATGAATTTTCAAAGCCACTGTGATTGGTGGTCATAATTTTTATGCTTTTAAATTTATGGATGTTTTCTTTGTGATTTGTCTTATAGCCTCTCTGTAGACAATTTTGTGTTTGCTTGAAAACAATGTACATCCCATTCTAGTTAGACACAGTGCTCTGTATATACCAGAATTTGTGCTCAAATTCTCTATTTCCTTGATGATCTTTGGACCTAGTTGTTTTTATCTATTATTCAGAGTAGATTATTAAAAACCTCTAATAGTACTGTTGAATTCTCTATTTCCACTTTTCATCAGACTTTGTTTCATGTATTGCTATGTTGTTATGTGCATCTATGGATACAATTGTTTGATTATTTAGTACTTAGCATAAAAGTAGCCCTTTTAATCTCTAGCTTTACTTTTGGCTCTTTGGTATGTAATTGGAGATAAGACTATTCTCCCCAGGCTGAATTCTTAGATCACAGCCTCTTGGATAGCTAGGATTACAGGTATGAGCCACTGGTGCTTGCCTCCCTAATACTTTTAAAGTAAAAAACTTTCATTTATTATCACTTACTGTCTCTACTGATAGTCTGTTTTTTGAACTATTTTCTCTTGTCTCCTTAATTTCTTTAAGCATGGTTGTTCTTTGAACATATTTGTAAGTCTCTGTTAAGTATGGCATCTGGAATGTCTGTTGCATGCTTTTGCTCCTGTGTTTGCTCTAGGTTTCTTTGTTTTTATTCTCATAATTTTTTGTTAAAAATTGGACCTTTTAGGTAATATGTTATAGCAACTTTGGAAAGTTCTCTCCTCCTCTCTGGGTCTGAATTTGATTGTTTGCTTATTTGTTTTATGACGTGGCTAGACTATTTTAGAGTGTCACCCTGGAAGGGCCCTGCCTTGGGCATGCCCATAGTCAACGGGACATCAGCAATGTCAGCAGGGCTCGATTGTCCCTTTTCTTGGTCTCTCTGGGAAGCTGTCTGATTTATTTGGCATTATTCTCCATCCTTCAGGCTCTATTCATTATTGACTGGTTGTTTGATTGTTTTTGACAATGCCTTGAAACATAAATTTCGGAGCAGTCTTATCCAATTAAATTTGGAGAAGGAGAGATTTTGAGGCCAGTCTTTGAGGTCTGTTTAGTACCCCTGGGGGAGTCTTCTAATTTATCTCTTTCCTTGGTTCTCTTTGTTGAACTAGATAGCCTATGGTTGAGCTTGTTTCTCTTAATTAGGAGATAGGGCTTTTGAGAGCATCCCTTAGCTTGAACTTCACCACACTTTTTTCAAATAACTTTGGTTCTTTTTTGGAGCACTTCTGAGTTCTGTTTTCTACTGGGTCATTTTGCCCTCTGGATAGAGGTTCTGAGCCCTGAATGGGGCTGTTGCTTCTTTTCTTCATGTCTTACCTTTTTTGGTGGAAAAACAAAACAAAACAACAACAACAAAAACCTGCCTTGAGATGAGATAATGGATCTTAGCCTAGTATGCCTAGGGTGAAGCCTCTGTCCTATGGGTGTGTCACTTTGTGTCAGCTTTGATTTTTCTCTATTTTTGTGGGTTGTACATTCTTTCTTCTTTTCATGTCTAGTAATTTTCATTGGATGTCAGTCAATGTGACTACCTGGTTGGGTACTGAGCAATTTTATATTGCTGCAAGTATTCTACTTCATTCTGGAGCATAGTTGCTTGGAAACAGTGTGATGCTTTAGGCATCTTGCTTTTAAGGCTTATTATAGATGGGGAGAGAACAGTGCTTAGTCCGGGGAAATGATGTCCTATTAATGAGGAACAGTCTTTCTTGTGTATTACTCTAAGCCCTGTTTACCACGAGGTTGTCTGGTTTGGCTGTGGGGAGCAGGCACTACTCCCTGTTCTGTGTAAAATTGTTTGGTACTGGTGCCTTAGTCTTTTCAGATGAATCTCCATCCTGCTGTGGCTTCATGATGAACCAGGTTCTGTGCATACCTCAGGGAGACTCTTGGTTTTCAGCATTCTTTCTGAGCACCTTTCTACTTTCTGGTACTGTGGTTTACAAACTCCAAATATCTGGTCTCCCCAGAGGGAGAGACCATCAGATTCCATTGGTGTTCCTTCTTCCTGCACAGTAGTTGGGAAGCTTGTAAGGCAGTGAGATGGGAAAATTGAAGAGTTTACTCCTTTGTTTCCAGGCTTTTATAAATCACTGTCCTCTATATTGGTCAGCTTTCTTTTGGTTTGAGAACTATCCAAACCAATTGACTATGAAGAGAAATGGTTCATTTAGGCTCATAGTTTTGGGGAGGGTTCTAGCCCACAATTTATTGATCCCATTGTTGTGCATGTATGGCAAAGCAGCACATCATGGTGGAAGCCCTTGGCAGAGAAAAACCATCGACCTTATGGGCAGGAAGCAAAAGGGAAGGAGACAGGGGTCTCATAATCCCCTTCAAGGGCATGGCCCCAGTGACTTAATGCTTCACTATGGGTACCTGTGAGAGTGTCCAGCACTTCTAAATAGTCTTCTCTAATACATGGGCCTCTGGAGAAAATTCCAGACCCAAGCTATAGAACTTCTATTACCTGATGTCCAGTGTTTGAAAAAGTCATTGCTTTATACATTCTGTTTGGTTGTTTTTTGTTTTAGGGAAAAGACGCATTCAAATCCTGCTCAATCACCTTGGCCAGAAGCAGAAGTCTTGTGTGTGTGTGTGTGTGTGTGTGTGTGTACGCGTGCGCGCGCACATGCGCGTGCACACACGCGCATGCATGACTATACTGGGGCTTGAACAAAGGGCTAGTGTTCTATCACTTAAGCTACATCTTAATTTTCTGCTTTTTGCTGGTTAATTGAAGATAAAAGACTAATAGAATTTTCTGTTCTGGCTAGCTTTAAACTTCATTCTTCAGATCTCAGCCTCCTGAGTAGCTAGGATAACAGGTATGGGCCCCCAATGTGCAGCAGAAATCTCTTCATGAGGGGCTGGGAAAGTGGCTCAGTGGTAGAGCGCTTGCCCTGCATGCCTGAGGCCCTGGGTTCAATTGCTCAGCACCACATAAGCAAAAAGAAAAAAGCCAGAAGTGGCGCTGTGGCTCAAGTGGTAGAGCGCTAGTCTTGAGCTGAAGAGCTGAGGGACAGCGCCCAGGCCCAGAGTTCAGACCCCCCCCCCCAAAAAAAGAAATCTCTTCATGAGTTGATTTTATCCATTTATTTTCATAAAGAATGACTGTCCTGATGAAGTACCAAGGGTGGACTGGAAGGATGGGGTTTCACACTGAGGCCAATGTGAGCAGAGAGAGATTGGGATTCATATTTCAAGCTCCAAAAATTATATATCAAAAGAAAACACAAACCAAAAAGTAAATTTGCCTATTTAGGCAAATGAAGCAACACACAATTCTCAGAAGAATTACAAATGGTCAATGCATACATGAAGAAGTATTCAACATCCTTAGCATAATGATTATACAAATCAAAACTACACTAAGTCACAATGTCCGTCATCAAGAAAACAACAATAAATTCTGGCAAAGATATGGATTCAGGGAAAGAAACCCGTTATATACTGTTGTTACAATTACTCTGGACATAAGTATGGAAGTTTCTCAAGAAACTGAAATTAGAACTACATGTGATCCTGCCACGCCATTCCTGTGCAAATTTCCAGAGGCATGTAAAAAATGTACAAATACAGATACCTGAACAGTCATTCACAACTATAGAATCAGCCTAGAGTTCCATCAACTGACAAATGGATAAAGAAAATATGTAATACATATGTATGCAATGGAGTACTATTCAGCCATAACAAAGAATTAGATAGATCATGGCATTTGCAGGAACATGAAGAGAACTGAAAATCACCAAGTTACGTGAAATAAACCAGATTGAAGAGACAAGTATTATGTTCTATTTTGTATATGCAATCTAATCCTAAAAAGTAAAAAGGAATGACATAAGTGTAAACAAGGAGTGTTCTTATAAATTAGAAGATTTTAACTTGACAACTTTTTTTTCTTCAGCATTTCAAAGATGTCATTTTCTTTGTTTCTGATGGTAACTCAGGAGTATGTATATATGTATATGTATATATATATATATTTGGGGTAGGGGAGCACGGGAGCTTGAACTCTATCTGGGTGCTGTTCCTAAGCTTTTTCGCTCAAGGATAGTGCTCTACTACTTTGAGCTACAGCGCTACTTCCGATTTTCTGGTGGTTGATTGGAGAGAAGAGTCTCATGGACTTTCCTGCCCAGGCTGGCTTTGAACCTTGATCCTCAGATCTCAGCCTCCTGAGTAGCTAGGATTACAGGCTGAGCCACCAGTGTCCAGTTCAGTAGTATTCTTTGTTACCCTATACATAATTGTGTCCTTTCTTAGTTAAAAAAAATTATTAGCATACATTACAAAGAGGTTTCACTGTAATATTTTCACACATGTAGACAATGTTTCCAGAACAGTCTGAGCTCTTCTAACCCACTTCCCCATCCCACTCCCCCTTCTTAAAACAATTTCAACAGGTTTTCATTGTTCTATTTTCATATATGCAAAGAAACTACCCTGATTATATTCATCCTTATTCACCCTCTCCATTAGCCTTCTCTTTCATTCAAGATTGTTTTACTTTCCTTTCATTCATTTATTTTTTTAATGGCTATTAATTGCACCAAGGGTTTCACAATGGTATTTCAGACATGCATGGCCATAATTATGTCTTTTTTTTTTTGGCAGCTCTGATTGTTAGACCTAGAGCCTGTACATGCTAGACCAGTTTCCTTCCTCTGAGCATGACTCCAGCTCTAACTTTGCTTCTTTTGACTATGATGAGACTGATGTTTTCTTTCTCTTTATTCTGCTTAAGTTTCACTGAGAAATTTTAAAACATTTGAAACAATTTCTTCAAAAGTGTTTATCTGGCCATTAGTATAAAAAAAATAAGCAACTTTTTTGTGTGCTGGTACTGGGACTTGAACTCAGAGCCTTAAGCTCTCAGCTGACTTTTTCTTTTTCTTTTTTTTTTTTGGTTGGGGGGTCTGGTCATGGGGCCTGAACTCTGGGCCTGGGCGCTGTCCCTCAGCTCCTCAGCTCAAGGCTAGTGCTCTACCACTTGAGCCACAGCACCACTTCCGGCTTTTTTCTTTTTCTTATGTGGTGCAGAGGAATTGAACCCAGGGCCTCAGGCATGCAGGGCAAGCGCTCTACCACTGAGCCAACTTCCCAGCCCTCAGCTGACTTTTTCCTCTGAAGGCTAGCACTCTACAACTTGCATCACACCTCCACTTTTGACTTTTTGCTGGTTAATTGGAGATTCGCGTCTCATAGACCTTCCTGCCTAGGCTTATTTGGAACTGCAGTCTTCAGATCTCAGCCACCTGAGAAGCCAGGATCACAGGTGTGAACTACTAGTGCTCAGCCAACATAAGCAATTTATAAAGAGGAAATACTGGTTTGGACTGGTGGTTCCAGAGAATTCACTGATGGTTAGTTAGGAGCAGAACATCATAACAAAGCTACTCACCTCCTGCAAGCCAGAAACCAAAGAAAGAAGACAGGCTGGGGGCTCCAATTCTCTTCAAGAGCACATTCCTAGTGACCTAACTTCTAGTGAGGCTCCATCTGTTCTGGACCCTACTTCCTCACAGTAGCTCCATATGTGGGTGCCATACCTGCAGCACACAGGCCTTTGTACGGCAGTTCAGATCCACAGTGTAGCAGAAACCTATCTAGAGAATTTCATTCTGGGAATATGCTATTTATCAGTGATAGGATTTCTTCTTGGTCCTTTTCTAGTTCTGATGTCTCTGTTGAGATTCTTGTCTTTCTTCACTCATGGTGTTTGTCCTGTCAATTCCTGAGTATACTATTCCAGATCACTTAAAGTTCTTGTCTGTCAGACCAATATGGGCTTTAGTACTCTCTCTTTCTATGTTGGCTTTTTGTTTAGTTTTCTTTGGTTTTACTATTGTTTTGTTGACTTTTCTTGCTCCTGGTTGTAAGGTTCTTCTCTGTTTCTTTGCATGGCTTGTAATTTTCTAATTATACTTCAGATATTGTTGCTGCTATGATGTTGAGAGCCTGGATATGTGTGTGTGTGTGTGTGTGTGTGTGTGTGTGTGAATAGTGACATCTTGTTTTCTTTTTTTTGGGGGGGGGTCTGGTCGTGGGGCCTGAATTCTGGGCCTGGGCGCTGTCCCTCAGTTTCTTCAGCTCAAGACTAGCGCTCTACCACTTGAGCCACAGCGCCACTTCCGGCTTTTTTCTTTTTGCTTATGTGGTGCTGAGGAATCGAACCCAGGGCCTCGGGCATGCAAGGCAAGTGCTCTACCACTGAGCCACCTTCCCAGCCCATGACATCTGGTTTTCTGATGGGCAGTTAATTTACTGGCAGAAGACTTGATCTAGTTGAACTTGTTAGGTTTTTGCCACTGGGTCTGGTTTAGCTACTTTTCACGGAGAAGGCAGAGTTCTGATGTCTCTGAGCCCTGTGCCAACTGAAGATGGCTATTTACCTTGTGGCCACCACAAGGTATACCTTGAAGACCCTCACCCTATGCAGTTGCAGCTTGAGCATTGTACTAGACTGGAAGGTGTTCTGTGGAGAATCCTAGTGCATCCCTCCCAGGATCTTGTCCTGCATTGTCTGCCCCAGCAGTCCTGAGTTCCCACCTATCTCCTCTGTGCCTGAAGTGCTCTGAGTATGGATCATCCCTGGGCAGTATTTGGAAAACATCCCTAGGCAGAGAGAATGAATGTGAAGATGGCCTTCGTGTTTCTCTTTCTCAAGATCACAGCCTAGGACTTCCTTTCCTTTCCTTTCCTTTCCTTTCTCTTTCTCTTTCTCTTTCCTTCTTTCCTTCACTTCCTCCTTCCCTCCTCCTCTCTCCTTCCTCCCTCTGTTCCTCCCTTACTTCCTTTCTTCCTCCCTCCCTCCTTCCCTTTTTCCCTCCCTCCCTCCCTCCCTCCCTCCCTTTCTCTCTTCCTTCCTTCTTCCCTTCCTCCTTCTCTCCTTTCTTCCTCCCTCTGTCCCTTCCTCCATCCTCTCTTCCTTTTTCAGTATTGGTTTTGAGCTCAGGACTTCACACCTAGCTTTAACACTTAAGCCACTCCCCCTAGTCTTTTTTCTTTAGTTATTTCTTCAGTCAGGGTCTCCTAGTTTCACTTGGGGGTGAGTCTCAGGCCTCCATCCTCCTCATTATGTCTCTCACAGGCTCATATCACTCCACCTGGCTTATTGATTGAGATGGGGAAGGAGTGTCTCACTAACTTTTTGCCTGGGATTGCCTTGAACTGCAAACCTTCTGATCTCTGCTTCCTGAGTAGTTGGAACTACAGGCAGGAGCTAACATGCTTGCTACAGCTCTGTTTTAGCTGATGTGTGCACACACTTTGACAATACAACTATTTTTTCTAAATTGGGTGATATGTACATTTCTTTCCTTTTTGCTTAGTGTCAGCTGTTCCCTCTTCTCCTTCCCATTGCTACCCTTCAGTTGCTTAGTTCACTTTCGTCAATGTCCAGTGCAGCTATCGGGCCCTCTGCTATATTTTTCACCCCTTTCCCTCTGGTTCTGTGCCCTCTTCCTGGCTTCCCTCAAATGTGCACATGTATATACCATATGCGGGGTCAAGAACATAAAGTTATCTGAAAATGATGCAACAAATTAAGAAGAGGTCCTTTGTTTCTGGAGTCCTGTTTACTTTGCCATATCTCATTGCATTTTGAATTTAACATCTGCATATCAGGAAGACCATGTGCTGTTTATCTGTCTGATCTTTGCTTATTTCATTCACCATGATATGTTCTAGTTCCATCCATTTCCCTGTGAATGCCATTATTTTGTCCTTTCTAATGGCTGCATAATATTCCATTGTATATAGGTACCACAATTTTTGGATCCATTCATCTGTAGTGAGGCATCTGGGTTGTTTCTATATATTGGCTATTGTGAACAGTGCAGCAATGAACATAGAGGTGCATATTCCTTATATCCTGGTTTCTGTTACTCATGGTAGATGCCTAGGAGTGGTATGGCTGGTAGTAAGAAAGGTCTATGTTTATTTTCTGAGGAACCTTTAGACTGCTTTCCAGAGTGGTTGTATTAGTTTATGTTCCCACCAGTATAGTACAGTTCCTCTTTCTCCACATCCATGCCAGCATTTGTTGTTGTCTGAATTTAGGATATAGGCCATTCTGAATGGGATAAGGTGGTATCTCAGGGTTGCTTTCTTTGCATTTCCTTTATGGACAGGGATGATGAACATTTCCTAATGTGTTTCTTTGCCATTTTTATCTCTTCTTCTGCAAAGTCTCTCTTTAGCTCCCTTGCCCATTTAATGATTTGTTTGTTAGATTTGGGAGGGGTTAGTTTCTTGAATTCCCTGTATATAATGGATATTAGACCTTTGTCTGACATATTGCTGGTAACTATTTTTTCCCAATTGGTTGGCTGTCTTTCTAGTCTGGTAGCTATAGCTATGTCTCTATGGGCTTATTTTTATCTTACTTTTAGTCCCAGTATTGCAGTGTTAGTTATAGCCTCTGCTTACTTATGCACAGTGTGACGGGTTCTGATTCTCCTCGTGGGAAAGTAGAGTTGGAATAAGCTAACCCTTAGTTAGTGTGCAAGCTCAGACGTGTCCTAATTTTGTGACCTTGGGTGAGCTATTGAATCTCCTTGATCTCCAGTTCTTATAGGCAGAACACGGGGCATAACCCCTTTCCTCATTAGGCATCTGGGGATTCTATTTTCCAGCTCTTCTAAAGCACCCATTGCAGTCTAGGCTGCCATGTGGCTGCCTCATAAATGTTTCCTTCCTTTCATCCTCCTGCCTGGTGGCTCTATGCAGAGTCACTGCAGGGGATATCCAAGCAGCCAGGAAGCCAGTGGTACAAGCCATAACCCCACTTCTGTCCCAAACTCATTTTCTTACTACAGGCTGAGGATTTGGGCTCCTTGAAGCTAAAGTGGGACCTTATCTATACATATACTTGTTCTGTCTTTTCTGGTCTCTCCCCATTGAATCTCCTCGGTAGTCTCCAGGATGACCCTGCTTATGCCTGGGCTCTGTTGTAGCCACACCCACACTGGGCTGCTCCAATCCAAGACTCAAGATTTTCTATTAGTCAGTCACATCCCATCTCTATCACCATCTCCCTCCACCTGCCTCTGTTCTCACTCTTCCAGATCCAAACATACTTTGTTTCCTCACTTCTCAGCCTTGAAGAGTAAGTTTCACCAAGTAGAAGGCCTTCCCTCTGATGTCCATCTGATTCGTTCCTATTCCTTCTTCAAAACTTCACTCTTGATAACCCATGCTCCATCCTGCTCTGCAGATTAGACCAGGAAAATAGATTATTCTGCCTTCTCCCCCCCCCCCCCCCCGCCCGCCCTTGGTCTTTCCACCTCAGAATCATCATCACAGAAATCTTGCTCAAAGGGAATTGTGATTATCATAAAGTTTTCTTTGTTCTGTGAGACCTATGAGAACAAGGCCCAGTGTCTTATCCATTTCCAAATGTCAGCTTGGAACTCTGGGCTGGTGAGGAAGGACAGCTGATCATACATAGCAGATGGATGGGTGGGGATGGATGGATGGATAGGTGAGTATGTACAGGAGAAACAAGTGAGAAGATGGATGGATAAGTGGGTAGATCGATATGTGGATAGATGAGTAGTTGGATAGAGAGATGGGTGGATATGTGAATGGATAATGGATGGGTATGTGGATGAATATGCAGATAGATGCATGGACGGGTAAGTGGATGGATGGATGGATGGATGGGGGCGTGGATAGTGGGTAGAGGGTGGGAGTGGGTGGATGGTGGATGAGTGGACATGTTCATGAGGGAGTTTGTGAATGGTAGCCCTTTTCCTATCTCTTCCATTGGAATATTAACTCTTTGAAGACAGATCCATACCTCCTGCCCTTGTGATTGTGGATCTAGAGCCCTTGTCAGGGAACTAGACTATTCTACTCACATATCTTTGCCACCTGAAAGCTCTTTGAGTGCCTGAATCTCATCTATCATATTCCTCTTTGTACTCCTGAGAGTCTGATGTAGAGTCTCTAGGGGCTTCCTAGAACAAAACTTCAACTCACTATGTCTACAACCCCAGTGACCTCCCCACCCCTACCAGAGCCTTCACTCCCCTGTCCAGACTTACAGTCTGACCTCTGCTTCATCCCTTGCATGTGCTAGCCCTGCTAGGCAGATATTCAGTAAAGCCATTAATTTAAATTGCAAACGGTCTGGCAAGGAAAGAACCAGGTTTCCAGCAACACCCCTACCCCATCTCCAGGCAGAGCCTTCCTTCCCTGTGGGACAAAGCCCAGAATCAGTGATGGAGGTGTCCAGAATCGGGAAAGAATGAGGACTAATAGGAACCAAGTGGTGCTTCATGGCATGCTAAGGCAGTGAAAAGATTAGGCATTTGTTTGTGTACCTGCATGCAAGTGCCAGTCTTGGGGCTTGGGCACTGTCCATTGGCTTTTTTTTGTTCAAAGCTGGTGCTCTACCACTTAAGAAGTAGGATAAGAGCCTCACAAACTTTTCCTGCTTTGGGCTGGCTTCAAACCACCACTCTCCTCAGATCTTAGCCTCCAGAGTCACTATGATTACAGATGTGAGCCACCAGCAAGGTGGGGAGGGGCTCATTTGCTTAGCTTTTATTCAGCAACTGCTATATATACAAACACCCAGTGTTCAGATTGAAGCGATGGATGAATCAGACCATTCTTTTTTTTTTTTGTCGGTCGTGGGGCTTGAACTCTGGGCCTGGGCGCTGTCCCTCAGCTCTTCAGCTCAAGGCGAGCGCTCTACCACTTGAGCTACAGCGCCACTTCCGGTTTTCTGGTGGTTTATTGGAGATAGGAGTCTCATGGTCTTTCTTGCCCGGGCTGGCTTTGAACCGCGATCCTCAGATCTCAGCCTCCTGAGTAGCTAGGATTACAGGCGTGAGCCACCAGCGCCCGACTTAATCAGACCATTCTTGTGGGGGAGTTAAACAAGCTGATGAGCCCAGAGATAGACTGCTATATCACAATGAGGTCAGAGCTAGAAAGAAAATGAGAGATGGAAGAGACTGACAATGGCTGGAGCCTTCCAGCAGAAGAGCCAGCCATACAAGGTGGGCCAAGGGTATTATGGAGGAAACAGCAAGTGCAAAGATTCTGAGGCAGCAACAAGGGACCAATAGAGGTATGGGTATGGGAAGAGAGGAAAGATGAACAGCAAGAGGTCTGAAGAGGTCCAGAGCCTATTTGGTCTGAGGTGCTCAGCTTTCAAAACACATGCCATAAAGCCAGGTAATCCTAGCTACTCAGGAGGCTGAGAGCTGAGAATCATGGGTCAAAGGCAGCCTGGGCAGAAAAAGTCCATGAGACTTGTATCTCCTATTAACCACCCCAAAAGGCTGAAAGTAGAGATATGGCTCAAGTGGTAGAACACTACCCATGTCCTGAGTACTGATACAGAAATAGTATTCATAAAATATGTGCCAGACTCAAAAGATTGGGCATTTCTCATCAAGAGCCAGATTTCTAGCATCTCCTCAAACCCAGTGTTGCTGGCATCACTCATCTGTAGACTGGAGACAAGGGTTCCTTCCTGCCTTACCGGGGTGAGATCTGTTCACCCACCTCCTGCTGGACTCTCTATGGGAATATTCTGGCCCCTGTCACCACACCCACACCTGGTGAATGTGGGGGCTTGGTCCTCCCAGCTCCCACAGGAGGAGGCCCCCTGCTCCCTTGCTTCCTGTCCCCTGGGCCTGGATTTCTGCTCATCCCTGAAAGAGCTTCTGAGTTCCATAAGCCACCTCCCTCTCCCTGCCATCCCCCCATTGGTACAGCACAGCACCCTCTGGATTCTTGACTGAGGTGCAGAATTCACACTCAATCCTTTACCGGAGGAACCCCAGCTCTGCTGGAGCAGGGGTGGGTGATCCCCAGCGGGAGAGGGCCTGTTCTACCCTGCAGCTCCCTCCCACCTTGAAGGCTGACTGGACCTAGTCCACCAGCACCCCTCACCTACATCCTGAGCTGCCTCCACTTTGGTGTGATTTTACAGACAGAAATTGAGGCTCCCGGGCCCCCCAGATGGACCTACTCTGTTCCCTCTGTGGCCTCTACCCAGGCCACTGAGCCGGCATCCTCCTGGCTCTGTCATCTTTGTCTGAGACATGAGGGTCCCAGCATCTCCTGCATAGACCCCTACCATCTGCAGAGCCCTCACGCCCACGGCTTTCATTAGGGACTCGGACCCACCACCCTGTACAGCACCAATGACTCTGGCAGGCCTCACCCCCAGCAGCCAGGACTGCTTATGAGCAAGCCATTAAAACCAAGCAGGAATTTATAAACTTGCGCTTAATGTTAAGTACATAAGAAAAGCTCTGTAATTTCCCGCTGGGCAATAGGGATGTTGTTTGATTCCTACAGACCGTAATTTTTGAGGAGAGAAGTATTTGTTCCCCTCCCCCCCTCACACAGATGATGGGAACTTGGTAGTTATGGTTCGGACTGGCTGTTGATGTTGAGAAGCAACGTCCCAAGCCCAGAATCCCACCTACCTCAGCTAAATGGTATCTTTATGAAATTAGCAGACGCGGCTGCACTGAGGGGAGGCCAAAAAAAAAAGCTTTCAAATTTTAAGTATAATTGGAAAACTGACCTTTGGAAAATATTTTCCCACCCAAGTCCCGAGCTCAGGAAGAATGAGCGCTTTATGCTGAGGTGAGCAGCCGCCTGATGAATTAGTTGGCTCCAAGCTGGAGGTGGAAACAAATCCTGATTGGCTGCTGGCTCCCTCAGGGGGTCCTCAGGTTACAGGAAGAGCTGAAGATGCTGCGCTGACCCTGGGCTGGGGCATTGAGCAGCAACAGGGACACACTGGGGCCCTCTCCTGGCCATAGGCTGCATCTCCTAAAGTGGGCACACTAGTGGGCTCCTATGAGCCCACAGTCCAGAGGGGAAGGCTGAGAAGTGAAGGTGTACAGAGCAGTCCAGCTGGCTATCCACCAGCATGGCTAGAGGGCAGGTGAGTGTGTGTTTTCTGGGAGTCAAGACCACTTGAATCAAGACTAAGCAAAGGACAGGTGGTCAACCAGGGGATCTAGCTATAAGAACATCATGTTCCAAGGTCCTGAGGCAGGGGCAGTGTGGAGGAAGGCTGGCAGCCTAGTTGGAGCCTGAGACAGAGACAGAGATCACTGGGAATGTAGGCAGGAAGCCAAGCATCCAGGAGCAAGAAGGGCAGAATCAGCCCCGTGCTGTGGAGAGACTCCTGTAGTTATATGGGGAAGGGTATTGGGGAAGGGTAGAAGCAGAGGTGTGGGAGGAGCCAAGGTAGTACCCCAAGAGGTGACGAAGGGTGTGTGGGGGGGAGAGGGGAACAAGGACAGACACAGGTTCTAGAATCCTGGACAGAACATGCCTGGGGTACTGCTCATAGTTATGGAGACTGATGAAGGCCTGTGAGGCTCCTGGAACATTCCAGAATGCAATGAGCCTGGGTTGTGTGTGTGGTTTGGGGGACAGGCGTGGTAAGACACAGTCCATTCCATGTAGCAACCTGGCAAAGGTCTAGTCAAGCTTTGAATGCTTGGTTGCATCCTTCTGAACCTGGAGACCAGGAAGGATAACCATGGAGGGAGAAGCCACAGGGGGTCCATCCAGAGGTCTCTGCTGTCCTTCTTGTTCAACACCTGCAGTAGCTGCCCACAACTGGCCACTCAAACCTTCAATTCTCCAAGTCAGCTATTTTCCAGCAGAACAAAAACTTACTAGCCACCTCCCCATACCCAGAGTGGCCTCTGTCCCTTCTGGCTGTGACTCAGGCCCCTGGACTCCAGGAACTGTTGTCAGCCTTGTATATTCTTTTCATGATGTAAGTACCATCCTCACCTTGCTTATGGATGGAGAACTGAGGCACATTGGGTCGGCTCAGATGCACAAGGCCCCTCTTCCAAGTTTGGGGAACCTACGAGGAAAGCGGCCCATAAATAGATTTCTCAGGTCCTCTTCCTTAGAAGAAAGTGGAGAGGAGTTGCCAAGCACTGGTGGTACACTTGTAATCCTAGCTACTCAGGGCTGAGAGCTGAGGATCAAGGTTCAAAGCCAGCCCAGGCAGAAAAAGAGTCCATGAGACTTTTTCCACCAATTAACCACCAAAAAGCCACAAAGGAGCTGTGCTTCAAGAGTCCCTGAGGTCAAACCCAGCACTGGTACTTGCACGAGCGTGTGTGTGTGCGCGCGCGCGCGCGCGCGCGCACACACACACACACACACAGAAAGAAAAGAGAGAGTTTACTAATTACCAGTCACTAATTACTGCTCAGGCTATTCCCATAATTGCCTCAAGAAAAGATTTGATGGGCCAAAGTGTTGAGCAGAAACAGCTTCAGGGAGAAAAGCCAACCTGTGCTCAGGGAGCAAAAATAATCAGAGGAAGGAACTAAAGCATACACAGCCACCACAGGGGCGCTGTAAAGTCTGGCTCCACCCTTCCCCTCTTCATCTCACAGAATGGGAAACTGAGGCTGGGCCAGGCCAGGTGAGCATGCTCCCTTGCACTCCACAGGGGGACATTGGTAGTTGGGGATTCCATCAGGGCACATTACAGGGTTTTTTTTTTCTAGAAACCCCTCCCAGGACAACCCGTGGTTCCTTGAAGCTAATTGCTTTAGTTTGAGGTAATATTCGTCACAGAAACACCAGCAGTAACCTTTGGTCTTGGCAAATTCTCCCCTCAATCACATAACGTAAACAGCGATAAACGAGGGCTTTTTAAGGCTTTCTTCATAATGCGTTACACATGCATTTGTTACCGAATCTGCGGGCGCTCCAAGCCCTGAAACCTGAGCTCAGTGGGGAGGTGAGGCGGGCTGGGCCCCTGCGGTGGGGTCAGGGTCCCCAGGAGACACCCAGGCTGCCCCTCCCCCTTCTGCCTCCCCTTTTTCCCCACCTCTTTCTTTTTTCCTTTCCCTTTGTCTCTCCCTCATCTCCCTCTCCCTCTTTTCTTTCTCTTTCGCACCAGCCTCAGTTTCTCTGTCTTTGATTTTTTTTCCTCTCCTTGCCTAATTCTGTCCCATGCTTTCTCTATCTCTTCACCTTTCTTCTTCTCTGCTCTGACACTGTGTGCGTGTGTGTCTTTCTGTTTCTGTCTGTGCCTGTGTCATTCTGTCTCTGTGTTTCTGACTCTGTCCTTCATTCTCTGTTTCTCTTAGACCTCTCTCTCCGTCTCCCTCCCTTCTCATGCATAGCAAGCAAAGGCCCAGCCCCTATCTCCATCCTCTTCATCTCAGCCCTGGGCATCTGATGGCCTTGGACTTGGCCCTTCCCAGCCTACAAGTGAGGGGACTGCCAATGGGAAAGGTGCAAAAATCTGGTGGAGGGGGAGGGCACAAGAAGAAACACCATCTCACCATCTTCTGGTGAAGATGGGAGAAGTCTGGGCAGACTGCATGGTGGTGGTGTCATTGGAGCAGTTTTCAGAAAGAACAATAGGGGCCAGGTCTTAGGTGAGCAACCTGTAGGAATGGGAGTTTCAGGCTAGGATCTGGTGGTTAGGAGGGGTGGATGCAAGGGTAAGTATGGAGTGTTGAGGACATGCTCTGCCTCTGAAAACAGGGGTTGAGATCTGGTTCAGACTTGTGGATTTGCGACAGCCTTGCTTTTAGCTGGAGATGAGCATGGTGGGGATGGCCAGAGAGAAAGGCAGCTAAGTCAAGAGTCAGAGAGCAAGAGTCACCAGGGCCCTGGAAGGCAAGTCTCAGCCTTACCTGGCTACACTGGAGGGACATCAGGCTCTAGGGACAGCTTCCCCTGCCCAGAATCTGGGTACTCATGGAGTTAGCCTGGGCAACTGGGAAGATTGAAGCATTCTTGTACACAGCAAATTCCTGGGCCAGGGAAGGGCAGCTGGTGTATACAGGAAAAGTTTGAAATTAAATTGGGGCCTGGAAATGGAAACCCATAGGACTGGAATCATAAAGTATGTGATCTGATGGATAGGGCCTGCTCTAGAGCCACTGTTCTGCTGTGGCCAGTGGCCTGCAACCTTGCACCTGTGTCCCAGGCCCAGACAAGGCTAGCTTGATTTGCCCTCTACAGAGGCAGGGGCAGGTGCTGGGATCCACGTGTTATCATCTTGTCTGTGACCTCAAGGCACACGATGGAGTAAGTACTGTGACCCACTGGGCCAAGGAGGCCCTTGAAGGACAGAGGGTGGGGATGGCAGGTCCCTGAGTATTCTTCCCATTCTTCCCATCCTAGAGATCCCTACAGAGAAATGGAGGAGAAGCTGTGCTGTGCCACAGGCCCTCTTCTCCCCCAGAAACCACCTGGACCTCCCCCATTTCAGCCTTGGGGGCTACCTTCCCTAAGTGCCATCACTCTCCAGTCCCCATCCCCCATAACATTCCATCCATCTGTCCTGTCCATCTGTCCATCAAGCCCTCAGCCCACTCTTGATGGTAGAAGTTTCTGGTTTCCTAGTGCCCCTCGCCTCCATGGCCTCTTGGGGGGGGGATTGGGAAGGGAAGCCCTGGTTTAGACCCCTGAGATACTACCTCCCTTGGTGTTCCCAGCTCTGTCCGAGTGTCACCTTTTGGGGGCATGGGAGCTTTTGCGTGCAAGACCCTACATTGCTTCTTCACATGAAGGTACTTCATCTTCTCAGTCTCTCTATGTCCTCCCTCTCGATGAGACTTTCGAGGCCAGGTCTTGCCTGTCCTTCCCTGGGGGACACTTTCTGTGGGCTGAGGACCACTTTGTTCCCAACTACATTCTCATTCCTTCAGACCCTTGCTGAGGAGGACATTGTAAGGCTGGGTGGAGGCAGCAGGAAAGCCAGACACTGGAGGAGGGTCCTTACTCTGGGGAGGACACCATCCAGAGGCATAGAGCCCCGGGTGGTGTGGGAGATGGGGTGCAGGCCCTTCCCATCGTGTGCCTTGAGGTCACAGACAAGATGATAACACGTGGATCCCAGCACCTGCCCCTGCCTCTGTAGGGGGCAAATCAAGCTAGCCTTGTCTGGGCCTGGGACACAGGTGCAAGGTTGCAGGCCACTGGCCACAGGCAGGACAGTGGCTCTAGAGCAGGCCCTATCCATCAGATCACATGCTTTATGATTCCAGTCCCATGGGTTTCCATTTCCAGGCCCCAATTTAATTTCAAACTTTTCCTGTATACACCAGCTGCCCTTCCCTGGGCCAGGAATTTCCCCAGACTCTGGCTGTCTGCAGAACACACAAGAATGCTTCAATCTTCCCAGTTGCCCAGGCTTGCTCCTTCTAAGGCCCCTTCCCTGGAGCATCTCCCACCTGACCTCTGATCTCTGACCTCTCTCCTCCAATGCTGTGGTTCTGTCCCTGGCCTGGTGCATGGCATTCAATATACATCTCTCTGGCCCCTCAAGCTGCTTGCAACTGTAATAACCCATCCACTGGCAGTGTCCAGAGACTGTCCTCAGAGACTGTCCTCAAAATTCTGACCGCTTATTGATGAGCCATTTGTCCCCAGACCCAAACACACAAGACAGCTCAGGATCCACCTCAGGCATTTGTGAGTGGACATCTGAAGAACACCCCCTCCCCGCCCCACACCCTAAATGGAGCCACAGGGGTTAGAACAGCAGTGAATCGATAGCTCATGTCCTACCAAACCCTGGCATGGAGTCTCTGGCTATGAGATCCTGAGCATTTGTCCCTATGGGGCCTTGGTTGTCTTATGTTTAAAACAGTAATAAATCACCCAGACCTATGGAGAAGGATCTGGGGTTTGACAGTTCCCTATAAGTGAGCCACATATGCATGCATGTTGGTATTTTCACATATGTGTTTGTATTGCACATGTATATAGTGTGCAAGCATTGTGTATGTGGGTTACCTGCCTATGCATGAATGTATACCTTGAATGAATGCATCTGTGCATGTATGTAATGTGTGTATCTAGGTTGTATGTATATTTACGTGTGTATATGGTCGTGTGTTTATGCATAATATGTATGCATGTCTACCCATACTTACACTATAGTAGTATTGCACATACTTACATTATTATGTATGAATGAATGTGTGTACATGTACTATGTATATTGTATTGCATTATGTTTTATGGACAGTGGACACGTATATGTATGTGTGTGTTATATGTGCATTTATGTGTGTATTATGTTTTTAACTTGTGTGTATAGATTTGTGTGTTTAAGTGTGTGTGTGCATATGTAGATATATGTCTATCAATATTTACACAGGAAAATTATTGTATATGTTTACACGATTGTGAAAGAATTAATGTATATACATGAATTGTGTCTATGTATATGCATTATGGTTTATTAATCGTGAAACTTTGGACACGTATGTGTGTTATGTATATATTAGTTGTAGAGTGGAGTATGTGTGTGTGCATATGTATGTTTGGGTAGATGTGTGAATGTGAGTGTGTGTGCGCTGTGTGCATACCCACATGTGTTTTGTGTTCACAGTTGCCTGTAATTTGTGTGTTTATAATGCATATGTGTGCGTGTCACATGCTTGGTGATGCCAGTGCTATGAGTTCCCATTTCCAGGCCCAAATTTACTCTTGGATATTGCCTCAGAGGCCTGGCTGCCAACTGCACAAAACCAATCACACTGCATTCTGTGCTGGCGAGAACACCCAGGGCCTCCTGGCGATCTCTCACTTCACACAGAAGGGACAACGAGGAAGTTGTGAGGGTGGCTTCCTGGGACCAGAAGTTCAGGAGCAGCGAGGAGAAGGGACGGTGACATTCAGAAAGCCAAATGACAGAAATAGAGGCAAGGATCATCTCTGAAAACAAAGGAGAAGAAAAAGAAAAAGTACCAGAAAAATCCAAATTAAAAACTCACAGACACGAAACAATATGTGTTCATGGAATGAATTCCAGACAAAAGGAAACCCCAAACACATCAGAATGGGGTCTGGTAGGGAGGAGGAGTCAGAAACCAGGAAATGAGGCAAAAATAGAAATCAGAGGGTGGCCGGTGGGGTGGAGGGATGATTTCCCAACTGAGGGTACTGGTTCATTCAGCAGATGAAAATAACGAGCACAATTGTGCACGAAAGGCACGGGTGCTCAAGCGTGTCATTCTAGCTACTCAAGAGGCTGAGATCTGAGGATGGCAATTCAAAGCCAGCCTGGGCAAGAAAGTCCCAGTGACTCTTATCTCCAATTAGCCACCAAAAAGCCGGAAGTGGAGCTGCAGCTCAAGTGATAGAATACTAACCTTGAATACAAACGCTCAGGGACAGCTTTCAAGCCATGAGTTCAAAGCCCAGGACTGGCACTTAAAAAAAAAAAAAAAGAAAGAAAGAAAAAGCAAAAAAGCACAGTTCCTGTAAAGCACTCTGAAAGTGGAGTATGAAGATATCACAATGACCAGGAATTTTGCAGGACTTCGAGAAGTTTCCACTGAACCATGTCAGGGTGTGCCACTGACCTATGTAACAGGGATGCTTATTTCAATCTGGAGCCCAGGGTTCTGAGAATCTTTTAACTCCTAAATAATGCTGGGCTCATAGGGTGAAAAGTAGGCACAAATATAAGGAAAAGTCCCCAAGTCTTCACCATACCCAGGGTTCTTTGTGGACCTCTGTGTGGCCTACAGGAGTATACTACAGAAACACTCTAGAGAGCCCAGGACAGGAGGAGGAGCAAGGCTGTTTTCTGCCCAGTAAGGCCCTCCTCCATCCCTACCCTAGGAGGAGCCCAAGCTTTGGCATCTGCCAATGGTTACCAGGGTACTAGAAACCCTGTCCAGTGGTGTGACTTAGACAGAGGGTGCTATGCCAATTGTGAGTCCAGAAGCAGGGACTCTCTTCAAGTTCTGCCCCCCCAGATCCTGCTTGTCCCCTCCCTACAATGTTAAAGTTGGAAGAAAGAAATAGCCCAAGGGACACAGTGTGGGTCTCATAGCCATGGAAGGCTCTGTGGCTGGTCAGCTAATTTCAGAGGAGGAGAGGAGGACTGATACTTATTTCATTTAAGCCACCTCACATATCAACATACAATATCACATGCATGCACACATCACATAAACACACAATGCATGCACACACACCACATCCCACCACACACTTAGAAAAACATACAATACCACATGCATAACATCCTGTACCATAGGCATTAGATCTTCACACATACAACGCATGCATACATGCATGTAACATATCACATACACCAACACACCGTACCCCATCGTAATATACGACATGCATCACACACATACATACTACACTCCTCTACACATACACAGTTCTGGGATTACAGGCAGCCTGGCTAGCCCCCAACTCTTCCAGTCATCAGGAGTCACCCTGGGAGCTAGGCCTGGGAGTGGGGGCTCCAGTTTGTGGAGACTCACTCGGCTGCTCCTTGATGAACCCAGGTGCCTCTGATCAGTTGCTCTGCCAGCTTTAGAAGCCAGCTTGCCCATGCCCTTCTCTCACAGGTGTGAATGCTGCAATCCAGAGAGCAGACACAGCAGTAGGCCACTGGGATGGGCCTTTTCTGCTCTGGTTTCTGGACCCTCCTGGCCTCTGGTGGGAGGGGCTTCCACACCTGTCCACACTGTCACAGGATAGTTCATTTGCTATATGGTATTGTTATTTTGGTGGGGTTATATTTCATTTTGAGACAGGGTCTCCTTCTGTGGCCCAGTCTGACCTAGACCTCTCCCTCCTCCCTCCTCAGCTTTCTAAAAAGATTTCTGGGTATCACAAGTGTGCCCCACATACTGGCTTTTGGGTTGTTTTTACTTTAAGACTCCCTAAAGACTTCTATTCTTCCAAGGAACTTCCCTCCACCTTTGGCCCCCAGCTCACTGGGATGACCTGGGGACTCCAGAACTGTCAGTTCTCCCCCTTCCCAACATGGGCACAGGCCATGGGCCTCTCTGCCGCCTTCCAGTTTCTCTGGGATAAGATCTTGTCCAGTGAGTGGCTTCTGTACCCCGCACTCAGCCTCATACCATGAGCCAAAGGGGTAGATACTCTCTGATGCATAAGCAAGGACGCACAGGTTGTCCCAGTGGCCTTCATTTATTGACCGTCTATGTTCTAGAATGTAGCAGGCCTGTTCCTGCTTCAGTTCTGGCTTCCTGTGCCATCTGTTCCCATGCTCACTCCCCACACCAGCCTCCAAGGCTCGTTTGCAGGGTAGGGTCAGAGCGGCACAAGTGTAAGATGGGTAGATCTGGTGGCTATGGGCTAGGAAGTGTATCAATCCATGCCACGTGTGGGATGGCTCTGGAGGGCGGTAATCTATCTGCAGCCCGCCCTGCAGGAGGTGTCCATAGGCATTGCCTGACTGTATGTCTTGCATGGCCTTTCTTGCTCTTTCCTGAACAAGCAAATTCTAGTGGCTCAGGCCTGTAATCCTAGCAACTCAGGAGGCTGAGATCTAAGGATGGTAGCTCAAAGCCAGCCAGGAAGTACAAATACAAAAGATTCTTATTTTCAATTAGCCAACAAAAGGCCAGAACTGGCTGTTTAGCTCTAGGAGCAGAACAGAGCCTCAACAGAAAAAAATGAGAGGGTGAGACCCTGAGTTCAAGCCTAGTATAAAAACAACATAACACACACACACACACACACACACACACACACACACACACACACACACACACACACACACACACACACACACACAACCATGCCTCTACTTCTTTCAGGGCTAATAAATAAGATGTGAAGACTAAGTCACTCATAGAAGGCCTGCCCTGCTAGGAAAGAGAAGTGTCATCAAAAGACATGTAGGCCCTGGTTGCTGTACCCTATCACAAACCTGGAGAATTGTATGGGTGGTACTTCAGGATTCTATTCTAGGTACAGAATAAAAGACTGGCGAATGTTGAGTTTCATCATACAAGGAAACTTGTCTGTGGCTCAGAATTAACCCTCCTATTGTGTACTAGATGTTTGCAACCTTCAACATTAATATTTTCAATCTCCAACTCTCAATGTGATGCTATAATCCCAAGATCCCCGATAGATGCTTGAAACCAATTATATAGTACTAAACCCTATAGGCACTTTTTTTTCAATCAAGCAACCAACCAACATAGATAGCTACTAAGTTACTAATAACTGGTGGTGTATACAGCTTGGTATGCTAGATAGAGGGATGGTTCATATCCCAGGTAGGATAAAGAGGGATGACACAAGATTATGTCCCACCACCCAGAATGGTATATAATTGAAACAATTAGTTATTGCTGGAATTTTTCATTTACTCTTTTAAGAACTTAATTAATCATGGCTATTTGACACTAAAAATTAAACCATAGATAGAAGGAGACTACATTTGGAGGTAGAGCATTTTGAAAGTAATTTGGTTTAGATGAGATCATTAGGGTGGAGGCCTTGTGTTGAAATTAATGTCTCTAAAAGAAGGAGGAAATCAGAGCCTCTTTTTCTCCTCACACATGCACCAAGGAAAGATCATGTGAGGACAAGCGAGAAAAGGAGGCTCAGCAAATGCCAAGTAGAATAGACTTTTTAAAAATCCATATTGAGACATATTACAATCAAAGGCAAAGAAAAAAATCTTGAAAGCAACAGGAAAAGGTGATTCATACAAAAAAGTGATCTTCAATAAAATTAACGGTTGATTTCTCATCAGAAAAATGCTTACTACGAGGCAACAGGATACGTGTTAAATGTGCTGAAGAACAAAACTTTCAGCCAATGAGTCTATATCGAACCACTCTGTCCTTCAAGAGCGAGAAGGAAATTGGAGTGGGGGGAGGTCAAGGAGAAGGAGAGGCAAACAAATGGAGAGATGAAGGGTGGGTGAATACAGTCACAATGTCCAATGTATATATGGGAAAATGGAACCAGGTAACTTGAGAGGAGATGGGTGGAGTTGGGAGAGATTAGGGAGAGTGATGGAAGGGGTAACATTGGTCAAGATGCATTGCACTCAAAATCTGACATGTTGACTTGAAACTCCTTTGTACACGCAGTTAAAGGTAAGAAAGAAAGAGAAAAATTAAGACATTCTGAGATGAACAAAAGCTAAGAGAATAATTACCTCTAGATCTCCAACTCCCTATTCAAAAGGAAGAGACTAGATGGATGGCCCTGCAAAACTCAAAACAGATTTTAAAAACAAAAAAGATTTTGAAACAAAAATTGATTTTAACAAAATAAATTTTGACATTTGACTGTATTTTATCTAGAAGAGACTCAATTTAGAACCCAAGTCATAAACAGATTAAAAGCAAAAGAATGGAAAAACACAGCTGATAGCCAAAACTCAGTGGCAGTGGCAGCTGGCACCAGTGGCTCACGCCTGAAATTTCACCTACTCAAGAGGCTGAGATCTGAGGATCACATTTTGAAGTCAGCCCAGGCAGAAAAATCTGTGAGACTCTTATCTCCAATTAACCATCTAAAAATGGAGCTATGTCTCAAGTGGTAGTGTGCCAGCCTTGAGCAAAAAAGCCAAGGGACAGTACCTAGGCCCTGAGTTCAAACCCCAGGAATAATGCAAACAAAACAAAGCAATAAAAGGAGCTGGTGGCTCACACCTATTATTCTAGCTATTTGCAAGACCAAGATTGAGAGTATTATCAGTTGAGACCAGTCAGTGCAGAAAATCCTAATGAGACTTCTTCTTAACCGTTAGCTGGATGTAGTGGCATGCACCTGTCATCACAGTTACATGGGAGGCTGATTGGATAAATTCCAGGCTAGCATGGGCAAAAAAAGTCCATGAGACTTCTCAGCAGAAGAAACTGGCATATTAGCATGCACCTGTCATCTCAGTGTGGCAGGAAGTTTAAAGTAGGTAGATTATAACCCAGGTATATGCACAGGTAGGAAAGGAGGCAAGATTTTATCTCAAATGGCAGGAAGTTTAAAGTAGGTAGATTATAACCCAGGTATATGCACAGGTAGGAAAGGAGGCAAGATTTTATCTCAAAAATGACCAGTTAGAAAAAAGGCTGGAGGCCTGGCTCAATGAGAGAAGGCCTCAAATTTCTGTACTGTCAAAAAATAATCATAAGAAGATAGTTCATGACACTCCATCTCCAAGTAACCAGTCTCATGGTGGGAGGGACATGGGCTCTGAATTAGTTGGTTGGAAATTGAAAGGAGCACTCTCAAGTGAGTCGTTTACTATCTCTAGGAATTGGTTTGGGTAATGGGATTAGGGGGAAGGAGTTCCCTCCAAGGTCAGTAAGGCCTAGGGCAAGGCCTAGGTGTCAAAACACCAAATATAGAAAGATTAGCACATCAGGACACATCTCAGTGTCAAAGCTGACGCTGGATTATAGTACACTGGCTCTCTTCCTGTCTTCTTTATCTGGCTTATCTGTCTCTAGGTCTTGGTAGAACAGAACTGATATGGGGGCTTTCTGAATGCTGCAGACCTGCCTGAGGGTCACCGTGGCTCACAGATGCCAGATTTGGAGTGGTCTTGTATTAGCTTCATGTCACTATGACAAAATACCTGAGATAATTAATTTACCAAGTGAAAAGGTCATGAGGGTATAGCCCACATGAATGGGATTAGTGCTCTAACAAGATGAGACATTGAAAGCTTGCTTCCCCTCCGTTCTTGGCCATGTGCAAACATATGAAAGGTTTGCTGTCTATGAACCAGGCAGTGCAGATCCAGTATCTGCCAGCATCTTGACTTTGGATTTCCACTCAAGAACACTGAGATATAAAATCTGTTGGTCAAGCTACCCAGTCTGTGCTGGAGTTATAGCAGCCAGAGTTAAGACAGATGTTTAAAGAATTTGAACCTTTCTCTGGTCTGTTTTTGTAAATAAAACTTTAATGGAACACAGCCATGCCATTTCTGTACAAAGCTTGTATGGGTGCTTTGACCCTCTAAGACAGTTGACGGCACAGGGGTGCGGTTCTGCAGCACAAACTTTTCCTATCATGCATAAGGTGCTGGGTTTAGTCCCCAGCAGAGAGGAAGAGAAGGAGGAGGAGGAGGAGGGACAAGAAAAAGAAGAAGAAGAGCAGAAGGGAGGGGAAGGGAGCAGAAGAGCGGGGAAAGAGATAGAGGTGTAAGAAGAAGAAGAGAAGAAGAGGAAAAGGAGGAAGAAGAGGAAGAGGAAGAGGAGGAAAAAGAGAAAAGAATAACCAGAGTTGAGGGATTGAGACAAAGCCTGTAAGACCTGTAGTCTCTGGCTCTTTACAACTCCAAACTCCAAACCAGCACAAAAAGAGGAGATTGTGAGGGCACAGAGCTGCTTTGAGAAGCGGCTTAGAGTAGCCAAGAAGGCCCACGACCCAGCCTCAGTCACTGGTTTGGTTAATAGTGTCAGCTTTTTCTTTCCTGGCTGCATCATTCTGGGTGGGCCACCTCCCCCACTTAGCCAGAGCCTCACATGTGCAAAATGGCCAGAATTACAGCCTCCTAGGAAGCCCTGGGGTGGGGGTGTGCTTCAAGGAGGCAAAGAGAAAATCAGTAGGCCATCTTGTCCAAGCCAGGCTCGGCTGAGAACTCAGCAAAGAGAGCCTGTCCTCCTAGGAGCCCCATCCAGGTCTCAAGAACAGTTGTTGGGCTGACAGATGGGGTCCCCTCCCACCTTCCTTCTGCTCTGCTGGGAAGACAAATTCCTGCAGCCTCACATCTGCGGACAGATCTGCTTCCCTATCTGTGTTCTGCTAATAAAGAGAAAACACACTTGGTGAGGTTACACAAACAGCCAGGCCGTGATTGACACAGCCCAGCCTGTGGCGAGCACTCAAGCTGGCGTTCAGAGCTCCTGAGAAAATACCCTGTGTGTCCACACCGGTGCCTGTTTGCTTTCTATTAGCCTCATATTGTGCCCTTTAGTTACACCATGGCCACATCCCTCAGGGCTGGGGGAGGGACCTGATCTCAGGCTGCTGGCTGAAGAGGCCCTGGTTGCTGCTTTGGGCATCCCTGGCTGCTCTCAAAGTCCCCTGGCTTGTCTCACCTGTCCAGGGCTGCTGAGGGCAGTTCTGCTGCTGGGATCCCTCATCCAGGGTTCTGAGCCCCATTAGCTCTTGTTACAATATCCACACACCTGGGCGAACCTACCAGCAAAGCTGATTTGGGCTGGACCTGGCATTCAACACTGCTGAGAAGGCTCAGCCTGGCACCAGGACCCTACCTGCCACCCAGGGACCAAAGAAATAGCAGAGGGCAGGACACAACTTGCTGGGCAGGGGGTCCACAGCATCTACTCAGTTTCTAAATTGGGGGTGTCCCCCCATAGGCTGGAAGAGCACCCTTGAGGGGGCAGGATAGATGTTTCCCAAAAGCCAGCAGAAGGACCCGGGCTCCGCCTGGTTCAGGCCATCCCCATTCTGGAACCCTACTCTCTCCCTTCCTGTCCCATAGCTTTCCTGGCTACCTCTGTTGGCTCATCACTTCAATGTGACATTCTGTCACAAGATTCAGGTCATGGGGTCTGGAGTCTAAAAAGTTGTTGATCCCCTAGAAGAAAGAATTAATGGGCGAACACAGAAGAAACTTAAACAGGAGCATATTTATTCATGCAAAGCAAAGTACACTCCCCAGATTTGGGGGAGGGGGGAGCAGGGGGTGGGGGTGGGCAGCCTCCAGAAGGAGCAGTTACATTGCAGGTTTCAGGACTTCAAGGGTTTTTGTTTTGTTTTGCTTTGCCAGTCCTGGGTCTTGAACTCAGGGCTCGGGCACTGTTCCTGAGCTTCTTCTGCTCAAGGCTAGTGCTCTACCACTTGAGCCACAGTACTACCTTTGGCTTTTTTTGTTTATGTGGTACTGAGGAATTGAACCAAGGGCTTTATGCATGCAAGGTGAGCACTCTACTGCTAAGCCACATCCCCAGCCCTTCAAGGTTTTTTAATTTTTTTGTTTTGTTTTAGTGCTGGTCGCTGGGGCTTGGAACTCAGAGTTTTATGCTCTTGCTTAGCTTTTGCATTCAATACTGGTACTCTTCCTCTTGGGTCACAAGGTCTACTTGTAGCATTTTGCTGGTTAATTGAAGGTGAGTCTTATGGACTTTCCTGTCCAAGCTGGCTTCAAACTGGGATCCTCAGATTTCAAACTCCTGAGTAGCTAGGATGAAAGACACGAGTCACCGTCACCCAGCAAGACCCCCAGCTTTTATTGAGGTGTACAGTCCTGGAAACTGTGCTCTGTATTATTAACTTGTGGAGACTGGACTGTGCCTCATGAACTCCTCCTACATGTAAGTGTTGTTCTTGATCTTGGATGGCTAACCTTTTCCATAGGCTATAGGGACTGCAAGACAACAAGACCCTCTCCATGTCACAAGTCTTTCCATTCATATCAGCAGGCCAGAATGTGATTCCTTATTGACATCCAGCCATCTTTCATTCCCAGCCATCAGGTTTCCCAACTCCCTCTTGATACCACGGTCATTTTTTTTTGGGGGGGGTCCAGTCGTGGGGCCTGAACTCTGGGCCTGGGCGCTGTCCTTCAGCTCTTTTGGCTCAAGGCTAGCGCTCTACCACTTGAGCCACAGCGCTACTTCCGGCTTTTTTCTTTTTGCTTATGTAGTGCTGGGGAATCGAACCCAGGGCCTCATGCATGCAAGGCAAGCACTCTACCACTGAGCCACCTCCCCAGCCCCACCATGGTCATTTTTATATCACATCAATACCTACTAGGTGACTGTGATTAGGGCTATAATGGTCATTTCCTGGACATTTCTTTTCAGAGGAGAGCTTGGAAAGTAGGGACAGGGTTCGAGGATGGTAAAAGAATGTGTGAAAAAAAGGGAAGGTACCAGAGTCCCTCAAGTCCTGCCTTCCAGATGGGTGGTCTGGGTCATTAAGGCTAGGTGCAGAAGCGTTCTGTCTTCACTTCCAAGTGCAGATAGAGACACTGAGGCTCAGCACGGGGAGACCAGTGCTCTGACTCCATGGGGGTGAGCTAGAGTTCCCAGTCAGGGCTATCTGACCCTAACCCTCCTGTGTCCTCTTCTTCAAAGTAACAGTAATTTTCTCAGCTCTACAACTTGCCCTCTGGAATCTGCCCACGGTGCGCCTTCTGTGGGCTCTCTATCCATCTGCTCCAGCTATTTCTTGGCATAGACCAAGTATAGAAAACTCACTCAATGAGTGTGCTGAGACAAGCCATAGCTACTTTGGGCCTCAGTTTCCTCATCTGTCCATGGGGAGGAGCTGATCACCCACCTGGTTGAGACCCTCAGAAGTGTGTGGGGGGGTTGTGCCCACAGAGATTGTAGACCCCAGGGTCCTGAGCTGCCTGCCTCCCCATAGGGCTTCCTTCTTCTCCCTCCTCAGGAGGGGAAATTACCCATTAATGAGAGAGAATTACAAACGCAGTGTCTGGCCATTCGCCCAAGGACCTTGGGCGAGTAGGGAGGGAGTCATTGTGCTGGGAGAATTGGAAACAAATGCAGAAGGGTGTGTGTGTGTGTGTGTGTGTGTGTGTGTGTGTGTGTGTGTGTGTGTGTGTGTGTGTGTGTGTGTGTGTGTGTGTGTGTGTGTGTGTGTGTGTGTGTGTGTGTGTGTGTGTGTGTGTGTGTGTGTGTGTGTGTGTGTGTGTGTGTGTGTGTGTGTGTGTGTGTGTGTGGTGTGTGTATGAGAGAGAGAGAGAGAGAGAGAGAGAGAGAGAGAGAGAGAGAGAGGAGTAATAGCCCTCCCCATTTCTCTCCCTACCATTGTCCCAAATTTGGACTTTTACGGAAACGAATTTCATGCCTGGGCTTCCCGTGAACTCTCTTAATTCAATTGTGGGGCCATTATCGGCACCGAGTGTAATGAGCTGTTTCCGCAGCCTCAGGGAGGCTAAGGGTGGGTGCAATTCCCCTCTGCAGGTGGGGCTTGGCAGGAGTGGGGAGTGTTGGGGGGCTGGGATCATGATCTCTGTCCTGGCTGGGTTAGAGCTTTTGAGAACCGGGTGGCCAGGGCAGGCTGGAGGGTGAGGCTTCTTGGGGGGTGAAGGTGTCTCCTGGCCACTGGGGACAGGGGTGAAGAAACCACAGGTGAGTCAGGGCTGGGGCCCGATCCTAGGAGGGTGTGCTGGGGAACTCGGCAAGAGGCAGTGCCAAAGCCTTGGCTGCGGAGGAGTCAAGGGCCAAGATGCCAAGGATCCCTCTACCAGGAAGCACCTGGCCCCTGCTCTTTCCTCCCCTCCCCTCCCTCCCCAGCGTGCCTGCTTATTTTCATCCCAGTCCCTCCCTCACTTCCTCCAGGAAGCCTTCCTGGACTCTGTTCAGCATTCTCGCTTCTGCCCTCATGGCACCTGCCGCTGTGAGTCGCCCTGACCTCCACCACCTGTAAGGGATCTGAGAAGACAAAATCAGCCCCCGGCACAAGACAGAATCCTGGTGGCAGCTGCCAGCAGGAAGAAGGAGGCCAGTAGTGGGCTCCAGTGTGGAGTCTGTGGCTCCTCCTAGCAGAGGAGGGAGTCCATCAGCTTCTGGCCTTCCCCAGTGCAGGACTATCTCAGAATCAGGGCCCTCCTGGTGAGAGCCGTGATGGACTTTGCTTCTGTAGAATGGACCAGACTCATGCCATGGGAACTGGCAGGAAAGGGCCCCAGACTCCAGCTCCAGGTGTTGAAAGCACTGCAGCAATATCTGTGCCTAAGGCAGGAAAGGTAGGCTGGGAACTTCCCTGCCACACACAAGGCACTTGTCTCTTGGGAACTGGTGGGCAACTGCTCCCAGAGAGTAACTGCTTGCAGGGGGACGGGGAAGGCAGGGCTTTATGTTCCCTTGTGTTCAGAGTTCCGTGCAGAGCTGAGATCCCAGACTGCAGGTATAACACCCAGGCCTCAAGGTGAGCTGGGCTAAGATTCAGGCAATGGGCAGCCCTGGCCCATGAGGCTGCTACAGAAGGATGAGCTGACCCTGTGTCCCCGGGTCCCCTGGTCTGGCAGCTTATGCACAGCCAGCCACATGCTGCCCATTCCCTGACATCCAGCAGGGCTCAGGACTCATTTGGCCAGTGACTGATTGGCAAAAATCAGTGGCAGCCATGAGCTAGATGGCACCTAGAGGATGGTTTTCCCTCTGTGCTGCTACCCAAGGGGATACCTGGTATTATGTGAGGCTGCTGTCAGCCCAGGGCTATGTGAGGGGCAAGATCCCCCACCCCTACTCCCACCCATAGGCAAAGTGTCATTAAGAAACCTTAATGGTGTCAGGATTAAAAGTCAAGTAGTTTGTTTCTGTGACATACTCTGGTACCAAAATCAGAGCAGTGACAGAAGCCACAAGAATATGTGGATGGAGGGTTGTACATCCAGTGGGATGAATTAGGTCTCTATGGCGAGAGCCAGAACATTGCCTGGGGACTATGTGGCTTTGGGAGAAGGGACAAGCAGGCATCAGTGGTGTATGTGGGTGGCTGTGGGCTGTGGGCTGGGCTTGTCATGATTGCAGGATGAAAAGGACAGGAAAAGAGCCTTGTACGGAACTCCTGGCCTAGAGTTAGAAATGAAGGGAGCAGCCCCAAACAGCTGGAGAACCTTGGAGGGACAATTGGAAGAGGAAAGGAGAGGGACGGGGACAGGGAGGAGAGAAAGGGAGAAGGAGTAGGAGGAGGAGGAGGAGGAGGGGAATGGAAAGGAACAGAGAGAGAAAGGGGAAGGGATGGGAAAGCAAAGGGGAAGAAAGAGAGGAGAGGAGAGAAGCAAAGAGGAGAGATACAGTATGTATGAGTATGTATTAGTGTCCTGGAGCTGCTGTAACAACATACTACAGACTTTTTCATATTGGATCAGGACCAATCCCAATGAAATCATTTAAACTATTACCTCTTCAATGACTGTTTCCAACTGAGGTCACATTCTGAGGTTGGGGGAGGTGGGTATCTTCAACCTAAAATTCTGATGAAACCCAGTTCCCACATATCATACTGAGGGGGGAGAGAGAAGTAAGGAGAAGGAAAAAGATGGGGAGGGATGTCTCAGGTTGAAAATAGAGACCAAAGGCAGATATCTGTCCTGCATACCTTGGACCTTGGACAAGCTGGTGTTCCTGCCCTTTCTGCAGGTTGACCATGGCTAATAGCCACATAGAATCCAGAGAAAGCAGAGCCCTCAAGGCCCACTTAATCAAAGGCTAGTAAGGCCATGCAGGGGGAGGCCTGTGGGGGACAGACCTCAATGGGGGCCTGAGCCAGTAATCAGAACAAACAATAGACCAAGGATCCATGGCCAGAAGATGGGAACAAGGTTCCCCCAAAGCTTGTTCCTTCACTGGACCTTGGTAGTGAGGAGGTATGGGAGGGAGCTGACAGTCTCAGTGGGGAGGAATTGGGTTGGACCCCTTTCCCTAGGCAAGCATGAGTAGGGGTCCTGTTGACAGGAGGCTTGCTTGCTGTCAGAGTTAAGAACACCAACTCTTTACATGGGAAAGATGGACAACCTCACCTTCACTCACTTCAGATTTCTTAGGAATTGTGGCTGTACATTTCTATGATTCTAGAATCCTGGCGACAAAGAGTTTACGTCCCGTGACCTTAGTTTTGTAGGGGGTGTCTCTGTGGGGGTGTCAGTGCAGGAATGAAAGTGTCTGAGGCAGAGCTAGCTTGGGAGGAAGCGGAGGGTCAGCTGTGACCCAGGACTCCTGAGGAAGCGGCCATGGTGAGGACTGGCTAGCCTCCTTTCTTGGGAGTCTTCCAACCAGCTCCCAAGGGAAGGCATCCAAGGCAGGCAGAACTTCAAATACTTTGGGGTTATTTCATTTTATTTTACATAAGTGGAGACAAAAATTGGTTTCTCGTGTGGTCTGATGCTTTCCAAACTGGAATGGGGGCTCTAGTCCCCTATCTCTTACACAAGGATGGGCTAGCAGTCACCACACACACAGGAACAGTCCCTTTCCACACATACACATGCAAAACCCTTCTAGGCTGCTAACTGGCTGTGGAATCTGAGAGGGTCACTCGGTCTCTCTGATTTTTCATTCTCTGGGACATATAATAGATCCTTCCATGGGCTTCTATACATGAACCTGTTTGGGAGCCATGAGAATTCTGAGAACTCTGACTAGGACTGAACCTATCTCTCCTCATCCCTAAGAAAGCCCCTCCTCCATAAGCTGGGTCCACCCTGGGCAGGGGACATGTTGGTCTAGGCAGAGATCCTAGGTATACCTTTCACCTCCTGAGTCTCCTTCCTCCTTTAGTCATAAACTCCTTTCCACTTCCAATCCTATCAATCCTGTAATTGTGTCTCCATTTACCACATACGCTCCCCAGAAGCCTGGGGAGAAGAGGGTGGGAAGAGGGTCTCCAGGTGAGGACAGCTTCTTTGGACTGGTTTCTTCAGTCCCTTCTCCTCTTCCATTCCATCTTCCACTCCACACCACTTCCCTGTCCTGCTTTAGTCCTTCACAGGCCCCAGAACCTTCAGGAAAAAAACATCCAGGACCTCTGAGGGCCCACCCTGATTCCTCACACACCACTTGCCCCTCAGAAAGCTGACAATCTTCTTTCTTTTCCCTCCTGCCTGCCTCAGCATCCCTGCCAAGCCTCCTGACCTCCATCCTCCAACCTCCAGAATCACCTAGGCTGATTCTCCTGCACTTCCCCTCAGAGCTACAGTGACAACTGTATCAGCTAGCTCTTGCTGTATAACAAGTTACCCTAACACTGAATGGCTGAAAGCCACAAATCTACTTTTTACTCATGAGTCTACTGGTCTACCTGTTCTTTGCTGGTCTTGATGGATCCATTAATGCAGCTGTGGCTGCTAGGCATGGATGGGTGTCTCTGCTCAGGATCTCACAGGGCTGAATTAAGATATTAACCAGCCGGGCACTGGTGGCTCACGCCTGTAATCCTAGCTACTCAGAAGGCTGAGACCTGAGGATCGCGGTTCAAAGTCAGCCCAGACAGGGAAGTCCATGAGACTCTTAGCTCCAATAAACCACCAGAAAACTGGGAGTGGTGCTGGCTCAAGTGGTAGAGTGCTAGCTTTGAGCTGAAGAGCTGAGGGACAGAGCCTAGACCTAGAGTTCAAGCCTCACAACCAACAAAAAAAGGATGCCAACCAGGCTAAGCCCTCATCTGGAAACTGGGGGAGGGGGGTGAGAGAGAGAGAGAAATCCCTTCCAAACTCATCCTTGTTGCTCATACAAAGCACATTCTTGAAGTTGTAGGCTAGGATAGAATAGGATATATGGTAGGGTAGGGTAGGATATAGGACAGTATATAGGATGTAAGATAGAATAGGATATGAAGCTAGGAGTGGTAATTCACACCTGTAATCCTAGCTACTCAAGAGGCTGAGATCTGAGGATCACAGTTCAAAGCTAGTGCCGTCAGGAAAGTCCATAAGATCTTTATCTCCCACAAACTACCAAAAAGCTGGAAGTAGAGCTGTGCCCCAAGTGGTAGAGTACTAGCATTGAGCAAAAGAAGCTCAGGGACAGCACCTCGGACCTGAGTTCAAGCCCCAGAACTGTCACAACACACAAAAAAAATCTGATAGAATTTGATAGGATAGACAAGCTGGAGTAAGTTAGTGTAGGATACAATAGACTAGGATAGAATAGGTTATAGGGTATAGGATAGGATATGAGATAAGGGTATAGGATAGGATATAGGGGAAGGGGGAATAACACAGTCAAAAAAATCAATGTATATCCCACAAAACTTAAGAAAAGTGAGGGGAGGGTTAAGTTGGGAGGGAGAGTGAAAATGAGAAAGGGGTGACATTGATCAGGATACATTGTATTCATAAACCACTTGGTTGAATGGCAACTCTTTTTTGTACTAAGAGATAATAAAAATATTTTTAAAACAGAATAGGGGCTGGGAAGGTGGCTCAGTGGTAGAGCCCTTGCCTTGCATGCATGAGGCCCTGGGTTCAATTCCTCAGCACCACATAAGAAAAAAGAAAAAAGGCGGAAGTGGCACTGTGGCTCAAGTGGTAGAGTGCTAGCCTTGAGCTGAAGAACTGAGGGACAGCGCCCAGGCCCAGAGTTCAGGCCCCACGACTGGACCTCCCCCCAAAAATTTAAAACACAATAGGATAATATAGGATAGGATAGGATCGAACAGGAGATAGGATAGAATAAGATATAAGATATAGGTATAGGATAAGACATAGGCTAGGATAAGGTATAATAGGATATAGGAGCCGGGCGCTGGTGGCTCACGCCTGTAATCCTAGCTACTCAGGAGGCTGAGATCTGAGGATCGCGGTTCAAAGCCAGCCCGGGCAGGAGAGACTGTGAGACTCCTATCTCCAATAAACCACCAAAAAACCGGAAGTGGCGCTGTAGCTCAAGTGGTAGAGCGCTCGCCTTGAGCTGAAGAGCTGAGGGACAGCGCCCAGGCCCAGAGTTCAAGTCCCACTACCGACCAAAAAAAAAAAAAAAATAGGATATAGGATAGAACAAGATATATGATATAGAATATAAGAAAAAGGATATAGAATATAGGTTATAAGTCATAGGATGGAATATAGAATAAGATATAAGATATTTGATAGAGGATATGGGTAAGATTGGATATAAGAAATAGAATAGACTAGCATATAGGATATAAGATATAAGATAGGATGAATACAGGCTGTCACAAATAGGTGAGTATTCAGACAACCCAGAAGAAGTGTGTGCCCATCAGGACCTAGGAATCAGGAAATGGAAGGGTCCTGCTGCCACCTTCTCCTTGTTCCATGTCAATGTCTACCGGCCATTGTCTGGGGCAAAGGTCCCATCTTCCTTCACCACCTTCTCCTTGTTCCATGTCAATGTCTACCGGCCATTGTCTGGGGCAAAGGTCCCATCTTCCTTCACCTGTCGGTGACCAAAGACAAAGAAGCAGTTCCAAGAGAAAAAACAAGTGGTAGCCAAGCTCCGAGGCCAGGAACTGAGTAGCTCTTGGAGTGGGCCCTTTATGTATGGCTACAACCCTACATTGGTCTTCCCCACCAAGTTGTAGTGGCCTACCTATGTGTGTCCATGGCCACCTGAGGGATGTTAATGGGGAGGGGGTTTCTGTGACCCTGGGGGCCACGGCCCAGAATAATAATTTGACTAGGAGAGTCAAAACCTACACAGAGCACCAGAATCACATGTCCTGTGCCTGGGAGTCCAGTGAAGACCATGGCCTCTAGCCTCCCTCTGTTTCTGGCCAGTGCTGATAGGGAGGACAGGAGGGTCTGAGGAGGAAAGAGCCTCAGTGAGAACAGCAGGTCCCAGAGAACTTGTGGGGCCCAGGGTCACCCACGTCCATCATGTTCCTTCCAGCTCCGTGAGGTACCTCCTCATGGCTCAGCCAAACTTTGTATCAGGCCACTCTAGCCACAGGTTCCCTGGAAAGTCGAGAGATTTGTACCACAGCCCCAGGTTTTTTGGCAGTGGGGAGAGGCATTCCCAGGAGTGAGGGGTTCTGGGCCAACACTGAAGTCATTTCAAGGACTGGCCACAGAAGGGAAAAGGAAAGAGTAGAGACTCAGAAAGGGATGGAAAGCTCTAGGGGCAATGGCAGGGGCTGAAAGTACCCAGCCTATTAGGGGCATATCAGCCTCACAATCTTCAGGACACATCTTCTGTTACCCACTACAGCCCAGGGAAAGGAGGACCCTGGGGCTACAGCAGTGGAAGGACCATTCGGATTGACCCCATGCACAGTGGCTCATCTGCCAAGCACCCTCTTGCTCCAGCCCAGTGGTCTCTAGGTCCATCCTAGAGCTAAAACAGGGCTCCCCAGGGAGACCTGCATCAGAGCTAGATGGGCAGACATTCAGGGGTACCAGCCAATGGCACACCCCTAAGCCCCCCTTAAACAGGACAATCTTAGCCCACCACATATTGCTGGCCCCCTGGCTCCCTTTTTTTTTATTTATTGTAAAGGTGATAAAGTTACGTAAATAGGGAAATGAATGCATTCCTTTTTAGACACTGTTATTCCCTCCCTCATTTTCTCCTGCTTACCACTCCCCACTCCCTTCCCCCGCCATTGTGAAGTTCATTTCCAACATGTGTCTAATGAGTATCATTGTTGCATTAGTTCATCCTTTGTCCTGCTGTAATCTAAAATACTTAAGACAGGTGTTTTCAAGCTCTCATAGTATTTTATATTATGACTAAATCTGTACCACCACTACCACCACAATGGCTTTTCAAGCTCTTCTATTGTTCCTGAATGATCTATTTTTATTTATTTACTTATTTATATATTTTTAAAAATTAGTATGTTATTACAAAAAACATTTATTTAACATATTTGAAAATTTCCTATGTGTAATTTTTAACTATATTTTAAAATCTTATATTTCATTATCAAAGTGAGTTGCCATAGCTATAAACTGAAAAATGAAAAATATAAAATAAAACATGAAAAATAAAATGAAAAAATAAGAAACAAAAAGACTATGTGAAAAAGAAAAAAATTTCATACCTGCATTTGTCTATTGTTTATGTAGCTGCATCAGGGATAAAACCCAGGACTTGGAAGTGGTGCTGTGGCTCAAGTGGTAGAGCGTTCGTCTTGAGCTGAAGAGCACAAGGACAGCGCCCAGGCCCAGAGTTCAAGCCCCATGACCGACAAAAAGAAAAAACAACTAAAACCCAGGACTTGGTGGGTGGTAGGCAAAGACTCAAACATTGAGTGCAGTCCCAAATTTCTGTTAATTTTATAGTACAAAAATTATCATTTTTCTTTACTTTTTATCATTCATGTATTATTATTTTGGTTTTGGTAATGGGGCTTGAACTTAGGACATGGGCGCAGTCCTTGAGCTCTTTTTGCTTCTGGATAACATCCCACCACTTTGCCCTGGCTCCCTTTTGAAGGCTGGAAAACTTTGAATTCTCTTCCCTTCTTGGGTTGTTTACTTGTTTGTTTTGTGTGTGTGTGTGTGTGTGTGTGTGTGTGTTGGTACTGGGTGCTGTCCCCTTAGCTTTTTCCACTCAAACTAATATGCTCTACCACTTGAGCCAAGCCTCTACTTTCAGCTTTTTAATTGTCAATTGGAGACAAATCTCTTATGGACTTTTCTGCCTGGGCTGGCCTTGAACCTTGATCCTCAGATCTCATCCTCCTGAGCCACCAGCACCTGACTTCTTGGGTGTGGGGCTTGACCCTGGCATTTCAGCCCTTGGGGGTCCAAAGACTTCCCTGCCCTGCATCACAAGATAACTGGCAGGCTGGAGTAGGAAGGAAAATGGGCTCTGTCTCCTGGTGTTTCCAAGGAGAAATTCTCCATGTTGCCTTCTGTGGACAGTCTTGGCCACCAGCCCCCATTCCATGGGCATCTCTAAGTAGCATGTGGCTGCTGGAAGTCTCAATTTCCTCTGGAAACATCTCTCCTTTTCCTCTGGAAAAAGGAGAGCAGGTGGTGTGGCACTCATGAATATTCTAGATGGAGCCCAGCTGTCTGCCCTGTCACCTTCCAACCAGGTAACTTTGGCTCAGGAAACAATGAATGCCATCAGACTGCTCATGCAGGACAGTATCAGAGTGCTCAGTGGCCAAGGGCCCACCTGACCCAAGAGCCAGATAACTACTGTGGTTACAATGACAGATACCCTGTTATCATGGTGACTCAGGCTCAGTCAGGGAAGCTCCAGCAAGAATCCACCCAAGGCACTGGCGGGCCTGTCATTCAGGCCTAATCCCTGCCCATTATCCGCCTGCCACCAACAGCTTTGTGCTGCCACCTGCCCTGCACCAGGGTGTTGTGAGAAGGAAAGAATGTGGTGGGTGGGGCAGATGGGCTGTCTTAGACCAGGACCTACCCACCATGCAGACAGAGGGCTGTGGGGAGACAATGGACAGACACCTCAGGTCCCTCTGAGGGCCTCAGGAGACAACAATTCCTTGCTTAAGGGACCTGCACTGCTTGGTTCATAATAGAGGTGTTAATGGATACAGAACCATTCAGAGACTTACAAACAAGCAAACAGCATGCCTGTGTTCAGACCCTGGGTGAGTGGGGAATAGCCATGCCTGTGGGGTTTTCCTAGGGTTCCATGACCCTCTCCAGTCTACTTTGCTTGTTCAGTGACTAGAAACATTTTAACCACAGGATCATCTGGCTTCTATAATTCCCTGCTCACTCTGGCCTATGCTCAGAAAGGGCAGGGCTGTCCCTATGAGGGAGAGGGAGAGTCAGTGACCAGCTTCCAGGCCACTGCGTTCCCTGGGCCTGATGATAACTGAAGCTGACATCTTCTCTTGGAATACACCTGTGGGTTTTCTGAGGATCTCTCTCTTATTGTCCCCACACCCTCTCCCCCAAAGCCTTGTCTTCAGTGGCTTCTCAGGACAGCCTCTGGTGTCCCCGCTCTTGCAAAGAGACACCGGCATGGCCACATCTCCCCACTGAGCTCCTGGAGGGGTTCTTCAACCAGCCCAGGGTAAATGAGCCACTGGCGGCATTGTGAAGTCCCTCCCCCCAGTGGAATGACATGGGCATCAGTGCCCCACTACTTCGACACCTGCTCACTCCCTTCTGCACAGAGAGTCCCTCCTGCAAAAGAGCTTAGTGACACTAAGGTCACAAAATTGTCTAGCCAGGGCTGTGCCTGGAAGGGGGGAGAGATGTGGGATGGGTGGGACAGGTAAGAGTCAAGGCAGTGTAATCACAGGAGATGCCCTCCCCCTGCAACTCAGGGTCTCCAAGCATCTCAGTTTCTCAGCCACAGGGCTGAGCCCAACCCACCCACAGCGGGGACCAAGCACTGGTGTCTCCCATTCACTTCTCTACACCAGATCTCATCATTGCCAGGCATTGGGGGTTGGCACCTGTAATCCTCGCTACTCAGGAGGCTGAGGTCTGAAGATCCCAGTTCAAAGCCCTCCCAAACAGGAAAATTCATGAGGCTCTTATCTCCAATTATCCAGCAAAAAGCCAGAAGTGGAGGGGTGGCTCAAATGATAGAAGGCCAGCCTTGAATGAAAAAGCCAAGTAAAAATATGTAGCATTGAGTTCAAGCCCCAGTACCAGCACACACGTGCATGCACACATGCACGCACGCGCACGCACACACACACACACACACACACACACACAGATCACACAGATCACACCGATCTCATTGCTCAGAACTCATCACTCAGAGGGATGTCAGACATTCAGTCTCAGCATTCACTTGCTTTGGCCCCCTCTGTTGAAGGAGAGACACTGAGTCCCTCTCATGCTGTCCATGTCCCCTTGAGCTCCAAGGGAAATTTGAACCAAAAAGGTCCATGTTTATGCACTATGGCTTGCCTACCATGCAGGGGGTGGGGGCGGGGCACAGTGGGAACAGCTAATTCTGACCACCTGAGGTGCAGGATCTGAGAGCCCAGATTAAGCCTGGGCACAGGCTTCACCTATCTCCCCTGGCCTGGGGACCTGAGGGCTAAACTCGGGACCCAGAGGGTGCAGAGTCCTGCATTAGCTAGGAGGGCCAAGGAGAGACTTGATATTTCTCTGGCTCTGGCTCTGGATTACAGCCTCAGGCCTTAAAAAACCTTTATACCAGAGGCTGGGAAGGTGGCTCAGTGGTAGAGTGCTTGCCTTGCATGCCTGAGGCCCTGGGTTCGATTCCTCAGCACCACATAATCAGAAAAAGCTGGAACTGGCTCTGTGGCTCAAGTGGTAGAGCGCTAGCCTTAAGCTGAAGAGCTGAGGGACAGCGCCCAGGCATGGAGTTCAAGTTCCACGACTGACAGAAAAATTTAAAAATTTAAAAAATAAATAAAAAACCTTTATACTGCTAGCTACCTTCCTCAACGTTGTACCTCCGCGGAGGCCTGGTGGACTTGAGGCCCGAGAGGTCTCTGGGATGCCCACCCCTGTGTCTCTTCCACTGAGACTGAGCCCTCAGGGCTGCTTTGCATCTGTCCTGGCTCTATCCTGACTCCTTGAGCCCCTAATGGGCCTCACTGCCCCCTCTTCTCTGCAGGCCTTAGTTTCCTAATCAAAGTGTGTCAAATCCACAAGAAAGTAGCGGCACCAAGCACATAGCTCAGGTCCTGAGGTCTCAGGAATTCAGTATCAGTGTTGGGAGGAGCCCCTTTCTGTGACCCCTGAGGCCTTACCCAGCCAATACCTGTGGCTATAAGTGGAATCTAAGACACACACACACACACACACACACACACACACACACACACACACACACACACACACACACTCACACACACAGCAGGCAGGCAGGCAGGAAGGCAGAAACAGAGATCCAAACAGACAGACCTTCTACATCGTAGCAGGTCACCCTGAAGACCCTGCTTCCTATAGTGGGCCTGGCATGGTAGGCTGCTGGCAGCCCCTACCTGGGCACTGGATGCCAGTGCAGTGTTCAGCCTGGGTGGGGTAAAGAAAGGACACCTATCAGGCACCTTTTGTACACCAGACGCTCTGGAATCACATGTTCCACTCTTCCATGAGCAGGACTGGAGGATGTGGAGGCCCTGTGCCCAGTCAATGCCAGGAAGGCAATGCTGAGGGAGAGAGAGGGCGTGAGGAGACCCATGCTAACTGGATTTGTCTTCCCTGATGCTCTCTGCCCTAACGGAGGTAGGAGAGGGAGACTTTCCTTCTTTGGCCACCCCCTCACTTCCCTGTCTCATGCCTCAAGTGTTTCTCCATTCAGTTCTCACAGCTTAAACCTACTGTCCCCTCTCCTGGGCAGAAAGGGTGAATAGATCCTGAGAAGTCCCTGGATTGCCCATCCCCGTGACTCATCCATTGAGTCTTCCACCTATAGATAAATGTGGCCCGGGATATATGGTAGACACTATGTCCTACAATCAGATACTAATTCAATCTAGACCTTCCCACACCTCACCAAGGGGAAATCACAGCTCAGAGAGGAAGTAGTTGCCCATGATCAAGCCATTGTCCCTAGGCAAACGCACAGGAGGGCTCAGAAAGAATGTTAATTGCACTCTTGTTTTTGTAGCAAAGCCCTGGGCCCACCGAACTGTCTCCATCAATAGAGGGGTGACTGAATAGACAAGGAAGTGTGCTACAGCTGGGATGGGGGAGGGAGGATTTCTACAAGCTTGGGCAGGTTGAGCCTGTGAGACACAGTGGGAGGCGAAGACAGCCACTGACTCAGTGAGGCCCCGGGAAGGATCCCAGTGATGCTTTTGACAGCCTGGCAAGCCCCAAGAAGGGCATGTTTGAGACAATTGGAAAACTTTGAATGGCAATGGGGCATTAGATGACCTTGAGTGCTAATTTTGCTAATACCTGAATAAAATGGCATGAAGGGAAAGGAAGTCCCATCCCCAGAGGTCTCTGCAAAGGAAATGGTGACATTTGGGATTTGCTTTCAACATTCTACTGGGGCCAGAGACCTAGAGGACCGAACATCGGACACCAGTAGATGAGGGCAGGGGGAGGGGGAGGACTGAGTACTTTGTATCTTTCTTTCAAGTATTTAGTTAGAAAGAGTAGACATTGCTTTGCTGACTTTCTAAGTACTTTTAGCTCCACCAGCAAATATGGGGTTCATTGGCTGGACAGAATCCACGAGTACAGAACAAGAACAATTGTTCAGTCAGTAATACCCCTTTTTCTTTCCAAAATGCTTTCTTCTCTTGAAGACAATCTGGTGGTTCTGTTAGTGTGGGGCCTGCCTTGTGCCAGAAGAGGTATGCATGCAGCCCAAGGCTTTGTCCTCTCTGATGTCTCACAGAGCAGGCTGAAACTGGCTCTTTCCTGGGTCCAAGAGGAACATATTCAGGGTCCTGACTGGGGATTCAAGATCAGAATGCTTGAATCCCAATCTACTATCACCAGCTGGCTGGTGTACCCTTCCTGCCTCAGTTTTCATGTCTATACACTCAGCTACTCGGGGTATCACCTGGCAGTGCTGTTGAAAGGACACTGAGACAGTATGCACACAGTGCCTCCATGGTACTCTGTATACAATGCGCATTCGATAAATCAGCTATTCAGCTATTATCATCATCATTATCAACGGTGCCTTCCAGGACTCCTGAGGCTGATCCATTCACTGTATTTCCAACACTCAACTCCACTGTCAAGTTTCCCCCTTTGCCTGGGTAACTTTGCAATTAACCCCCTTCTTGCTGTTGCTGGCTGTTGCAGCTCACAGCAGTGCACCTAGTGTCCCAGTGGGAACTAAACAGGGGAACAGCTCTAACTTCAGAAGGCAGAAAGGCCTTGGTGCAGGTGGTCCTTTCCTCCTCTAGAGATCCAGCATAGCCCAAGAGTTCAGCCCCCAGCAGGCAGGAGCAGGACCCCCCTCACAGAACATGTATCATTCCTCCTCTGCAGAGGTCAGGGCCAGGGCATCTCATGCTTCCAAGAAGTCTTGCCAGGGGAATGAGATTGGACAGAAGGCAGGAAGGAGTCCATGGAGCACCTGCTAGGGGCCACCTCTGGACTGTCTGCCCTTCCCATCTAGTTACTAAGTGCACAGAAAAATTAGCATCAATAGCAGCCAGTGCTGTGTTCAGGCTATCTCAAGATCTATATTGTTCAGCAGGGACTTGTAGCATCCCATTTCACAGATGAGCAAAATGAAGAACCCAGAGACATTGGCAAAGCCAGCATTGGATATCAGTTACCAGCTGGAGTCTAGACACGGATGGACAAGGTCAAGCTTCAGAGAAGGAGCTAGGCAAGGTCCACTCAGCTGGAATGACCCAGCCAGAAAGAGCTGGTCTTGCTTCCTTCCCCACTGGCTATCTTCTACCTCTGGTCACTGAGGGCAGTGAGGGAACCAAGGGTCCAGTGTCCTTGCTTTAATTGGAAGAGTCAGAGGAAGCCACAGCAAAGCTCGGCGCCATGGTTGCCGCCTGCCGGAGGCCCTCAGCGGCCACAGGATCTGCAGTCATGCAAATGATTAATGTCAGCTCTGAGGAGGGCTGGGGTCCACAGGAAATTGGAGTGGATGAATTTAAGAGAGAAACTCCTTGTTTAAACAGAACTACTTTAGAAAATAAATACTGCCGAACTTGATGGTAAATACAGATATTTGTGTGGAATGGAGGTGGAAATATGAATTTAATAAAGCTGGCGGCACGTGGCCCTACTCTAGGGCCTCTAAGTGAGTGAGGGTCTAACATCTCAGAGCAGGGTCGGATAGCCTGGTGGCCAGGGACAGCTTTACCATTCATTCGCTCTGTGACCTTGTGTCCCCTCCTAAACCTGGGGGCAGGGGACGGTGGTCAACAAACTCTGCTTATGACAATTGTGAAGCTTATGGCCCTGTTACCACATGCCTCCAATCTGCCACTGTGGCAAGATCATTCCAGAGTCTAAGGCTTGGCTCCTGCTGCCTCTCCTGCCAAAATGCACCCCTGAGGTGCCCCTCCTCACTATGCCTCCCAACTTCCACAACCAACGTTCCCCTCTCCTCCAGGAAGCCCTTCCTGTGTGGCTATCCCCATCAGCTGTCCTCAGGCCTCTCCTGGCCAGGTAGCCTTTCCTGGATTTTTTTTTCACCCCTACTGAACTGAAGGTGACACTAGAATTCTAGAAGTTAGAAGAAGCTTCTCAGGGCTACATGGAGAGCAAGGGTCAGAGTGCAAGTGGCCAGAGATCAGCGTTGTGGCCATTATGGGAATAAGGTGTGGAGGATGACCACTGCCCAACCTGTGGCAGGTAGCTCAGGGACCCCCTAAGAAAGAGACAGTGTGGAGTGGCATAGTGACAGTGGAAACTGAAATCCACCAGAGTCCATGTGCACCCCTGGTGCTGTCTCTGCTGCTTGGGGCCTTAGTGTGACAGTGTAAGCAGAATCATCACCTTGGGTCTGGCCATATACCACCCTCTCACCTCCATCCAGCATGGCCCAGCTGGCTGCCTGCCCTTCTTGGCCTTCAAGGCAAGGCCCACCTGTACCTATTCTGAATATTCAGGTTGACTGATACCACCCCACAGAGGCAGTGTCTTGGAACACCCCACTACATTCTCTCTCTGTCTCTGTCTCTGTCTCTCTTTTTCTCTCTCTCTTTCATGCATGTGTGTGCATGCACACACACACACACACACACACACACACACACACACACACATCATTGGGTGAATCCTACCATAGAGCTGATCCCATAGGCCATAGCCTCCCTCATGGAGAAGCCTCTACCCCATACAAATGGCCAGAAGCCCTGGCAAATATTCCAGCAATTCCAGGCCACATAGATCAACAAGGGCAGGCCTTGTGCAAGACCTTTCCCTCCCTGCACACAAGTTACTGGGGGTAAGATAAGGCCTGGCGCCAGGTGGCTGGAGGATGGTGCACTGGATGGCATTGATCACAACCTGCTCTGCTCCTGAGTACAATGCTTCTCCTCCCTGAGGATTTCAAGTAGCTGCTGGCACTACCTTCATTTTTTGTTGTTGTTTCAGTGTGTGTGTGTGTGTGTGTGTGTGTGTGTGTGTGTGTGTGTGTGTGTGTGTGTGTGTGTGTGTGTGTGTACTGTACTGTACTGGGTTTAGTACTCAGGGCCTTCTACTCTTGCTTGTTTTTCGTCACTCAAGGCTGGTGCTCTACCACTTAAGCCACACCTCCACTTCTGGCTTTTTGATGGCTAATTGGAGAGAAGAGTCTCATGGATTTTCAGGCTGGCTTTGAACCTCAGTCCTCAGATCTCAGCCTCTTGAGTAGTGAGGATTACAAGCATGTGCCATCAGTGCCTTGATTGCTGCTTCCACATTTGAAGTAGGGAGACCATGAAACAGAGCGGGGAAGAAAATGGCCCAGGAGCCTTCAGAGCAGTTCCTGGAGACTAGACCCTCACATACTTTATCTACACCCACCTTCCAGAACACACAGAGAGAGCTGTGATTTCACAGTGCTACTAAACCAGTAACATACAGCACCCTTTTCTCATATTAAAGACTGAAATATGTGAGGGCACTACCCCATCCCAGGGGAAGGGTGGCATCCTCCAGTCACTTGAGTACTACTGATACGTCAAGGGCTCATCCTTCACCCCAAGGAGATGCAGCCTACTGAGGACAGAGCAGCCCCACTTAGTACAAGGGTACTCTGTTAACATCCTCAGTTACTTGGCACCCTGCGCTGGGAGACAGGTCCTGGGAGCTGGGCCCCTGGAGTGTTAACACATACTGGACACGATGATTTACACAGACCTCCTAATCCCCCCCGCTGGGCACCCTGACTCATGCAGCCTGGCACCCCTGCCCCTGCAGGTGGACAGACATTCACCGCCACGGCTGCACCACTGCTTTGCTTTTTTTTTCTTTTTTTTTTTTTTTTAATAAGCCTGCCTTGAAATTTGTCAAACCATATATTGTTCCAGCACACGGCCCGTCAGAAGAGCCTGCTGCCAGATGGGCTCCCCCCACACCCCAACACTTGCTCCAGGCAGCAAAGTTACACATAGGCTGCAGCTTTATGTCAAACCTTTAAAAAGGGGTGGGGTGGGGGTGGGGGAGAAGACGGAATAGAAATTCTTTAAAAAGAAAAAAAAAAAAAGACCTGAGTCGGAGTCTGAATAGGCAGGTCTATGACGGAATCCAAATCCCAGCTTGCGAGTGCCCGGGGTTTTCATAGGAAAACGCAGCCCAGTGGTAAATAAAACTTCCCACTTGTCAAACCGTTCATTAGCGAGGTGCACATAATTTATGTACTTAAGAGCTGCCTTCAGCCAAGCTATCACACGGCACGCATGCTTCATAGGTGTTAGTGTTTATGTGGACAGTAAATAAATGTCAAACACACACAAAATCCACTCTCCGGTGGGCGCTGACGTGGCTCCATCCATCATCTCCTGCTGGAGGCGCAGGCTGCGTTGCCAAGGCCCACAGGCTGCCTGGCCTGGCAGCTGAGCTGGTGGGGGCGGAAAAGGCTTTGTTCAAAAAGGGAATGGTTATGTGTGTGCATGTGTGTGTATGGGGGGAATCCCTACCTGTCCAAAGGTGGGGGAGAGGGAAGATCTCCAAGATCCCTCAAGAAGGCTGAACCCCAAGATTTAATCTATTAACAGAGGTCATCTATCCACATAAAGACCAGGACTCCTCTGGCCCAGGGGAAATTGGAAGGACCTCATACCTTCCCAGTTCGGCCAAGACCACAGAGCCTGGAGACACCTCAGAGGCCGGCCTGGATCCTGGGAGCTAATAATAGCCACACCGTGTGCTGGGACCAGGCCCAGGCCCTGTTTCCATCCATTAACTCACTGGCTCCTCACCCTGCCTACCAGGTAGGTCTTGTTTTTTAAGGTTTTGAGCTATTTTTAATAGAACTTTTCAAAACTGTTTTTGTAATGCTTTGACAGGCTTCACAATTGAAAATGCAGAAGCAGCATTCTGGGCTAGGTCTCCCCGCCCTTGCCCCCTCCCCACTTATCCCAAAGGTAGATTTTCTGCTGATCAGCGAGTCATTAAGGGATAGTATGTACATAATAACAATCCCTCCCACCCTCACAAGTAAGTTTCTCATCAAGCCCCTCTCTGTCTTTCTCCCTGGGGGCCACACCTGATCTCAGTCCTCTGAAGATATAGAAGGCTGTCCTGGCTTGCTTACATGACGTTGTAAGTATCCTATCAGGTAGGTACCTTCATTCTCCACTCAAACAATAACTAGCCAGGGCCCTGGCATCCATTCTGAGTGATATGGGTGTGTATTTGTGTGTGTGTGTGTGTGTGTGTGTGTGTATGTGTGCGCGCGCGCGCACGCATGTGCACACTGCACACACAAATGTTAAATTGAGTCCCCTCCACCAACCCATATGTTGAAGTCATAACTCCCAGGAATCCAGGATGTGACCTTATTTAGATTTAGGACCGCTGCCAAGGTAATTAGTCTGGGTGATGTCACAGCAGAGTGAGATGGATCCAAATCCACTATGATCGCGTGCTTACCAAAAGAAGAAAGGTGGACACAGATATCTGCCGAGGAGAACAGTACAGGCTGATGGAGACAGATAGGTGGATGCTCCACCACAGACCACTGCGGATCATCAGGAGCCAGGACCAGCTGCAGAACCTCACAAAGAACCGAGGCTACCAACTCCTTGACCTTGGACACACAGCCTCCTGACCGTGAGATGGCAAAGGTCTGTAGCCACTCAGATTGTGAGATTTGCTTCCTGTAGCCCAGGTACGTAACAAGGAGCTCTGAGGGTCTGGATCTCTCATCTCCAGCACATCACACCCCAAGGAGGTGGCTAAGGGGGAAAATTGGGGGATTGAATGGGCCTGGAGTTCAATGTGGGCCTCACCTCCCTGGGGTGAGCTCTTCAGGTCATGAGTTCTGATGGCTCTCTGGGCTCAGTCTATTAATCCACACAACAAGACAATAACAGACCTGCCACGGGGCTGTTTCACCTGTGACAGCTACCATCCTCATTTCTGGAGAACGCAGTCATGATACTGTTCAGAGATAAGCATAATGGAATCCATTTCCAGAATGATGGTGATGCCTAGCCTGGGGGAGGAAGCGTCGCGCTGAGCCTCACCATGGTGAGGTACCTTGTCATATGCAGCCAAGTGTATCACCCTATTCTGCAGGTGAGAAAATCACCTGAGAGAGGGAGAAAATTGGCTCAAGGCCACAGCAAGTCTGAGGCTCCTGTCTCTCTAGTGTCCCTGCCACACACTTCATTGATCTTCTCTGCCCTTCCCTTCCAAAGGCCACAATGCTGGATCTTTACAGTATATAGCTCCTATAGCCAGATGGCCTGTTAGAAGCTGGCACTTGTCTGGCTAGGGATGATGTATCTGTTAGCCATGACTGCAAAGATGCTGCCTAACAAATGGCCACAACAGTTCAAGGACCATCCAATTATTAGCAATAAAAATTGAGTAGAGCTTTGTCTGGAGAGCTTGAGGCTCAGCTGAGTTTTGGCTGAAGCTATTCTGGGGAAGGCTGCATCTGGCAGTCTTATCTACTGTCACATTTGCTCCCCAGCAATCTTGGAAGTATAAAAAAAATGAAGCAAGCTAGCTCCAGTGGCTCACACTTGTAATAATCCTAGTTACTCAAGAAGTTGCGGTTGAGGATCACAATTCAAAGCCAGTCCAGATAGACAAATCCAAGAGACTCTTTATCTCCAATTAACCAGTAAAAAAGCCCAAAGTAGAGCTGTGGCTCAAGTAGTATCACCAGTCTTGAGCAACAAAGCCAAGCAAGAGGCCCTGAATTCAAGCTTCACTATAGGCATAAAATGGAAGAAGAGAAGGAAGAGGAGGAGGAGGAGGAAGTGGAGGAGGAGGAGGGGGGGGAAGAGGGGGAGGAGGGGGAGGAGGAGGAGGAGAAGGAGAAGGAGGAGGAGGAGGAGAAAGAAGAAGAAGAAGAAGAAGAAGAAGAAGAAGAAGAAGAAGAAGAAGAAGAAGAAGAAGAAGAAGAAGAAGGAGAAGGAGAAGGAGAAGGAGAAGGAGAAGGAGAAGGAGAAGGAGAAGGAGAAGGAGAAGGAGGAGAAGGAGAAGAAGGAGAAGGAGAAGGAGAAGGAGAAGATGATGAGGAGGAGGGAAAGGGGAAGGGGGAAGAAAGGTGAGGAGGAACAGGAGGAGGAAGAGAAGAGGGTGAAGGAGAAGGAAAGGAGAAGGAGAAGAAAGAGACATTTGTATTTTAATAAGAACTTTCAAAAGGGTAGTGACATGTCAGGCCCTATAAACAAGTGAGATGTGGAGACACCTCAGGTAACTTCAGATAAAAGCAGTCAAAACTCCATGTTTAGGGGCTGGGAAGGTGGCTCAGTGGTAGAGTGCTTGCCTCGCATGCATGAGGCCCTGGGTTCGATTCCTCAGCACCACATAAACAGAAAGCTGGAAGTGGCGTTATGGCTCAAGTGGTAGAGTGCTAACCTTGAGCTGAAGAGCTGAGGGACAGTGACTAGGCCCAGAGTTCAAGCCCCATGACCGACAAAACAAAAAACAAAACAAAACAAAAAAAACCTCCATGTATAACCTACAACATTAATTGAGAACGTTGAAGGGGGTGACACTGATCAAGATGTCTTATATTCATAAACTGCTTTGTTAAATGGCGACTCCTTTGTACAACTACTTAAAGATAATAAAAATACATTTAAAAGCAGTTTGGGAGAGCTAGGCTAGGACCAATGAGTTTTTCCCAATGTCAGGACTAAGGGAAGCCCCAGAAGCAATGAGAGTCATGTCCATGGTGGCAAGCGCTCTGTGAAAATGATCCTAGAGTCTAAGTGTCTTAGTTGACCACAAGCTAAATGGCGGACTTCACATCATCTCAGTCTGCACAAGGAGAGAACTAGGTTGTTGCAGCAGCTGGGGATGGTGTCACTTCCACCTTCGCTGGAAGAAACATTCCCCACTTCTCCCTCCATGCTTCACATAGTGCTTCAGCACTTGCAGCATCCATAAACATGTGCCACCTCTGAGTCAGGAGGTGAAGGGTTTAGAGATGGAGACTAGAACCATAAGGAAATAGAGTCGCCCCAACATTGAAAAGCAGACTTCCACTTGCAGTTAAGCTGTTGCAGGTCCCCTCTGACCTGTGGCCCACATCTGTGCCCCTTCAGCACAGAGGCTCTGTGGCTGGGGCTATGCCCACTGCATATCAGACACAGACATGGGGGCATCCGTGTCAGACAGGAGACTGAGGCTGATAGGATGTAGGGGCTGCAGAACTACATGCATAGGATACAGGCCGTGGTGACAAGTGACAGAAACCAAGCGCAAGTAGAGAATAAAGATGTGTTTAACTGAAGAGGCAGTGAGGGACCCAGGAGAAAGCGCTGGCCACTGCCTGGCAGCAACAGAAGCTGCTGTTCCAGCTAGAGTGTACACCCGTGGTCTCATTCAAGGAAAAGTCTAGAGGGAGACCCTATAGGGCACCAGAACATAGTAGCAGGGCCGACCTCTTCTGGCCCTATACTGCCCAGTCCTGGACCATGGACATTTGAAGGCTCTCTAAATACAAGTGATAGAGCACAAAACACAGCACTGACATATTTCAACTCCTATATACCTTGGCAGATAGCCCAGACCCCATGCAGTCCCTGCCCACTACAGGCCACATTCCCATTCTAAGCCACACCTCTACCAGGCCACACCCAATCCCATGCCAGCCAACCACAAGCCATGCCCACTTCTGACAATACCTCAAGTCAAGCCATTCTTCACATAGGCCCACTGTCCCAGGCCACCCCACATCCTCTGAGTCCCTGTCCTCCTGTGGTTTCCCCCAAGCACTGTATGTTCTACTGCTCTCCTCCTCCATGTTCCCCATTCAAAGTCCTACCATGGCTGCAATTGTTCTCACTTCCCCGCTGAGGGACTTGGAGGGAAACCTCAGCTGTCTCCTTAACAGAATGGAGCATAGTGTATGCCGATGGACCAACCTTTCAGTTCTCCTTCCAGCCACAGTCCAGGAGTATTGTCTCTGTGTTATTATTAATTGAACCCCATGACATACATCTAATGTTTTTCCTTTCTTTTGAGACCAGCTCCCCAATTTCCTGCAGGTTCCCCAATTTCCTGCAGGTTCCTTGTCCCCTTCTGCATCCTGACACAACAATCCTGAGACACTGGCCCAGGTCACACCATGTTGAGCTCCTACATGTGTATGACTCCAGTCCACCAATCAGACTTTGTGCCAATGTCTTGCTTTTTTTGCTGACCTCCCAGCAGACACAAGTTGCTCCAGGTGTCCAAACCGGCTGTGGTTCTGCAAGAGGAGAAACCATCTATGAATAAAGCTGGTAAAAGGAGGGGGCAGGATTTGAATTGCTTGACTGAGATGTGCCTGAAGGTGGCATACTCCAGACTCAACTTCAGGCTTGGGTTTCTAATATGATGTTAAACTAAGTCCCAGATAGCCTGGAGACTCAGTGAGGGCAAACTTGAGTAGAGGTTAAGCTCAGGGAATAAACAGGGAATAGAGCAATGACTACTATCCACTGCCAACAGCCTCACAGCTCTGAAGGCACTGAAGGATACGTGCTTCTTGTGTGTGCAAGAGTGTGAGAATGTGTCTACATGTGAGTCAGAGTGTATGCAAAGAAGAGTCCGTATGGGGGCTCAGCACGGTGGTACATACCTATAAGCCCAGCTATGTGGGGGATGTAGGTAGGAGGATGAAAGCTGAGGCCTAGAGAGACTCTATCTGAAAAAATAAAAGGGCTGAGAACACGGTTCAAGTGACAGAGCACCTAGTCAAGTCTAAACCCTAGTACTGCCAAAAAAGAAAGAAAAAGGGAAAGAAGGAAGGAAGGAAGGAAGGAAGGAAGGAAGGAAGGAAGGAAGGAAAAGGAGGAGGGAGGGAGTGGTGAAAGGAGGGATGAAGGGGCATGCTTATGTGTAAACTAGCATGTGTGCAGGTGAGCAAGTGTGTGCTATGCATGTATGTGAATATGTGCGTTCTGGAACTCCCTGAGCCCCAGTGGAGAACACAGACAGCCAAAGTGGACTGTCCAGCCCTGTGGAGAGGGAAACCAGGAGGCGCTGCGCTGGAGCCAGAGCATCGTGCTGTGTCTATCCACAGATCATATGCCTCCATCTCATCAGAGGCGCAGCTTTTAGCTAGCAGCATGGAGACACACGTGTCTTTAGCCAGCAGGTCGCCCTTCCCCATGACACTAAGGAGGTGGGGCTCTTACCACCACTCACCCCTGGTCCAGAAGCCTCAGTGGGCTCCATGTTGAGCCCTCATCCTAGCTCCTACACCACTGAGAAGATTGTGGGGGGACCAAAGGAACCTCCCTCCCATTTTCCTCTTCTTTTTCTCCTTTAGGACAGGCAATGTCCAGGTTGGGTTTACATGCCTGAAGATGGCATCACTCCACTTCCTCCCATGATGCCTAGCAGTGCCACGTGGGGTAGATGTGTGCTGCGTGAAGGGCAAAGGGAGGCCGTGTGCTCTGCCAGGACTCCTCTTAGATCCAGAGCTCTGGGACTGAGGGAGAGTTGCCCCAGTTTCTCTATCTGTATAGAGGGGTGCATCTACTTCACAGGGCTATCCTGAGGGTAGTGACCTTATCTTGGTGGACCCAGGAGAGGTAAGAGTGTTTGTGGGGACTTGAGGCAGGGAAGCTGTCTCAATGTACCCTGCCTTGTGGCACAATGGTTTCATTAAAGCTGTCATCAATTGGGAGAAAATGAGGAAGCAGGGACAATGTTTAAAAAGAAATGTACTCATTACCTGACTTATGTAACTGTAGCCCCTCTGTACATCATGTTTATAATTAAAGAGAGATGAAGAGAGAGAGAGAGAGAGAGAGAGAGAGAGAGAGAGAGAGAGAGAGAGAGAGAGAGAGAGAGAGAGAGAGAGAGAGAGAGATAACAAAACTGCTGCACCTGCCTGCAATCCCAGCTACCCAAAGAAATTGAGGCAGAAGGATCTAGGGTTCAAGGCCAGCCTAGGACATCCGTGGATACCTTGTTTCAAAAAAAATAAAAACAAAAGGTCTAGGGGCATACCTCAAGTGGTAGAGTATTTGCCTAGAAAAAGCAAAACACTGAGTTCAATCCCCAATCCTGCAAAATAAATAAATAAATAAATAAATAAATAGATTCATGCACAATCCTATTGTACTCTGTTTAGGTACTCCCAAATTAGCAAGTCTATATGAAACTCAGCTTTTTCCTGAAATCCTTAGTCCTGCACAAAGGAAACTTAGAGAGAGGATAGATATGATCAGGAGTTAAATAGCAGTCACACGTGTGTGTGTGTGTGTGTGTGTGTGTGTGCGCACACACGTTTGCATGCATGAGCACCTGTGCCAGTACTGAGGCATGAACTTAGGGCTTCATACTATTGCATGGCCTTTTTTGCTCAAGGCTGTGGCTCTACCACTTAAGCCACGGCTCCACTTCCAGCTTTCTGTTGGTTAATTGGAGATAAAACTTTTACACCTGCCTGGACTGGCTTTGAACCTTGATCCTCAGATCTTAGCCTGATGAATAGCTAGGATTACAGGCATGAGCCAGAAGCACCCATCCAGTTCACATGTGTGGGTTTTTTTTGTGTGTGTCTTTCTTTGTTTTGTTTTGTTTTTGTTCCATCTTGGGGCTTGAACTCAGAGCCTGGGCACCATCCCTGAGATTTTTCACTCGAACCTAGAAGTCTACCACTTTGAGCCACAGAACCACTTCCCCTGAAAGTTTTCTGGTGGTTAATTGGAGATAAGAGTCTCATGGACTTTCCTGCCCAGGCTGACTTCAAACCACAATCCTCGTATCTCAGCTACATGAGGAGCTAGAATTATAGGCATAAGCCACCAATGCCTGGCTTTTTTTTTTTTTAACCCAGACCTTCCTGACCCGTGGGGTACACAAAACTAAAGTGAAGAACCCCTGTCTTCAGATGTCCCTCATCCATCCAGGCTTGGGCTTGCTGTTCACTTCTGTTCTGTACCCTCCTGCCCTTATTCCTTTCCTACAGCTCTCTGCCCTGTCCAGCCAGGGCTGCCTTCTACCTCCCAGCCTAGCCAGGTGGCCTTTGTACAGGGATGCGTTTGCTCATCTCTCCAACTTGGCTAATTTCTTACCCAACTTTCAAACGTCACCAGCCACAACCAATTGTGCTCTGACTACTTGTGTTCTTTGTCCCTTGCCCTTGTCCCTTGGGTCTGTGCTGTGTCTGGATCCCCACCCCCACTCCCACCCAACAACTCCCAACAATGTTGAGTCATCTCCTATTCCGAACCAGCAATTTTTTCCAAGTTAATACTTCTTGATTGTTGCTATAAATACGGAGTATAGCGAGGTTACAATTACATAAGTCAGGCATTGAGTACATTTCTTTTTGGACAATGTCACCCCTTTCCTCACTCTTTCCCACCCTCCAGTTGTAGAATTCATTTTCAACCCAGTGTCTAGTGAATACTACTGCTGCATTTGGTCACCCTTTGTCCCTCTATTTCTGTGTCCCCTCCCCCCGGCAAAGGAACAAAAACCTCTGTTTCTATTTCCTGGAGTTCATTTTGATAAATATTATTTTATATGATCAGATACACATAGGCATTGTGCTGTTGTGTTCTTTGCCCAAGAGAATATTCTCCTTTAGTCTCAGTGTATGTGGACGCCTAGAGTCAAAACATAAAAAGAGTATGTTGAGTCCATTTGAGAACATCTGGAGATATTAATGGCTGTCATGACTTGGGGAGCAGAAGCCACAGTACACACAATGTCCCATCACAGAACGTCACCCAGACATCAACAGCTTAAGGGGAAGGGTGCATCCAGGGGTGCTGGAATAGGGTACTGAACAGAACAGCAGGCAGGGCCCCCTCAAAGTCTGAAGCAACTTCCCCCATTATTGGTCTTCTTTCCTAATCCTTTTGTCAGAAGACGGCCAAGGAAAACACGCCAAGTCCCCACTGACCAGAGCATGCAGCCTTGCAGAATTAGGTTTCATGGTAATTAGGCCCATCCGGTGCATGTGCGGGGAGGCCCGGGCCTTACTGCTCTTGCCAGGGCGCTGCCCTGGGGACACAGCAGGAATGGGTGCCCAGGGACGGGACGAGGGGAACAGACACTGAGAGATAGGGGTGGTGGGGTGCTGAGGGGAAAGAACAGTGGCTTTGGGGTGACCCGGGGACTAGGCCCAGCTCAGACCAGAGCAGATCTCTGATGTCCTAATTGGCACAGGTCTTGGTGAATGACAGGTGCCTGGCACCTGTGGCATCCCAGGTTCCAGGGAGAGCAGCTCAGGAGAGTGGAGGCCTAGGGCCAAGTGAAGCTGACCTGGCTTCTCTACCCCGCCATTTCTTCTCCAGATAGCTTCCTTGCCTTAGCCACTCTTTTTCAGGAGCTTCCTCTTCTCTCTCTTCCTCTTTCCATCTGTATTCCTCTCCTTTCCACCTCTAGGACACTTTCTCTTTCCTTATCTCTAGTCATCTGTTCCATCTCTGTCTTGAATCTTGCTGCCTCCTATCATGGCAGCCTCAGACACAGCAACTATAGAGCCTGCCTCTGGCCAATGGCTTGTGACCACTGAAATGGAAAGCTGTGGTGGGCATCAGGGCGCCTGGGCACCCTAAGTGTCAAGTCTTCCCTTGTGTATCAACTCCTTTGTGATAAAGGGCAATCTGGTCTCGGATCGTTGGTTTTCCCCCTCTTCTAACAGGAACAGTGACAACTTTCAGAGGGGCCTGTGCACAGAAAGTAACAGCAGAGGTTTGACAGTATGCAGCACTGTTAACCTCAGGTTAAAATAAAGCCTGGGAACCTAAGCTAAGAATGTAGGACAACAAAGGTTTATGTGGAGACTTCACTCTTGTGGCTGGCACTCAATGGTAGAGAATATTCAACATGTACAAGAAGCTCAGGGACAGCACCCAGGCCCAGAGTCAAGCCCCACGATGGACAAATTGTTTTTTAAATATTTACAATAGCCAGACACTGGTGGCTTACACCTGTAACCCTAGCTACTCTGGAGGCTGAGATCTGAGAATCATGGTTCAAAGCCAGCCTGGGCAGGAAAGTCCAGTTAATCCCCAGGAAATAAAGTGGCACTGTGGCTCAAAGTGGTAGAGCACTAGTCTTGAGTGAAAAAAGCTGAGAGATAGCACCCAGGCCCTGAGTTCAAGCCCCACGGCCAACAAAAAAGAAAAGAAAAGAAAGGAAGGGAGGGAGGGAGGGAGGGAGGGGAAAGGAAGGAAGAGAGGGAGGGAGGGAGGGAAGGAGAGAGGAAGGAAGGAAGGAAGGAAGGAAGGAAGGAAGGAAGGAAGGAAGGAAGAAAGGAAGGAGGGAGGGAAAAAGGGAGGGAGGGAGGGACGGAGAAAGGGAGGGAGGGAGGGACGGAGGGAGGGACGGAGGAGGGACGGAGGAAGAACAGCCAAGATGGTGACCAGCGTGGAGGAAGAGGGGTCTCAGCACAGAGCTAGGGGCCAGCACACCCATGTGCTTCCCCGTCATGACAATGTCACGCATGCCTTGCCCTGCAGGCTCTAGGGATGACAGCTGAGAGCTTGTCATCAAGTTCCATGGAGATGTACTGGATGAAGTTATAATTCGTACAGACATAATCCTAGAGTAATAAATAATAATAATATAATGCTATAATAATAAAATCGTGTTATAATTTGTGTATTTATAATTTGTATAGACATAATGTTCCCCTGGGAACCCAAATTCCCATCCTGTGGTGCTCCCCTGTGAGGTTTTTTTGTGGATACCTGTTAGAGTGTGGCTCTGGTGTATCTCCATGGACAGGTGCTTCTGGAGATTTTCCTTGGGTCTATGGAGTTTGGGAGAGGTTCTCCTGGTCCTGGGCCTAGTCCTGCCTCTCTGTGGCTGTTGCTGCATAAGCTCAAGTCTCCAGTCTGAGTCCTCCCTGGATGTTTCCAGAAGGAAATCTTTTCCAACAGAGCAGCCAGTCACTGGGAGAGGAACCTGGAGTGGTAATATCAGGCGTCCACCATTACTGGGGCGACAGATCCTGGATGGGCCTGAGCCCCCAAGCTCTTCAGTCACAGGATCCAAGAAATTTCTGTTTGAAAAAGCTTGCATTCTGTCACTGGAAACCAACTGAGTCTGGCTGATGATTTTCGCATCCATAGAACAGAGGTGACCCCAGCTTCTCCAAGGCTGGCGTGATGGAAAATGCTGTTGTGTCTGAGCCTCAAAGCCAAAGTGGCCTGACTGGCAGTCAAACAGTTCCTGAAACTGCTTTTGTGAAAAAGCACTGACTCCTCATTGGGCCCACACGTTAACTAAAGAGAAAGCTCGGCATTCCTGCTTTCATTTTGCATCTGTCTTCTCTTCTGTCTCTCTCTCCTGCAACCACCTTGGGTTCCAAGAAAGACAGCACTGATCCATGACATACTATGACAAAGGAACAAAAACTACACCCAAGCCAAGCACTGGCAGCTCACACCTGTAATCCTTGCTACTCAGGAGGCTGAGATCTGAGGATTTTGGTTCAAAGCCAGCCTTAGCAGGAAATTCCATGAGACTCTTTTCTCCAATTAACCACTGGAAAACAGGAAGTGGCTCTATGGTTCAAAGTTGTAGAGCACTAGTCCTGAGCAAAGGAGCTCAGAGACAGCATCCAGGCCCTGAGTTCAAGCCCCATGATGGGGGTGAGGGGTAGGGGTGGGTCAGGGGTAGGAGGAAGCCTACACCCAAGGAAAGGAACTACAAAATCTTGCAAGGCAGACCAGCCACGGAGTAAAGAGGAGGCTGCTCCCTGAAGGAGGCTTGTTCCCTGGAGAACTAAGTTGTTCTCCTCGAGTGATGACAACTTCTCCAGGACCCCACACAGAACCACAAGAGAGACAGTGTTTCCATTACACCTGCGATTGAGCCTGTGAATATTTATGCATGTCCCTTTCTCTTTTCTTTTTGTCTTTTGGTTGGTTGGTTGGTTTGGGGTTTGGTTTTTTTTGGGGGGGAGCTTGGGGTTGTTTGTTTCTTTGTTTGTTTTTGCCTGTCCTGGAGCTTGGACTCAGAGCTTGGGTGCTGTCCCTGAGCTTCTTTTGCTCAAGATTAGCACTCTACCATTTGAGCCATAGTGCCACTCTCAGCTTTTTCTGAGTCATTAATTAGAGATACGAGTCTTAGAGACATTTCTGCCTAGATTGGCTTTAAACCACACTCCTCAGATCTTAGCCTCCTGGCTAATTAGTATTACAGGCCTGAATCACTGGTGCCCAGCTCCTGAGCTTCTTGTTGCTCAAGACTAGTGCTCTACCATTGAGCCATAGCTCCACTCTTGGCTTTTTCTAAGTAGTGTATTAGAGATGAGAGTCTCACACTTTCCTGCCCAGACTGGTTAGAACTGTGATCCTCAGATCTCAGCCTCCTGAGTATCTATGATTATAGGTATCAGCCATCAGCACTGGGCTGTGCCTTACTTCACCAAGCTGCATACTTCATTCTCCTGCCCCACTTCTGCATCAATTTAACCCTAAGGCTCACACGTGACTGGAAGGTGGGCTGAAGTGCTCACTTCCCCTCTTCCCAGGGCTGCCAGTGGCATACCAGTCAGTCTCAATCTCCTTCTTTTTGCTCACTAGCACTTGTCTCTTTATTTGGCATATAGGGACCTGACATATGCAGCCCCTGGAGTGAGGCCTCTGACCTCTGGTTCCGGCAATCAGAGGTCAGAGGTGATGGCTGAGGACCCAGACAGCTCAGTGACAGCCTGGGCAGACACCTGGCCAGTAGCTGGAGTGAGGATGTCTGGACAGGACAGACATCTCCAGATCATGCCAGTCCACATGCGGTTACTGGTGCAAAATCAGCCCAGGCCATGGAGGAGACTGGAGAAGGGTTAGAAAGACGGAAAGCAGAAAGGGCTAGGCAAATCACCATGGGGGAGGGGAGCAGGCTCCTCTAGAATGCCCACTGATCCTTACATTTCAGCTACCTCCCCAGCATAGCCTGTCATCTGTACCCAGCATATATGTGCCTCTCTGTGTCCTGTGACTCTCAGAAATACAACAAGCCCTGGGCTTGCCCTCCTGGACCCATTGTGGCCTGCCTTAGACACTCCAAGCTTCAGGATCTTCTGCCTGCTGACTATCTGTTTTACCTTCAAGACCCAGATCCAGTGTCACCTCCTCCATGAAGCCTTCCTGTACTCTCCCCACTGATTTTGGGCTCCTTGTCACAAATGTCTCAGAGATCCCTTTCCCCACAAGCTGCTCCTTCACCTTGGCAGGGCCCCAGGAATGGCCCCCAGTGGCAGAGGGAAGTATGACCCCCACCACAAAATGAGGATCTGCTCCTGAGGCTGTAGCCAGAACCTCCAACATGGCTAACCCATGGAGGCATTTCTTTATTAAAATGAAGAAAGAAAAGAACAAATGCCGGAAAATCGGCATTCTTGGAAGCAGCTTACACCCAGGCCGACTGAGCAGGCGGCTCTTCCCCGCTTGCTGATTTTTCCCGTCCAGCTCTATCCTGGTCAGATATTCAATACTTCCTTTTGGAGAACACCATACATTTGTTTGACTTGCAATATTGAATTTGGAGGCTGTTCAGCAATTTCAAATTTCAGGAGTGGGGCAGTGGGGAGACATTGTAAATTAAAAAATTCTTTCCTCTTCGGTTTCTACCCAAGATTGTATATTTTTTGATGGCAAAATTAGGGATTAACTATAAACATCTGTTTGTTCAATACTGGCGTGGTTGTGAGAACAATTACTGAGGCCATTGGCGTGGGGGAAGGGTATGCAGGCTGCAAGTCTGCAAGGGAAAGCGCTAGGCTTACTATATAGAAGGTTCTGGAAGGTTGGAGAGAGAAGTGGGGTCCAGAAGGGACAAGGAGCAGGAGGGCAAAGTCCAGGAATGGAGACCTAACCATCCTCTCTCTCCCTCTCCTTCTGGCCAGGCCTTGTGTGTGTGTGTGTGTGTGTGTGTGTGTGTGTGTGTGTGTGTGTGTGTGTGACAGTCTTGGGACTTGAACTCAGGGCCTGGGCACTGACCCTTAGCTTTTCCACTCAAGAACAGATTTCTACCACTTGAGCCTCAGTTTCATTCTGGGTTTTTTGGTGGTTAATTGCAGACAAGAGTCTCATAGATTTTCCTGCCCAGGTTGGCCTCAAACTGTGATCCTCAGATCTAGCCCCTTGAGTGGCCAGGATTATAGGTGTGAGCCACTGGAGTCCAAGCCTTTCCACTCCATCCTCATGCCTGACTTCATTACTTCTCTAACCTCCTGCAGGTTACACAGCAGGACACCACTATTGGCAGGATAGAATGGTGGCTGCTCTTCCTTGTGTGATGGAAGTTCTCAGGTGTCACACAAGAAGGACAGGGAAAGCTGTGCCTCTGCTTGATAACTGTCGGGGTCTACACTAAAACTTCAGACAAAATTACCTCTGAGCAGAGCTTGAAGGATACAAAGAATAAACCAACCAAGGGAAGTATGGAGAAACTTCCAGGCAGCAGGGGAGGCCTGTGCAAAGGTTCCGAGGTAGGGAGAATATATAGATTTGATATTAAAACTGGGCCAATAACTGGGCACCAATGGTTCATGCATGTACTCCTAGCTACTCAGGAGGCTGAGGTCTGAAGATCATAGTTTGAAGCCAGACTGGAAAGAAGACTTTTATCTTCACTTTTTAACCAGGAAAAAAAAAAAACAAACAAACACTGTAAAGGGCAGTGCTTAGGCCCTGAGTTCAAGCCCCAGTACTGGCACACACATGTACACATACAAAAAAAGAACAAGAAGAGTAAGGAGGAGGAGGAGGAGAAAGAGGAGGAGGAGGAGGAGGAGGAGGAGGAGGAGGAGGAGGAGGAGGAGGAGAAAAAAAGAACAAGAAGAGTAAGGAGGAGGAGGAGGAGAAAGAGGAGGAGGAGGAGGAGGAGGAGGAGGAGGAGGAGGAGGAGGAGGAGGAGGAGGAGAAAAAAAGAACAAGAAGAGTAAGGAGGAGGAGGAGGAGAAAGAGGAGGAGGAGGAGGAGGAGGAGAAAGAGGAGGAGGAGGAGGAGGAGGAGGAGGAGGAGGAGGAGGAGGAGGAGGAGGAGGAGGAGGAGGAGGAGGAGGAGGAGGACGGGAAGGAGGAAGTGAGCTCTATGTGGCACGAAGCAGACATCCAGCATACTAATGGGTAACTATGCAACTCAACTCTGCTGTAACAAAACAACACAGGGTGGGAGCTGGAGCCATAGACCTGTGGAGGCAGAAAGCCAAATGAAGGTGTTGGCAGGGACAGTTCCTCCCAAAGGCATGCTCTTTGGCTTGTAAGCAGTCTTTGCCCTGTGTCCTCACACGGTCATTGCTCTACATGCATCTGTGTCCTAATCGCTTCTTCTTGTAAGGATACTGGTCAGATTACATTAGGCCCATGTTGATGACCTCATTATAACATCATCACTTCTTTAAACGCCCTTTCTCAAAGTACAGTCACCCTGGAGGTCCTGTTTGAGGCCACACAATCCAGTCCTTCTCAGCAACCTCGTTGAGAGCACCATTGGTGAAGAAAGCCAGAGGCAGGACATGGAGTGTGAGGAGGGGACAGCGGGAGACATCTGGGAAGGCTGTGCCCCCATCTATGGTCATGAGCCATGCCAAGACATAATGGCTTAAAACAACAACTTGTCTTAGGCTTGGCTGGACTCTTGGGGTAGATAGGAGAGTCAACATGCTCTCAGCCACACAGCTGGCCGTCAACTGTAGTCATGGGAATGGCCTAGGCTTGTCCTCTCTACATGGCCTCTTGGGCTTCCTCACAACAAGGCAGGCTGCTGAGTGCCAAGACCCAGCACTGCCAGAATCCAAGTCCAGGACACTAAACTTGTGAAGCCATAACTGCTCTCATAGTGAAACCCCAAATCAGGCTGGGAGGCATGGAGCTGTGGGAGCCACCACAGTCAGAATGCTGCAGGGAGACAGGTGGCCAGTGCTGGGACTCTGGGGTGCTAATCAGTGTCAGTGGAGAGAATGGGAGGCTGAAGGAAGTAAGAATGGAGTGATGATGTAAGCTCAAAGAACTTTACTGAGCACTTACTGCATGCCCTGCCCAGCTCTACATGCTTTGAACACCTATTTTACAGATTGGACTCAGGACTCAGAGATTGAGGCTTAGGCCAGGAAGTCTTCATCCCTAACTACTGTGCTCACTGTCTCCCAACAAAGAGTATGATGAGCTGATTCATGCCCCTTTGACATCACTCAGCCACGTGTTGAAGGCCTCACCCCAGAACCTCAGAATGAGCCCTCATTGGGTAATCAAGTCATTCGTTGCATATATAATTAGTTAAGATGAGGTCATACTGGAGTAAGACACCATATGTCTGGTGTCCTTAAAAAATGTAGACACAAGCCAAGTTCCCGTAGGTTACACCCTAGTTACTCAAAGGGCTGAGAGCTGAAGATCATGGTTCAAAACCAGTCTGTACAGAAAAGTCCATGAGACAACGCCCAGGCCCAGAGTTCAAGCCCCACGACCGACAAAAAAAAAAAAAAAAAAAAAGAAAAGTCCATGAGACTCATCTTTACCACAAAAAAAAGCAGAAGTAGAGCTGTGTCTCAAGTGGTAGAATTCTAGCCTTGAGCACTTAAGAAGCTAAGAGACAGTGCCCAGGCTGAGTTCAAGCCCCAGTATTAGCACCAAAAAACAAAAGGCATCTTTTCCTTTTCAAACAGGAGCAGAAGCAGATCAGGTTCAGTATATAGGCACAAGACAGAGGATAAACTTGATTTTCCTGCTTAAGTAGAAAGCCAGGGCTCCCTCCCACATATCCCTAGTTCAAGAGAGATGAAGGAGGGGTGGCCCTAGGTCCTGAAGGGTTGTGTATCAGTTAGCTATTGCTGTGTAACAAACCATCCCTAAACTTAGCAGCATAAATCCATGATTGTTTCTCATTGCTGGATAACAAATCATGCAAAGACTTAGCAGCTTAAAAGAGCAATTTGCTGGGCTGGGAATAGAGTGCTTAGTGGTAGAGTGCTTGCCTAACATGCATGAATTCTCAGTACTACATACACAGAAAAAGCCAGAAATGGTGCTGTGGCTCAAGTGGTAGAGCACTAGCCTTGAACAAAAGAACAATTCCCAGGCCTTGAGTTCTAGCCCCAGGACTGGCAAAAAAAAAAAAAAAAGAGCAATGAACAGGCGTGTTCCTGAGGCTGGCTGGTGGTAGGTGTCTGAACCACATGGCTGCCTCCAAGAGAGTAGGGAGACTGGCTTTGTCCTCACGGGCAGAGGCCAAGAGTTGTGGCAGCAAAGACTCGAGTTTGATCTCAATCTGGTAGAAGTTTAGTTCCAGTATATTTGGTGAAGATACAGGTGTGAGACAGACAGGATGTTTCCAGTTTGTGGAAATATTCATTTTTACAGATGATGAGGCTTAAAGGCTTGAAGTCTTCAAGATGGGGAAAAGGACTGACTGAGATACCAGAAGGGTTTCTACACAGCGGTGTCCCCTCTGCCAAGCTAGCACACCCTGTGGGTGTCCTGGAATGAAACTGGACACTTGTGTGTCTGCATCAGCTTCTCTGGTCTCAGGGCGAGGTGGGTGCTGGAGGTCTCCGTCTGTCCACACTGATTTGTCTGGAGTTTGAGATGAGACTGTGGGAACTCCAGCCTCACCACCCCCATGTCAGACAAGTGATGCTCCTGTCAGCCTCTGTTTCCTCATAGATGAAAGGCAGGAAAGAAAGATATGTTTCTCAATTCTAAAATCCAGAAGACCATGAATAATGGCAATTTTTTGGTTAAAAAAATGATTTGACAGCCTGCCCAAAGCATTTGTTTACCCTTTTAGAATCCTCAGCCCCATCTTGCCCTGTGGATACATAACTGGGTAACACAAGACATGCACACAACATACGGTGCACGTGTCTTCCAACCTCTGGAGACCCCCAAAGCCCTACCATCTGGCAACAGCTCTGGTGTGAGGCACTGGGTGTAAAGTACCCACTAGGGTGGTGCCTGGCACATGGCCTAGTGTGCTGCTGGTACAGAGGAAGAAATTCTACATCCAATGTGCTTTGTTGCTTCTCAAGAGCCATACTTCCAGATGGGCACTGGTGGCTAATGCCTGTCATCCTAGCTACTCAAGAGGCTGAGATCCAGAGGATCAAGGTTCAAAGATAGTCTGAGACAAAAAAAAGTCTTCAATGCTCTAATTTCAATTATCGCCAAAATCCAGACTAGAGGCAGGATTCAAGTGGTAGGGAGCCAGCTGTGAGTAAGGAAGCCAAGCAAGAGGCAGAGGCATTGAGTTCAAACCGTTGTACCAGCACAAACATACATAGAAGAGGAGGAGGAGGAGGGGAGAAGGAGGAGGAGTGTAATGCTTCCAGAAACTGATCTACAGAAGACTGGATGAATGAACATCTCAGCTCCTAAATTCTCAAGTTGTCTCTCGGAGAGGGGCATGCATTGCTGGCCTCTAACCTTAGGCAGGTATGAATGGAAAAAATAGATGAGGACCCTGTCTTTGAACTTCAACATGAACTCCTCAGTGCCAGATCAAGTACTGAAAAATGTGGAGTCCATCTGTAGAGCTCTAGTCCGCATGGGGTCCATTAGTGAACCAAATTAACTGATGGGCTTTGTGTTCCAGGCTTATTTTTCTTTGTTTCCAACAACATTAAGAGAGTCTTTCAAAAGTGAGTGTGCATGTGCGTGTGTGTGTGTGTGTGTGTGTGGTTTTTCACTCAAGGCTAGTGTTCTACCATTTGAGCCATAGCTCCACTTCCAGCTGGTTAACTGGAGATAAGAGTCTCTTAGACTTTTCTGTCAGGGCTGATTTCAAACTGTGGTCTTCAGATCTCAGCTTTCTAAGTAGCTAATATTAAAGACTTAAGCCCCTGGTGCTGGGCTTTTTCAAGAGTTCTTAACTTCAATCTCATATACACTGAAAAGTAATATATAAATGTGGGAATGTGTATAGTAACTCAAGCCACCATAGCAGCACCCCAGACTAGACAACTTATTGATTCCTTTGAAGCTCTGGCAGGTGGAATCAAAAGCAAGGTATGGGCAGGGTTCTCTCAGTTTGTAGATGGCTGCTTTCTCCCTGTGTCCCCTATAACCATCCTCTATGTCTACCTGTGCCCAGCTGTGCCCACTGTCTTTTTGTCAGTCATGGGGTTTGAACTTTGGGCCTAGGTGCTGTCCCTCAGCTCTTCAGCTCAAGGCAAGTGCTCTACCACTTGAGCCACAGTGCCACTTCCGATTTTCTGAGTGGTTTATTGGAGATAAGAATCTCACGGACTTTCCTGCCCAGGCTGGCTTTGAACCATGTTCCTCAGATCTCAGCTTCCTGAGTAGCTAAGATTACAGGTGTGAGCTACTGGTGCCCGGCTCCACTGTCTTTTTTATAAAGATCCTAACCCTTTTGGATTGATCCATCTGGACTTATTTTACCCTAATGGCCATTGAAAGGCTCAGTCTCCAGATAAGGCCAGATCCTGAGCCTGAACAGATACAAGCATTGCTGTGGGAGCAGGAGAGGTACAATTCAGCCCATACTAGGCTCCATCCCACAAGACAGAAAGTCCTTCCAAACCACAGGAGCACAGGCTGGATCCTGCAACCCTATCTCACACTGTGTCCAACTTGACTCTCCAGTTCCCACCTGTGAAATGGGAGCACAGGGTCGCTAAAGAATGAAGTCACATCTAGCTTCTGGCATAATAGAGGCAGGAGCCAACCTGACGAGCTTACAGGGCTTTCTTCAAGCCAGTGGGCATGTTGGGGTGGGGGATAAGGAGGAGGCTGTGCTATGGTGAGGCTGAGCCCCACACAGACTCAACATCAGGGACGTAGCTGTTTTCAGGGCCTTTCATGCATCTCAGGGGCAGACAAGGGGGCAGGGTGTCCCTAAGCAGTGTCAGGCAGAGGCCCAGATCAAAGGGAGCCTGGCCCTGTGGTCTGAAGAATGAGGGGCTCCCTAGGCTTGGGCAACTTCCTGCAGGCCCCAGGTGGAAAGACAGACAGGACAAGAATAGGAAGATAAAGCCAGTGCCAGTGGCTCACACCTGTAATCCTAGCTACTCCGGAGACTGAGATCTGAGGATCACCATTCAAAGCCCGTCAGGACAGGGAAGTCCATAGGACTTATATCCAATTAGCCACCAAAAATCCAAAAATGGAACTGTGGGTCAAGTGGTAGAGTGCTATTCTTGATCAAAAAGGCTTGAGGACAGGGTCTAGGCCTGGAGGAGGAGGGGGGGGAGCAGGAGGAGGAGATGGGGAGCAGGAGGAGGAGGAGGAGGGGGAGCAGGAGAAGGAAAAAGAAGGAGAAGAAGGAGAAAAGGAAGGAAGAAGGAGGAGGTCCTTTCCTGGCTGCAAAGTCATCTCCAAAGCCTATCTGACTAGAGGACCAGTGTAACCTTTCCAGAAAGGACCTCCAGAATGGGCAGGAAACTGCCTAGCCCTGCATATTCTGCTGCCAACCCCCTTAGGAAGCAACTCCCTTGAATTCAGGCTCTTGGAAGCCAGACCCAAGCCCCTACCTGGTGATGTTTCCCGCAGAGAAGAATCCCTTAGCATGGCCTGACCCAGCCTAGGCCAAAGAAAGGGCCAGCCAAGAGAGTTCCAGAGGTACAGAAAGGTTGTGTTCCCATAACCTAGCCAGCATTTCTGCCCCCAGATCCATCTTGGCTCAGCCCAAGAACAGGTGGGTTGTGTTGATATCTGAAAGAGAGGGTTGGGGCAGCCCAGCCCAGCATCCACCACCAGAAAAGGCCAGGGGCTGAGACAGGCATGCTTGGACAGATGTTAGAACCAATGGTCGAGGTAGTTTCCAGCCACACAGACAGACCTTCAAAAAACTACAGTGCAGAGTATAAAAAAGCAAGATGCAGAACAAGACATGGTAACAGCATGATTTGAACCATCTAAATTTTAAAAAACTCATTAGCCAAATATTTATGAAGTGACAACAACACACATTTCCTAAGAATACACAAGCCGGCCAAGCATGACGGTGCATGCCTGTAATCCTAGCTATTCAGGGGCAGTACTTCTGCCTCTTGACTACTGATCACAAGTCCATCTGTGCAAAGTTAATGAGACCCTATCTCAAAAACAAAAAATATAAAAAGCGAGGAAGGGAGAGCAGGGCCTGGTTCAAGTGATAGAGTACTTGGCTAGTATGCATGAGGCTCTGGGTTCAATCCCCAATACCATAAAAATAAAAGAAAATCCAAACCACTGAACACGACAGAATGGGGTGGGGAAACAGATGTGTGGCCACTACTCAGCTACAACTAACTGGCACCCTGGGAGTCCACAGCATAAAGAGCAAATACCCATCTGTGTGTGCCTTGGCTCCTATTGTATAGGGCAGCCTTAGGGAGGGACAAAAGATATCCCATTGTGGGAAGAGAATGCAGGCTGGAGTATTGCTCATAGCTTATTGTCAGATCTGAGCCTTCTTCACCTCTACAGCTGGAAATCTTGGGCAGTACAGAACCTGTGCAACTGTGCATGGCACAAAGGTTAGCACCCCAAGTGTCAGCACACCCAGGTAGCTGGATATAGAGACAAAGAGAATGTGAGAGGTGATAGGTTTATGAGAGAAGGAAGGATAGAGGGCAGAGAGGTTGGGCGGGAGATAGGGAGGGAAGGAGGAAGCCTTTGGGCCTAGATGGAAGGTCTCATCCCCAATCAAGTCTCGAGGAGAAGAGAATTAGGGGAGATAGAGAGTAGATGGGATTACGGATGAATTTTACTGTGTGTTGAATAAGTAAATGCTTGTTTTTTTTTAAGTTAAAATAAAAAGGGGCTGGGAAGGTGGCTCAGTGGTAGAATGCTTGCCTTGCATGCATGAGGCCCTGGGTTCGATTCCTCAGCACCACATAAGCAGAAAAAGCCGAAAGTGGCGCTGTGGCTCAAGTGGTAGAGTGCTTGCCTTGAGCTGAAGAGCTGAGGGACAGCGCCCAGGCTCAGAGTTCAAGCCCAGGACTGGCAAAAATAAAAAATAAAAGAAGCCAGCCGTGCGCTGGTGGCTCATGCCTCTAATCCTAGTTACTCAGGAGGCTGAGATCTGAGGATCGAGGTTCAAAGCCAGTCGGGCACGAAAGTCTGTGAGACTCTTACCTCTAATAAACCACTAGAAAATCGGAAGTGGTACTGTGACTCAAGTGGTAGGGCACCAGCCTTGAGCTGAAGAACACAAGGAAAGTGCCCAAGCCCCTCGACCAACAAATAAATAAATAAAAGAAGCTCATTTGCCACCGTGGCTGAGGGGAGATGGGAAGGGACTGAAGGCTGCTTCTGGGGTGAGCTGGTAGGCAGGAAATGGGCGGCTTCAGGGAGTAGTAGAAAGTGAGATGCAGGCTCCCTGGGTAAGGCCCTGAGGATCAAGGGTTTGCCTTTCTCTCTTTTCTGATGCCTGCTCATTTGTTTATGCCTTTTTGAATAAGACAGTGTAGAGCAGCCCGGGTGCTTCAAGACTTCTATCTCTGCAAGGTCATGGTCTAGCAGGAAGTTGATGGACTTTTGCTATTGTATTCTTTTTTTTTTAATTTTTTATTTCTATAATGTGTGCAGGTCCTAGGGCTTGAACTCAGGGCCTGGGGGGTGTCCCTGAATTTTTGTGCTCTAGGCTAGTACTCTACCACTTGAGCCACACCTTCACTTTCAGCTTTTTGTAGTTAATTGGAGAGAAGAGTCTCATGGACTTTCCTGCCCAGAAACATCCTCAGATCTCAGCCTCTTGAGTAGTCAGAATTAAAGGCATGAGTCATTGGCACCCAATTTAGTATTCACTTTAAAAAAAAAAGCATGTTCCATTTATGGCAAAAACCATACTGGTGTTCCATTTGTGGTAATGATACAGAATTTCCTCTTTAAAAAAATTTATGGCTGGGAATGTGGCTTGGTGGTAGAGTGCTTGCCTAGTATGCCTGAAGCCCTGGGTTCGATTCCTCAGTACCACATAGTAAAAGCTGGAAGTGGTGCTGTAGCTCAAGTGGTAGAGTGCTAGCCTTGAGCAAAAGAAGCTCAGGGACAGTGCTCAGGTCTTGAGTTCAAGCCTCACGACTGGCAAAAAAAAAAAGGTTTATGCAGGGACTGGAGGCATGGCTTAGATGGTAGAGCATCAGCCTGTAAGAGAAAGGGTCAAACCCTAAGTTTAAGTTCAGATCCTATTGTAAAAAGTTTCTGCTATTAAAAAAATGAGTGTCTTGCCTCTTCAGTAAATGGTGCTGGCAAAATTGGTTAATCACCTGTAGAAACCTAAAGCTAGATCCTTATATATCACCCTGCACCACAATCAACTCCAAATGGATCAAAGACCTCAAAGTCAAAGCAGACACCCCAAAAACATTACAGGAAGGAATAGGAGAAATCCTAGTTCTCCTTGGTACAGGCAGAAACACAACAAATCAAAGAAAGGTTGGACAAATGGGATTACATGAAGTTGCAGAGCTACTGCATGGCAAAGGACATAGCTAGCAAGATCAATAGAAAGCCAATGGAGTGGGAGAAGATCTTCACTAGCCATACAATGGACAAAGGCCTCAAATCTAAAATATACTTGGAACTCAAAATATTAAATCCTTCAACAACAAATCCTCAAAGAAACAACTGCCAGATAAATAAGTGGGCTAAAGACTTAAAGAAAAACTTCTCTGAAGAGGAAATAAGAATGGCCAATAGACACATGAAGAAATGCTCAATCTCCCTAGCCATAAAAGAAATGCAAATCAAAATAACATTGAGGTTTCACATCACCGCAGTTAGAATGGCTATAATGAAGAACTCTAATAACAACAGATGCTGGAGGGGATGTGGCCAGAAGGGAACCCAACTGCATTGTTGGTGGGAGTGTAAACTTGTTCAACCACTTTTGAAAGCAACTATGGAAGTTCCTCAAAAGACTCCACATAGAGCTCCCCAATGACCCAGCAATCCCACTTTGGGGCATTTACCCAAATGATCACAAACAAGACCATACTAAAGCTACTAGCACAAGTATGTTTATTGTAGCATTATTTACCATAAGTAAGATATGGAACCAACGCAGATGCCCCTCAATAAATGAATGGATTGAGAAAATGTGGTATACACACACACAAACACACACACACATACACCCACACACAAAATGGACTTCTGTGCCTCCATCAGAAAGAATGACATCGCCCCATTTGTTAGGAAATGGAAAATCTTGGAAAAAATTATATTAAGTGAAGTAAGCCATGCCCAAAGAAACATAGGTCCCATGGTTTCCCTTATTTGCAATAACTAGTACATGTCTGTTTAGGACAAGTAGAAAAGGTCAAAAGCTATGTTCATATGACCATATAAGATGATGTTAAGCAAAATGAACCCCAAGTTAGGGACACAAGTGTTTTTTTCTTTCTTGCTATTGTTTCTAATGTATTTATAATATACTATGTGATTTTTTTTGTTTCTTTGTATGTTTCTCCCCCACAGTATAACCCCAGTTTTCACTGTATTTGATGTTGGTGCCCTGCATCTTGTATATACACCTCTCCAATTTGGGGAGGGGAGGGGAAAAAACAAAATGCTTAAATAGGAATATAGGTTGACCCATTAAAACAATGAGATGTACAAGACACTATGCTGAAAATGAACTTTACAACTTTGGGGGGGTTAGTTGTGGAGGTGGGAGGGAAGGGATGGTAGGGGAAAACAAAGGAGCAGGCAACAATGCTCCACAGGAAATGTACTCATTACCTTGCTCATGTAACTATAAGCCCTCTATACAGTATTTTTACAATAAAAATGTACAAAAAATAAAGTTACAAAACATAAAAAAATGAGTATCTTGACAGATGTTACCACAATCTCATCATACAGTCAGCAATCTTACTCCTGGGTATTTAACTAAAGGAATTGAAAACTCACATCTACTCCAAAGCTTGCACAGATATGTACTGAGCTGATCTGTTAATTACTCATCAAAGGAATAATGTCTAGAATATATAAAAAGCTCCACAGTGGCACGGATGCCTTTGGCCTTCAACCCTAACTACTCAGGAAGCTGAGATCTAAGGATCTCAGTTTGAAATCAGTCCAGATAGAAAAGTCCATGAGAAGTTATTTCCTGTTAACCACCAAAATGCCAAACATGCAGATATATCTTAAATGGTAGAGGACTAGTCTTTTTTTTTTTTTTTTTTTTTTTTTGTCGGTTGTGGGGCTTGAACTCTGGGCTTGGATGCTGTCCCTCAGCTCTTCAGCTCAAGGCAAGCACTCTACCACTTGAGCCACAGCGCTACTTCTGGTTTTCTAGTGGTTTATTAGAGGTAAGAGTCTCATGGACTTTCGTGCCCGGGCTGGCTTTGAACTGCCATCCTCAGATCTCTGCCTCCTGAGTAGCTAGGATTACTGTCATGAGCCACCAGCACCCAGCTTAGAGTATTAGTCTTGAGCAAAAAAAGTTAAGCAAAAATGGGGGGACCCTGGCCAGGTGCAAGTGGCTGAGGTATATAGTCCTAGCTATTCAGGAGGCTGAGATCTGAGAATCACAGTTAAAAGCCAGCCTGGGCAAGAAAGTATGTAAGACTATTATCTCCACTAAACTACCAAAAAAGCCAGAAGTGTAGCTGTGACTTAAGTGGCAGAGTGGTAGTCTTGGGACAGTGCCTAGGCCCAGAGTTCAAACCACAGGACAGGAAAAAAAAAGAATGTGAGGCCATGAGTTCAAAGCTCAATACCAAAACATGCAAAAGAAGAGTGCTCCAAAAATTAAATACCAAAAGAATAATACCAAATAAATACCAAAAGAATAAATAATTGAATTAATAAATGAGCAAATTAACTGAACAGACCATTCTCTGAGGAAGTACAAAGTGCTAAAAAATACACAAAGAAATGTATCCTTAGCCAAAATAAAATGCAAATCAAAGTGATACTAAGATTTCGTTTCATCCCAGTCAGAATTTCAATCATCAAGAAAATAAATGTTACTGAAGATGCGGGGTAAAAAGGACCCTCATACATTGTTGGTGGGAAGAGAAATTATTGTAACTACTCTGGAAATCAGTATAGATTCCTTAAAAATAAAAATACCTAAAGCCAGAACTACATATGATGAATGCATGAAAAGATGTGTATATATACACAATGGCATATTACTCACCAATAAAGAAAATGAAGACAGCTGGGCGCTGGTGGCTCACATCTGTAATCCTAGCTACTCAGGAGGATGAGATCTGAGGATTGTGATTCAAAGCCACCCTGGGCAGGAAAGTTATCTCCAATGAATCACCAAAAAGCCAAAAGTGGAGATGTGGTAATGGGAATAAATTTGGTCAGAGCATTTTATATACAAGCATAAAAACAGAACAACAAAACTTGTTAAAATTGTTTTAAGAAGTATTAGAAGAGATGGCTTTTATCTGGATAGACTATGCATGTATGGAAATATTATAGCAAAACTTCTGTACACAAGTAATATATGCCAATAAAAAATCAAAATACAAAAAGGTGAGAACTATAGATATGGGTCAAATGATAGAGTACTTGGCTAGCATGTGTAAGGCCCTGGGTTCAATCCCTGCAGGGAGGAAAGAGTAGGGGAAGAAGGAGAGAGGAAGAAGGAAGAGGAGCAGGAGGAGGAGGAAGAAGAGGAGGAGGAGGAGGAAGAAGAGGAGGAAGAAGAGGAGGAGGGGGAGGAGATTTTTAGACATTGTCTCAAAAAATAAAATAGAGCCTGGTGCTGGTGGTTCACACCTTAATCCTAGCTACCCAGGGGGCTGAGATCTGAGGATTACAGTTCAAAGCCAGCCTGGGCATGAAAGTCTGTGAGACTTTTATCTCTAATAAACCACTCAGAAAACTGGAAGTAGCTCTGTGGCTCAAGTGGTAGAACGTTCACCTTGAGCTGAAGAGCTGAAGGACAGTGCCTACGCCCAGAGTTCAAGCCCCACGACCAACAAAAATAAATAAATAGATAAATAGATAAATAAATAAATAAAAATAGTCAATATAATGAATGGTTCACACCTGTAATTTTAGCTACTTGGAGGCAGAGAGAGAAAGAGACCCCTATCTCAAAACAAGCCAGACATAGTGGTCACAACTGTAGTCCCAGCTATGTTAGAGGCAGAGGTTGAAGGAAGGAGGTCTTAAGCCAGTCTTGCAAAAGCCTAAGACCCTACCCAAAACATAACTAAAGTGAAAAAGGACTGAGGGGCATCTGCTTAGCAAGCAAGAGACCTTGAGTGAAAAGCCTCCATATCACTCAAAAAAGAAAAAAGAGAGAGACACTAGAAGTCAGAAATATGAAAACAAAGATAGGTTTAAAAGAAATCAAAACATCTACCAACAACAAAAAGTGAAGGGAGAAAAGAAGAGAGTCCTGGCCTGCAGGGGGCGTAGGTTTGCTTTACTGCAGGGGAGGCTGTGGTGAAGGGCCTGGCTCTGGAGCCTTCCTGAGGGGTGGGAGGGGGGAGGGGGCAATGAGGACAATCTCAGCACTCCAGGAACATGCATTCAGTGTACCTACTGCGTGCTGTGCCTGCTGCGTGCAGCCCAGGAAAGCTAAGACTCCCTTGTCTCCCAGACAACAGACAAAGATGACTGGAACACAGAGGAGGCCTCAGAAAGGCCTGGAGGACTTCCTGGAGAAAGCAGCTTCTAGACTGAATCTATTGGGGTTTTTTGTTGTTTTTGTTGTTGGTTTATTTCCATTTCTTGGAGCTCATTTTGGTAAATATTACTTTATATCATTAGATGCACATAGGCATTGTACCTTTATGTTGCTCCTCTAAGAGTATCCTTTTTTGGTCTCACTGTGTGTGAATGCCTAGAGTCCTGATACGTCATATCCTGATCTATTTTAGCTCTAGCTTGCCCATATGAGAGAAAACATATGCCATTTGTCTCTCTGAGCTTGGCTTACTTCACTTAACATAATTTGTTCTTGGTCTATCCATTTCCCTGAAACAAATATAATATTCTGTCTATTGGCGGTGTACAATTCCATTGTGTAACACATTTTTTGGATCCATTCATCTATTGTGGGGCATCTGGACTGTTTCCATATCTTGGCTATTGTGAATAGTGCAGCAATGAAGATGGGTGTACTAGTGTCTTTATCATATCCCAACTTGTGATGTTCTGGGTAGATGCCCAGGAGTGGTATGGCTGGGTTGTGAGAAAGATGTATGTTTAGTTCTTTGAGGAATTTCCAGACTGCTGTCCAGAGTGGGTTTTCTAGCTTACATTCCCACTGATGCAATAGGGTTTAGACTGAATCTTGAAAGGGAGGTAGGAATTCATCAGACTATAGGTCAGGCAGATATCCATGAAGCTGTCACAGGCCTGGCTGGCCCTGGGAATGGAGGCAAATGGGCCCTTTCAAGCCACACCCTCCCCAGGGTTCACTTAGAGCCAGTCACCTTTCGGAGAAGATCACATGCCCCTCACTTCTGCATAGCCCAGCCTGATTTGATCTCAGCATGGAGGCAGACCCCAGGCTGAACAGCCATTTAGCTGACTGCACTTGTGCCACAAGGCTTCTTGGGACCATGGATATCCCCAGGAACTAGTCACCCCAGCTCTGGGCAGACGTGGAAGGAGCGTGGTGAGCTAGCATATAGGACTATGGTCTCATGGCAACCCTGGCCCTAGCAAAGGACTTATGCAGATACACAATGGCACCTGAGATTCAGCCATATAAAATTAGGTGCCCGATGGAGATATAGAAGCCTCCAAGAAACACTTCACTGAAGGGAATTTCTATGTGACAACAAACACAAGCAAAGTCCCTAGACAAATCAAGTCCCAGCCAGCTAAAATTGTACCTACAGAAAAGGAAAAAAGAAATGGTCCAAGCCTTCATTTTGTTTGGAAGGGAGAAGGGCTGGGCTGGGGGCTACATTGTGAGAATTCGGGGAAGGGGGTTCCCTAAGAAGATAACATCTGAATGAGGAAAGGAGGCCAGAGGGAGTTGGTTGTGTTGGGTTTGGAGGAGGAGTTTTAGGCAAAGGGAACAGCACATGCAAAGGTCTTGGGACAGGTGCTGGAGGAGCAGAAGGGAAGGAGAAACTATGGGGATCTGATTGCAGAAGTTCAAAGTGGGGTCTCTTGCATACCTGTGTCTCTCTACCACACACACCTGACACGCAGTTTTTCAAAACATAGCACAGGAAGTGGAAGTGTGGCTTGAGTGGTAGAGCGAAAAAGCCAAGCATGCATGAGAGGACAAGTGTTCAAATCCCAGTAGTAGCGCGCACGCACGCGCACGTGTGTGTGTGTGTGTGTGCGCGTGCACGCACACACACACACACACACACACACACACAGAGTCGAAAATGTAGTACTGGAAGTCGGCCCTCAGGAGGACAGGCCCTGGGGCTGCTTGGGATTGCGTGGTGCCACCCAGTGTCTAAACCAGGTCCTGACAATAGTTCCTTCTGACCAGTCCCTTCTTTGGGGGGCTTGGAAGTGGCTGTCACCTAGACAAGTCTCAGATTCCCTGGGCTGGTTCCCCTTGTTTCTGCATAGCAGGAAGCCTGCACCCAACCTGTGCAGGCTCATGGGGTATGAAGAGCCCCAGAAGAGAAGCATGCTGGGGTCACTGAGCCAGGGCCCTGGCAGTTCCCTAGGCTGCACTGAGCTGTCCTTACTGCAAACTGCTCTGAGACCCCAGAAGTATCCCTGTCTCCACTGAAAGCATCCCTGCCCTGAGTTCAAGCCCCAATACTGTCATGAAGGAAGGAAGGAAAGAAGGAAAGCAGGAAAGCAGGAAAGCAAAAGACACTTAACTATCGCCTGCTCATCCTGGGTCTCAGTCTCTTCAAGAGGAGTGCCCACATGGGCCTGCAATCCCCCCCCCTTCTAAATAACTTGCCTCCTGTGACGGTGAGTTCAGCCCTTGCCGTTATCGGGAGCATCCCCTCCAGGAGAAGTGCTAGGGGCTCCCAGAGCAGTAGGCACAGCCAAGCCCCCCTAGGACTCAGAACACCCTGTCAACTCACCCCCATGTGACCCTCACCTGGCGATCTGCTCCTGGGCACTCTCTCAACACCCATTGCCAAGAGAGTCCCAAGCTGTCCACTCCCCTGGGGTCCTTCTCACCACACGCAGCCCAAACTCACCTTCTGTAGCTGGTCTCCCAGACCAGCACACCTGAGTACTCTCTTCACCATGGACCTTGAATTCTGCCCTCTGCCCTCACACCCACGGACCCCGAATTGCACCCTCTGTGCTCATGTGGGCCCATTGTGTCCCTCCCACTGTGGACCTTCCTCCTCCACAGCTCCTGCCTGGTCCCCCACTGCCAGACACAGCAAGAGAGACCACTTTCCCACCAGCAGAGGGGAGCTAAGGCCCAGGGACTCTGCACCTACTGCCCCAGGCCCTCCCTTTCTTTTGCTTCAGTTCACCTGCTTGGTGATGCCCGCTTCTTCTTGCACACTACTCCTTCTGAACCCTTTTTTTCATGTGTGGAGGTATTTGTGCTTGAACTCAGGGCCTCATGTTCTTGCTTGATTTTATTTTTTCCGGGAGTAAAGACTAATGTTCTACAACTTGAATCACAGCTCCACTTTCAGCGTATTGTTGGTTAACTGAAGACAAGGGTCTTGCAATTTGCCCAGGCTGACTTCAATCTACAGTCCTCAGATCTCAGCGTCCTGGGTAGTTAGGCTTACAGGTGTGAGCCACTGGGACCCAGTCAAAGTCCTTTTCATTTGGGGACATGGCACAGTTTATTGTTCACTGTCTGACTCTGATGTGGAAATAACTCCCAAAGGTGGAGATCTCTCCTGTCCTGCTCTGAGTGGTATCCCAGTACCTCCACAAGCTTACACCCATGTGAGTGCTGCCTGGCAGTCTGACTCAGTGAATGTGTTCACAAGTGATGAATGCAGTCTTCCACATTGCATGACTGAATGATATCATCTAAGAATGAAGGAAAAGTCAAGAACCTTGTGCAATGTAGGCACAAGAACTATTAAAATTTTGGTAAAATAACAGAATTTTTTTTGGGGGGGTCCAGTCATGGGGCCTGAACTCTGGGCCTGGGTGCTGTTCCTCAGCTCTTCAGCTCAAGGCCAGCACTCTACCAGTTGAGCCACAGTGCCACTTGCGGTTTTTTTTCTTTTTTACTTATGTGGTGCTGAGGAATCGAATCCAGGGCCTCATGCATGCAAGGCAAGCGCTCTACCACTGAGCTACCTTCCCAGCCCAATAACAGAATTTTTAAAAGCTAATGTTTTAATGATTTTTTTTCTTTCTTCCTCTTTCTTTCCCTTCCTTCCTTCCTTCCTTCCTTTCTTTCTTTCTTTCTTCCTTTCTTTCTTCCTTTCCTTCTTTCGTTGTTGTTGTTGTTGTTGTTGCCAGAACTGGGGCTTGAACCCAAGGCCTCACACTTTCACTTTACTTTCTTTGCTCAAGAATGATGCTCTACCACTTGAGCTACAGCCCCCACTTCTGGCTTTTTGCTAGTTAATTGCAGGTAAAGTCTCTCAGACTTTTTCTATTCAGACTGGCTTTGAACTACTACCCTCAGATCTCAGCTTCCTGAGCAGCTAAGACTACATATGTGAACCACCAGCACCCAGGTAAAAACAAAACAAAACAGCAACAACAAAAACCACAACTTTTCCTTTGTGCCAATACTGGGGTTTGAACTCTCACTTGACATTTTTGCTCAAGTTTGGTGCTCTACCACTTGAGCCATACTTCCACTTCCTTAATCATTTTTAAAAGATGTGGTTAGTTTAGGGGATTAAAATGCATTCGCATGGTCATGCAGCTGTCCCTGCTAACCATCTTCTCCACTTATCATCTTCATAACCAAAACTCTGTCCTCATTAAACACAAAGTCCTCATGCCCCTGTCCTAGCCTCTCAAAGGAACAGATCACCATGTACTGGCCACTAAGACAGCACTCACACCATGCCGGGAGCTACATGAGGTCGGATTGTGACTTACAGGCGGGCATCAAGGGAAAAGAAAGCCAACAACCCACTGGCAGCTATTTCCTCAAGGCTTAGGAACTCTGCCTGGACTGGGGGCACCTTGCCTGCATTGGTCCCCTTATAGCACAATGGAGGGAGACTTGGTGGTGGTATGTGTGTGTATATGTGTGTATGTACCCATCCTGGGGCTTGAACTCAGGGCCTGGGCCCTGTCCCTGAGCTTTTGTACTCAAAGCTAGTGTTCTACCACTTGAGCCACAGCTCCACTTCCAGCTTTTTTTGTAAGTTATTTGGAGAGAATAGTCTAAGACTTCTGTGACCATGCTGGCATTGAAGCTGGATCCTCAGATCTCAGCCTCCTGAGTAGCTAGGACAACAGGTGTGAGCCCACCTGTGCCCAGCAGGTTTTATAACCCTATGGTTGAGGACCCCAAACAGATGCACTGGGCATCTGAGAGCAGGGAACACCAGATTTCAAGAAAGCAAGGCAGGGCCTGGAGGAAGGCGGGGGAGAGAAAGCGCATGTGCATGCATGCTAGGGCCCTAACTGGGTGCAGCCCAGGGAGCAAGCACTGCTAGGAAGTTTTCCATCATTTCCCATCTTTCCTGCTGTCTACCAAGCTTGGAACTCACCCATCTCTGTCCTTGTGACAGCTGGCTGAGTTCTCTTCCATTCATCCTTTGTTTCTGGAACTCTTCCTTCTTGCCCCTCTCCTTCACCTTCCTCTCCTTTCTACCCTTCTCTTTCTCTTCTGTCTCTCTTGCTTCATCTCTATACCCTTCCTGGGTCACTCTCTCTTTTGGTGTCCCTTTTTCTCATTCCATCAAGGTAGGGATTCTCTGTAGTTGGCCTTGCTTCTCTCTCACTGGCCCATGTTTCTCTCCCTAGCTCCCTTCCCTGGGCGCCGCCCCCCCCCCCATTTTATACCAGGCTGGTGTGGGTCTCCAGGGTCTGCTCCTGCCTCTACCTGCCCCTTCCTGCATGCAGCGCCCCACCACAAGACCAGTTAATGCGTTTCGCATGGCATGTCAATCAAACGCCCTTCTAATGTCCTTAAAGCACGCAGAAAATTGCATCCTTATGAAAAAGAAAGTGTGGGGGGGCAAATTGCTTGGTGGAGGTGGAGCTGCTGCAGCTTGGGCCCTACCCTGTTGGATTTAGAGAGGCTGAGCAGTCCTAGGTGCCTACCCTCCCCCAGACTCCCTCTTTCTCTGGAAGCTGGGCAGGAGCCAGCACACTGCCTCCTTGAGGTGGCCTTGCCATCCTTCTCCATTTGCATTTCTATTCATTCTTTCCTTTGCACTTTTAGGCCAAGCTCATACTGCCTCAGGACCTTTACACATGCTATGGCTAGTATCTAAGATCAGCATAGCCATTCCTTTTTCCCATTCAGGCCTCCAGCAAAGGGTCAGCTCCCAAGACACCTTCCCTGACCACTCAGATTAAATCCCACTCATTGCCTATTGCCTGCATTATTTTCCTCATGACATCTGTCATTCTATAAAATCCCCCTGTGGACTTAACTGTGGCTGCTTCGCCTCTGTGCATCCTGCCCCCAATGTAAGCTCCCAAGTCAGTGGCTGTGGGTGTAGCACCTGGCACAGCGGCTGGCACACAGCAGATACTTAGTAAGTTCTTTGGTTTACAAACAGTAAGATTTGTTACAGATGGCAGAAGCATTGGGAACCCTAAGGCATCTGGAGCTTGAGGCTGCTGGGACACGAATAGTAAGAGATCCATAGAGCTGATGATAGCTGTGTGTTCCTGGGCAAGTTACCTAACATCTCTGGGCTTTATCTTCTGCAGAACTAAAGTTAGGAACATCTCTACTGCTGAGTTGTCACTGAATTAAGGTGGTATTTTACCCAGAGCCCCCAGGGTTGGGAATTCCCTGCCATACTTCATCAAAAGCTTGTTAAATGAATGAAAGTCCCATGGTGTAAGTTGATCAATAAATATAAGAAGCTCTGTGATGCTGCATCTAATTATTCTCTGAGCCACCAGGAAAAAAATTTAAATGTTGCCCATGAAATGGTCATCTTGTTTTTATATCACCTGGAGACTTTATTTTGTACTCCAGAGATCTCTTTTAGGATTATTATTAGAATGTACTCTGTGTGTGTGTGTGTGTGTGTGTGTGTGTGTGTGTGTGTGTGTGTGTGTGTGTGTGTGTGTACGTGCACGTGCACCAGCACTGGAGCTAGCACTCTACCACTTGAAACACACACTACTTCCAGTTTTTTTGGTGGTTAATTGGAGATGAAAATCTCACAGATTTGCCTACCCAGACTAACTTTGACCTGAGATCCTCAAATCTCAGCTTTCACAACAGCTAGGATTACGAGTGTGAACCACCACCAGTACCTGATTTAGAACATTCTCCACCTTCTCTCCCCCCCCCCCTTTATTACATATTACTGCTGGGCATATTACACACTCAGCGGTAGAACACTTGTCTCACATGTAGGAGGTCTAGATTTGATTCCTGGCATTGGCAAACACACACACACACACACACACACACACACACACACACACACACACACACACACACACACCTGAAAAAGCAGCTATTAGGGAAATCAATCAGTTAACATGTTCCTAAAATTCCTTCCAGGTTGGAGTCACCTCTCTAAATAGCTCCTCTCCTGACACCCACCCACACCTTTCATCTGGCTTCTGGGTGAGGGGCTGTGATCCCTCTAAGCAGCTTTTCTTCTTCACAGTTCTCAGCCTGGGGGAGCCGTGTCCTCCTGGACCCTCTCCGTAGGCTTCCTGCTTTCCCCATCCCTGAGGTCACTGCTGTCCATTTCAACTACCCAACAGAACTCCTCAGAGTCCAATTGAGAGGGACCAGGGTCCACAGAGCCTAGGACCCCCTCCCCTCAGCCCAAACAACCACGTAAACCTAGATATGGGTGAGAACAAACTTAAAAAAAAAAAGGCAGGAGGGGGGCTGGGAAGGTGGCTCAGTGGTAGAGTGCTTGCCTCACATGCATGAGGCCCTGGGTTCGATTCCTCAGCACCACATAAGCAGAAAATGCTGGAAGTGGCGCTGTGGCTCAAGTGGTGGAGCTGAAAAGCTGAGGGACAGCGCCCAGGCCCAGAGTTCAGCCCCCACCACAAACAAAACTGAAGCATGAGCCCAAGAGGGAATGCCCTGCCCTCCTAAGGCCTCAGGTCTGGCCTGGCAAGGTCACCTGGAGCCTGGCCGCAGACAGCCTCAGACTTGCTGGCCTAGTGGCCATTGTTGGCCTAGTGGCCATTGTTTGTCACCTTTCTGTCCTAGATTGGGGGGAGGGGAGACCTGTTGCTGGCAAATCCCTTCAATTCTAAGATCAACTCCCGACCGGGAAGGGCTGGGTGAGGCCCGCTGCCACAGCTGCTTTCCCAGGGAACTGGCCGAGGGGGTGGGGTGCTGTGACACCGGACTTGGAGCAGAGATTCCCAGCTGGGGCTCTCCCAAGTTCCTTCTCCCACGAGTCTCTTCTAGGGTAGGGGCTCCCCCCTCCCCGGGGTGTGGAAACCCAAGAAGGATGCTGAGTCTCCTGCCAGATAACAACGAAATCAGGCCACAGGCCACCGACCAGGCGAGACCGCGTCTGGTTGGGTTTCTGGAGTTCTTACGCGGTGCCGGCTCAAGGCCTTGTTCCGGCTTCTTGTTGGCAGTGTAGGAGAGCGTCCTCCGCTTGCTTGGGCTGGGCAGGGAGACTTAAAAACTCGGGGTTTACCATGGTTTACGCGACTCAGGACCCCCATTCTTTCCTTCCACTTGGCAAATTTCACCAAAGACTCCCATGCCAATCCAGAATCCGGAAAGATCCGTGCCAGAGTCCACTTTAATTTTATTAAATGAGGTGCCAGATAAAGAGATAAGGTGTTCCCGTTTGCACCTGCGACGCCCTGGGGTGGGTGGTGGGTGTCTGCGTGGAGTTCACAGCGAGGCTGGGGCTCCCAGGACCAATGAGCGACTGGCTGAACCAAGCTGAGACCCCCTCCACCTGCGCCCCCAAACACAGGCGGTCCCGGCAACTTGGGACCCTGGCTACCTTTCTACCGACAGGAGGACGATTTGCTCAGAAATCCGAGGCATGAACCCCAACGCTTCAGCCGTCCCCCACACCTTCCCTACGGACGCATCCATCTCCAACTTCACCCCCAGAGCGCAAACCCCGACATCCTCCGTGTCCCACCGCCCGCAGACCATCTATTTCCATTTCCGCAGTGTCCGGGCGATCGCAGGAGTTCCCGGCCATCCTCCGAGCTCGAGACCACTTCCCCGCCCTTCCCGACCCCAGCCGCGGGCCCGGGGCGTCCGGGAAGCGCACTCAGGGCCTCGGCCGGCCGATCCGTGCGTTTGGTTTCCCAGGATCTGGGGGCAGAGAAGGGACTCGTGTGGCAAGGATCCCGGAAGAACCAGATCCCTTCTCCAAGCTCCAGGCCTGGGGTGGTGGACCGGGAGGGGAGCTCGGTGCCCAAAGGAGCGGATTGCTTGGAATAGAATGGGGACCCTTCGCCTGGGGTCCGGGCTTGGCGTCTGCCTCGGAGACTTCGCCGTTCACGGGAGCCGCTCGCCCGGAGTTTCCAACAAATCTCAGGAATTCTCCCAAGCAATCAAGCCCCGAGCTCTTCCCGGGCCCCGAGGGACTCCGTCTGCGGTGCCCTACACCCGTTCTTTCCAAGGAGCAGAGCGGTGCGGACTTGGACAAAAACTTCACCCACACTCCCTCCACTCCCAACCTCCACCCCAGCCCTGGAATCCAAACCCCTTCTTCTGAGGCCCAACTTCCCTCACTGACCTACTGGTAACCTCGCATCGAGTCAGGTTCCCATCTCTGCCTGGTTGGGGGGCGGGAAGGGGGTAAAGCTGTACTCACTGAAAATTTGGGGTCTTTGTGATTTGATTCCTCCTCGTTAGTAGCCGCCTCGCCCCCCACCCTCTCGGGAAACGCCTTCCATGCCCAAATCAAGTAATTTACCTAAGGTGACAATCTTCCACAACTCTGCAGAAATGACCAAGACAAAGTGGAAACTCAGTCCCCCAGGCCTCCGGGCCTCAGAATTCCACACTGGAACTTCCATCTCCTTTGAACTGGAAAGGATTAAGGGGAATTCTGTAAGTCACTTGGCCCTCAGAGCCTGGTACAGAAAGTTACCAAGCATTGCTAGGTTGAACTGACCTTAAGGGTAGCCTCGAGGGAAAGAACTAGGGGACACCATCACAAACAGGATTTGTTCCTTCCTGGCAACCAGCATAGTCATCTTGGGGACCCCTGAGGAGAACCAGGGCACCACGGACTGTATGGAGAGATGAGAGCCAGCCAGAGATCGCCAGGCAGCCTTCTGAATGTTAGTGAGCCTCTCTCTCTCCCCGTCTCTCCCCCACTCCTCTTTCTCTTTCAATTTCTCAATTTCTCCTCCTCAACCCCCCCTCACCTCCCCCATTAGGGTTGGGTATTCTGGAGAAAGGAAATCCAAACTTAGGTTCCAGGACAGGAAAAGGTCATGGTGACCATCACAGATGGGGGGCATAACTGTAGAGTGATCACTGCTTTCTGACATAGGAAGTCTTCACTTGCGTGAGGGTAAGTGTTCCACACTCCTTTCCCTCAATTGGGGGCGGTGGGGGTGGGGGTGGAGTCTTGCTGGAACAGACCTGGCTTTGAATCCTCCCCCCCACCCCCCCCTTAGTACTGCATGATCAACTTGTATCACTTTTTCAGAGCTTTAACCAAAAAGCTCACCATTGCTCCACTATCACCCTACTCACACTAAAGAAGCACAGGGACAGAAACAACACACATGAGAGTTCTAAGACCATTCTAGAAGGCAAAAGGGTAATCGACAGAGACCTTCCTTGTGAGGAGCGGCTCTGGCATGTTGTGCTCCTAGAAAGGATCCCCCTATGAGGGCTGTGGGGTGGGGCAGCTAATGGTCTTGTCTCTGCCACCCTCTGGTGTCCCTGCTCTGGTGGTCCTTCCCCCCTGGGGGGGGAGAATCAGAGACAAAGCAAACTGTGGGTGAGCACCCCCTACACTGATGTGTGCAGCTTGTGGTTGCTTCTTTGCAAAATTTCTTATAATGCGCTTTGGCCTTCAAAAAAGCGCCCATCAGGTGCGGATCCTTCCAAGTCCCCGAACCAACCACCCAGGCGGCTCTGAGCTCTGGGCCCGATTCGCCTGGCCGGTAGTGAGCTGCTGTGGCCGACAGTTGAGTCCCGGAGAATCGGAGGAAGCTGGAGTCCAAGCTGGCCCCCAGGAGCCCAGAGTGAAATCGATTCGTTAAATCCCACCGACTCAGTCACGGGTGGGCCATACCTGATCAGGGCACATCTCACCTCCGTGGAGCCAGACAAAAGGATGCCCCAGAATCGTTGGCGACTGCCATTCCAACCTTGCCGCGCCCTCCACCCCCAACAGATTCGGAAGCCCCCGCACCGAGCCCCACGGTGTCATAAAATATTTTATTGGAAAAAAAAAAAGTCACCGTCTTCGCAAGAGTGGGGAGAGGGGATAGGAGTCCCAGCGACTTCGGGGACGCGGTCCCAGGCACTGCCAGAGCGGCAGCACGGTGACCCGGCGTCCTCTCTTGTGGCCGGGGCGCGGGCGCCTGGTCCCCGGGGCGCGGAAGCGGGCGTGTGCCGGGCGGCCTCGCAGCCCGGAGGTGGGGTGTGGTGGGGGCAAGGAGCAGGGCGTGAACGCACGTGGAGATCCGAGCACCCCCTGAGTCGTTTCCCGCTGTGCTGGACTCGACTTTCCTGGGTTAGGGCCTGGGCTTGGCTTCAAAGTCTGTGTCCTTCTTTGTTTGGCCCCTAATTGTCCGCAATCGAAGTATTAACCGCACGTTTGAAGACGGCTGCGTGTGTGTGTCCGCGGAAGGGCCAGCTCGTGGCTTCCCGCAGGCCGAAGGGGAACCACGGGCAGTCGCCAAAGTCCCCCTCCGAGTCAGCCAACCTCCACCGAGTTCAGTCCTCGCGGCTCGGGTCGCTGGGCTCTCCGGGCACCTCCGCCGGCTTCTCCGCCTCCTTGGCGCGCTCCTGCTCGGTGAGCTGCTCGCTGGTCGGGATGGAGTTCTTCTTGGGCCGTCCCTTGGGCTTCGTAGGGGACTCCAGGCCGCCGCCCTGCAACACCTGCTCAGGGGCACGGGCAGGGCAGTGGTGAGATGGGACACAGATCGAGGAGGAGGCCTGGTACCTCACGTCCCTGAGCAGCGGAAGGACCTAACCCAAAGCATCCAGGGGGACCCCCCCCTCCACTCCCCCCCCTCCCAGTCCCGGGAAAATAGCAACAATTTGAGCGCTGCTGGGGACAGATGTGGCCAAGGGGGTGGAAGCTGCCAGGACGTTCAGAAGGAAAGGAATGAATGTTAATTGTGCTAGTGCAAGCAATCAGACATCAGTTACCAAGAAGTCAGGGCGATTGGGAGGCCTCCGAGGAGGAGGATGGGGGAGCACAACTAGGGTATGATCAGGGAGACCCAGGGTGTAAGGAGCCACCAAGAACACTCACTATTTTCTTCCACTTCATCCTCCGATTCTGGTACCAAGTCTTCACCTGCAACTGGCTCAGACCCAGAGACTCAGCGAGGTCTATCCTGCAATGAGCAGGGCGCATCCTCAGCAGGGCAGCCGATTGCCCTCCTGTTGTCTGCTGGCCCTGGCTTTGCCCCCAGGCTTACCTGTCTGGCGTGGAGAGATACTTCTGCTTCTCAAAGCGTTTCTCCAGGCCCATCAACTGCAACTCGGTGAACACAGTACGGCTCCGGCGCCCTTTCTTGGCTTTCGTGCCCGGCTCCCCAGGGCCTGATGCCTCCAATTTCCCACGGAGTTGCAGCTCCAGTGGCAGGTGCGGCGTGCCCGCAGCCCCGGGCAACCCAGGCCCCGCGGCCAGCAACGCGGAGCCCAGCCCGGAACACCCAAGGGGCGCTAATGGGAACTTGAACACCGCGGCTTGCTCGGCCTTCAGCACCGCTGTGAGGAGAACAGGATCCCCGTGAGCTTGAGCCGTGCTCTTCCCGAGTGAGCTGTACCACGCGTAGAACTCATCTAGTGCCACCCACTTGGGCGTTAGACGCTTGGATTTGCACCCCATGCCACGAGCAACCCCTTCCCACATGGGGTGTCCTCCAGAAATCCGGAAAGGAGAAAACACCTCCATCCCGTGTTCTGCCCTGGCCTTTCCCAGGCCCCGAAGCTGAGCCTGAAATTTCTGAAAGCCCAGGAACAAGTTCGCAGCTCTGAGAAGCACGGGCTATGTCTTTCGTGGGAAACTAAGGAGAAATGGCGACGACTTGAAAGGTGGGCGATGGCCCCAACCAAATCATCATTTTTGCAACCGAAAAAGAACAGACTGGAGTGGGGGGCACATGCACTTCCGTGGGAAGCGCAGCCTGCCACCCCGCAGCCAGCGGCCAGAGCATCATTTGGGGGTGGGGGTGGGGCGCCTCCTGAAAATTGAAAAGTATGCTGCGAACACGAAAATTATCGTTGCTGTTTTCACTGTTCATGTTATTTCCCACGAAAATGTTCCTATGTTCTTTAGTCCTAAAGAAAATTCTTCAGCCCGCTTAAAACGAATTTCCAACAACAGAGCAGATGCAAATGCAAAGCGGGGCAGAAGCTGTGTCCCAGAGAGACCGACCGCCTCTGGACGGGCGAGTTCCGACTGGAGCTGGCGCAGGGAAGGTGGCTAATGGGGCTGGGGTTCCCTCTAAGTATACGAGGCCTTCCTTTCCCTCAGGAGTATCATGGTGGGGTGAGTTCTAGCCCCAAACTCTTATAGGCCCCCTGCAAGATCTAAGTGGGAAGAAGGACTGAGGAGGTAATGGGAGAAAGAATTTTTAGGGAAAATGTAGGAGTGAAGAGGTAGACCTAGCCCTCCAAGACAGAATGAAGTGGTTGGGCGAAGAGTTTAAAACGAAAAGCAATGGGAAGATGGAAATTGGTGGAAAGGACATGGCAAGAGAGAGCAACTCCTTATCAACCCCTTAAAGAAAGACAGGACAGAGGCAAGAAAGATCTGTCAACTGACTGCAGGACTGCAGCGGCCCAGCCCGGCAGCGACTCACAGCCAAGCATTATGCCCTCCAGCCGGGCCCAAGCAAGTCGGCGCTGGGACGGAGGCCTCTTTGGTCGCAGACTGGGGATCACAGGGCCCGGGAAGGCTCCGAGGCCGGCTGGGGCCAGCCCGGCACTCAGAGATGCGAGGCCTTTTCTAGGGCTCCAGCTTTCTGAGTCTGGGCAGCCACGGCCACTCCTGGTCAGCGGTGTGCAGCAAAGCTCGGGCGTTCAGGGCCTGAGAATTTTTTTATTTTGTTTTTATTTATTTCTTTTTAATCCACAGTGGTCGGGAGAGTAGTCAGGCGCCTACGATGGACTTGCGGACTCGGGTCCCTGGGCCGGGCCCCCAAACCGTGTAGGATGCCGTAGAGCTACCCTGAAGCTGAGAGCAACTATGCCCTCCCCGGCCCAGCGCAGGGGCACGAGGCCTGGTTTCCGTGCAGCCCATTGCCTGCAGCCTCCCAGCGTGGAGTGCGCACACGTACGCGTCCTGGGTCGACTCCGGGGCCCAACGGGAGAAGGGTGGACCCCGGGCACCCCGGCTTTGTCCCTCCCGCCAAGCCCAGCCCGCGTCCCCCACCCCCACCCCCCCGGCCTGCGCACGTACCCAGGTGGCTGTGGAAGGGCCGCGCCGCCAGCAGCGCCTGCACGCCGAACTTGAGCAGCTCGCCCGCGGCGGCGGCGGCGGCGGCCGGCGCAGCGCCCTTGGGTCCCGGCGGCTCGGTGAGGATCTCCTCGATCATAAAACTGCGGTAGCGGTGCGGCCGGTGATCCGCACAGCCTTCGGGCGGGCCGTAGCGCGCGGCGCCCGGCTCCCCGGGCCGCTGCATCACGGCGCCGGCGGTTGCGCCCTGTGCCGCTGGGCTGGGACAGTGGTGAATTCGGGGCGCGGAGCCCGCGCGGGGCTCTAGGCCGGCCCGCAGCTCCCCGCGGCGGCGCGCGGGCGCCGGCTCATGCCCCCTCCCCCGCCGGCCGGCCGGGCGGAGGCGTAGGGCGCGGGCGGGGCGCGCGGGGTTCGGCCAGGCGGACCCGGGACTGCGCCCCCCGCCCCGTGCCGCCGCGCCTCTTGCCCGGCCAGCCCCGCGTCACCGCCCCGCCCCGCCCGCCCTGCCCCGCCCCGTCCCGTGCCACCGCCCCCCACCACCACCCCCGGGCCGAGCCGAAGGGAGGGAACTGGGGAGGGTGGGAGGGAGGAGGGAGAGGGGCCGCGGACCGAGACCCGGGAGGATGATCAGAGCTCACACCCTGGAAGAAGAGCCGGAGAGCTCCGGAGAGGAGACCCCAAGAAACGGGAGACGGAGGGATCAAGGATGAGAGGTGAGAGAGGGTCCCGAGGGAGACAGACAGGGCCACTTCAAAATAACACACAGGGCTACGAGGTGCTCGGGAGGCCGTGGGGACGGGGAGAGGTGCGGGAGTCAGCGCGCCGCAACGTGCGGGAGAGCACAGACGCGGGCAGGGAGTGGCGGGGGTGGGGGTGGGGGGGCAGGGGACACTGGAGAGATTGGACAGCTAGGAGCGCAGCGGCCTAGGCTGGGAGTAGGAGAGGTTGGGCGCCTGGGAGGTGGTTGAAGAGGAGGCACCGAGGCCGTTCAGTTAAGCTGGGAAAGGGGTAGCAGGTTCGCAGCTTCCCAGGCAGGGCAGAAGATTGTAATTTCCCTCCGCAGGGGTGCAGCAGCGGGCAGGGGTGTCACTTGCACCTGTGTACCTCCATCCCCAAACATATCCATCTCACTTCATTATGTCGGGCCTCATTTCCCTTCGAGTTACTCCCGAAAAGAAAAACGTTCCCTCTTCAGGACTTGAATAAACTGCAAATCCAAGAGATACGTCAATGTATTGTTTTCTCCTTGGTGATCCCTAAGGGAAGAGACAAAATGTCTTTCCGAACTTTGAGGTATCAAACCGTTATGAGGCTGGAGACCAGGCACCGTTGATTGAGTCTGAAGGCCTGACTACATCCTTTGAGTCTCAAAGTTTCCTCCAGAACTGAGGAAATTGTCAATGATTCTTCCAGATCTTTTGCTTCACTGTTAGAAAAGTACATGCCCAAGTTATAGCGTGAAGCATCCTAAACTAAATTCTTTACTGAGTTAGTCTCTGGCTCTGCCACTTCTGGGCAAGCCACTGGCACTTCAGTATGCAGAAGGAGATATTAACATTTGGCCCAGAGAGACTGTGAGGGCTGAGGGGGAGGGATACTGCATCCCCAAAGCCTCACTGGAGAGAAAACAGTGGGGGGTTTACTCAGTTCCTCCCAGCAAGGAGAGTGCTCTCTAGGAGGCTGGGAGATGGATTCCTGCCCTTCCTCTTTCCTCTCTAGAGTCTCTGGTCCTGCCAGGTAGCTCTGGTTCCAGTTGGAGTCCTGGGCCATTTCTGGTCCCTAGATGAGCTCTTCTGGGACCTAAGTCCTCACCTCTGGGAAATAGGGTTTATCACGCCCATAGTCCTGCCCCCCCCCCCCAACGGTGTGGTTTCTCCTGTTCCAGCTGCTGGCAGGTAGCCTTGAAGCTGGCCCTAGACTCCAGGCACCTGGGAGACTAAAAACAGGCCAAGACCCTTTGTCCATAGGGGCTGGGCTGGGGACAAAGAATGTGTTACCAGAGGCTCTTAATGAAATAGATCCCAAGAGACCGTTGTCATGTTTATCGGGCTGTTGGGTGACTTTGTGGACCTCAAGCTCATCATCAAGACAGAAGGAACCAGGGTGCTGATGGCTCACACCTGTAATCCTAGCTACTAAGAGGCATAGCTCTCAGCATTGAGGTTCAAAGCCAGCCCAGGGAGACAAATCACAGAGACTCTTTTCTCCAGTTAACGAGCAAAAAGCCCCAAGTAAAGTTGTGGCTCAAGTGGTAGAGCACCAGATGAGTGAAAAAGCTAAGCAAGAGCATGAGGCTCCATATTCAAGCCGCAGTACTGGTATCAAAAAATAAATAAACAAATAAGAAATACTCAAGGAAGGTGGCTTCTAGCTGTTTCAGATTCCCAGGGTGGTTAGCAGTGCAATGAGGCAAAATGGTAGTTTGGAAGAAGTGATGTGATACCCACTGAATGTAATCACAGCCCACACCTAGCAAACCTCTTTGCGATGAAGAGACAGTGAGGGTATGTGCCATTCTGTCTGCCCAGCAGGCATCAGTCTCTTACCTGGCATATAGAAGAAAGCCAGTGTTTCCCAGAGACCCAGAAAGCTCAGGTGGGAGCCCAGAAAGTCCAGATGGGCCCTTCCCATCTCAGAGAACTCCTCCTGAGATGGGACTCCAATCCTTCCTCTCTTCATATGGCATTGATTAGAACTGGGTTTCTAGGCTCTGTGTCCCTTCACAGGCCCTTTCTTCTGGACTCCATCTACCCAGCATGGCAGCTTCCTCCTCCTCCTCCTCCTCCTCCTCCTCCTCCTCCTCCTCCTCCTCCTCCTCCTCCTCCTCCTCCTCCTCCCCCCCTCTTCCACATCTTCCCCAAAGCCAGTAGTTTCTAAGACAGATTAAGCCCAGCTACCACCCTATTCCCTCACCTCTTATTTTGACTCGGACAGAAAGCCACCTAGATTTGAACCATCCGTCCCAATCCAGTAACCATCCTGAAAGTCTTATCCTTCCTGGAAGTCCCAGATCTGAGGACAGGATAGCTCAGGTTGTTGATTAGCTATTTAACGGTTAGTCAGGTGAGGACGGGGGATCATTTTCAGGATGGAGGCTTCAGCTCTAGGTTTTAGGGGAGTCAGAGACTGGTGCAGCCCAACCTCCATCCCACAGGTGGGCCCCCATTCCCAATTTCTTGGAAACTGGCCAAGGCTATTTCCTGCACCCTAGGCCTGAGCTTGCAATGTGAGCTTGGCCTGTGGGAATGAGGCCCCAAGGGCTGTGTGTGTGTGTGGGGGGGGGGGTGCTGCAGGAAGAGCAGAAGGAGAGCCAAGCTATTCCCACCCACTTTTCCCTCAAACACATCACCCATTGGTGAACCCGGGCCGCCGGTTCACAGTCTCCCTGCTTCTGGATCTCAAGCAATCTGCAGATAAACCCCCTTTAGACGAAAAAACATCAACACTAGCAAGGTTTCCTTTATGCAGGAATTATAGCTTTGGCAGCCGGTGAAAAGAGGTTCACTCCGGGCACCGATGATACCCAAAGAAGGGAAGTCCCCACCCCGGGGCGCCACCGCTTGGGACTCGACAGGACCTTTCGCCGCCGCTGTGAAAATCCCGGAAACCGTCTGCTCCCGGAGCACTGTGGAAAAGGTGACCTCAGCGCCCCGAGTCAGCAGCCCTCCCTGGCGGGCCTCGGGCAGTGGGGGGCTCCGGGCTGCAGGGGGTTCTCCGAGCCGCCTGGAAGCTGGGTGGAGAGGCCCCGGGTCGCAGAACCGTTCACCTTGCTGCTGATGCATTACCCCGCCCCCTCGGGCCCCACAGCTTCAGCTGGAGAAGGGGTTCACCTCAACGGAACCCCCTAAGCTTCAGACCTGTCTCCCCTCCAGTTACATTCTCTTGCTCGCCCTCTCGGGGATTCTGGAATCGAACCAGCGCTCGAAGGGGTCCCTGAATCATTGTGTAGATGGGTGGTTCTGGGCAGGGCAGCGTCCCGCATCTGGGGGTCTGTTGGGTGGGACTGTCCTCCAGCCCGGCCGGGTCCTACCTCTCCTCTTTGCCTGATAGCGGGTTCAATCTTACTTATCAAAACGAAGTTGGGGACAGGGATGGAGGAAGGGAGATTTCTATAGAACGGTTGCTTCCTTTCTGGGTACAGTTGGCCAAGCACCCACCTGCCGGGACCCAACACCCCATCTCCACTTGACCGACGAGACCTGGAGCTGAGTTGGGATAGCCCGTGCGCCCCAAAGTGTGCTCTGTCGTAGGAAGCTCCGCCAGCGCCCCAAGCGGGGCAGTCTCCTTGGCAGGTTCTTCTTTGAAGCGTGAACTTGGGATCCAGTGGTGCTGTCCGTGGCTGTGCTGTTCAGCTGGGGATGGGAGGGGCATCTTAACTTTCAAATGAGTAGTGCTGGGAGGAAGCCGCTTAGACCCCGCTGGGAACGCACAGTTCGGGAAGTCTGCACTCTGCGCCCTGCGCTTGTCTGGGAACCAAGATCCGAAACGTCTATGCTGCCTTCAATGAAAAAACCCTTTGAGAGAGTTAAAGAATTACCCATCCCCACGCGCGGAGGTCCCCATCTCCCGGGACTGTGAAGTCACATCGGTGGAGAAGCCCATCTCTGCGACGCTTTCTTTTATGAAAAATTCAACTTCCAGCGTAGACTTTCGTTTTGAGTCACTTCAAACATGCCGGGAGCCTGAGGGTCAAATCGCGCCTTGGATGACCTCGTTGTTAGAAATAGACTTTTCTTGTCGAATGTCAGTGCCAGATGTCAGTAATTCCAGCTACTCGGGAGGCTGAGATCTGAGCATCGTGGTTCAATGCCAGCCTGGGCAGAAAAGTCAACGAGAAGCGTAGCCAATTAACCCACCAAAAAGCTGGAAATGGGGCTGTGGCTCAACTGGTAGAGCACTGGAGGGGGGGGGGAGACCCAGGCCCTAAGTTCAAGCCCCAGGACTGGCAAGAAAAAGAGAGAGGGGGAGGTGGGAGAGAAGAAAGAAAAGAAAGAAAACGAAGGAAGGAAAGAAGGAAGGAGAGAGAGAGAGAGAGAGAGAGAGAGAGAGAGAGAGAGAGAGAGAGAGAGAGAGAGAGAGAGAGAGAATTATGTCCCTCTTCCTACAAGGGATCCTTCTTGCAGTACTTTGCAAATTGACCCTTTTGGAATTCTTTTTTTCTTCTCTCTCTCTCTCTCTCTCTCTCTCTCTCTCTCTCTCTTTCTTGTGTGCTGCATATTACTATGCCATTTCCTTTTGAAATACAAGTTGAAAACGACAGAGCCACAAATATGTAGAATCAGCCCTGCAAGAACTCGGTACTTAGTGGCCAGGATCTCCAAGAAATACTCCGAAGATTCTGTGTCCACTTCATACTCATCCCTGGGCCGCCCGGGGGCACTTTTGAAGCCACCTGGGATCTGAGTCCGTTCCTGCGATCCAACCGCCCCCAGTCCATTCCTAGGGCGCTGAGTGCCCGCTCCGTGGTGCCTGGTGATGTTGGCTGTTGTTCCTAGGTGCGATCTCACAGAATGGGTGACAGCCTAGGGGGACCTCCGCCGCAATGGCTGACTCCTATGGCGGATGCCGAACATCACAGAGTATGTTCGTTGGATCCCGGGAAGGGAAGGGGACGTCTGATCCCCGACTGTCTGCTGAGGATCCTGGGAGGCACAGAGCCGCTCTGGCCTTAGGGACGAAGAGAGGACGGCTTGTGGACCTCCACGAAGGAACCTCCTAGGACCTGGGCAGGTACCAGCCACCGGCTCGCTATCTGCCTCCTACCTGGGGCTGGCCAGAGCTTGTAAGGCTGTGGGTAACCGGTTCCGAGGCTGCTGCGGTCTGGCCTCTGCCAAGCCTCCAAAATGCAGCCTCAGCAAAGAAGAGGCCCAGGGAGGCGGCTTGTGTACTGTAGTCCCGGCGGTGGGAGGGAGGAGAGCAGGAAACGCCTAGCATCCTCCCCTCCCTCCCCATGCCCCTCCTCACTCCTTCCTTTCATTTCAATGTCTTTCTTTCTCCTGCGTTTCCCCTCCTCTTATTCTTAGTCTTCTCTTTCCTCTTCTACCTCTCACTCTCACTTTGGAGCTCCTTTCTATGTGGTTCTCTCTTTCTCTTCCAGTTTTTTTTTTCTTCGAAAGGACAAAAGTTCTAAATCAGGCACCTTGGCTTATACCTGTAATCCTTGCTGTTCAGGAGGCTGATGTCAGAGAATTATCTTCCAGAAGGAAAGTCCATGAGACTCTTATCTCCAATTAAACACACACACACACACACACACACACACACACACACACACACACACACACACACAGAGGAAATGGTGGCATAACTCATCTCTAGCCTTGAGTGAAAAGGGCAAGCAAGAGTACAAGGCCTTGAATTCAAGTCCCAGCACCGGGAGAGAAGTTTGTCAGTCTTCCCAATAGTGAGAGAAGGGGGCTTCCTATTCCCAGGCAAGCCAGCCTGGTGCCACCCTCTGCCTTTAACAACCCAGGGCTCCTGGAGGGTTCTGTAAGCTATGTGTGGGCCGGGGTCTCCTTGTACCCTGGGTATTCTGTGAGCCAACCATCATCCCGCTAAGTATTCATACTCACCTCTTTCTTTCCTGATACAGACAACCAAGGGACAACAGTGTGGCCACAAGCTTTATCTCAGAACTAAGTCAGGGGCTGGAAGTTAGGCACCAACTCTGCAGTACCTCCCATTAGGTACCTCGGGCCCTTGGGAGTAGAGGAAAGAGGGACACAATGCTTGCATCCAGACAAAGAGATGACAGAGTGAGGATAGGAGCTGGTGCCACCCCACAGTCTCTGTGCTTTTTTGGGGTCCCTCTTCCCATTTCACCTCTGTACTTCCTGCCCTATTCATTCCTGCCCTTTAGTGCAGGGATGGTCTCAGAGGCCTGACTCATAAGGGTTCCAATGTCATGTAGAGCAAGTACCCATGACCCATCTCTTCTCCTTGCTACTATCCTTGAGCAAGATCATTCCTTGTCTAGCCCCCAGTTTCCTCAAATGACAAAACAGGAGGCTTGGGTTTTTCTTGTTTTTTTTTTTTGTTTTGTTTTTTAGATGAAGCCTTTTCCTTTTCAATTTCAATAGGATCTTGATAGTAGATTAAAAAACATTTTAATGGGGCACTGGTGATTCATGCCTGTAATCCTAGCTACTCAGAAGGCTGAGATCTGGGTTTGAAGGTTTGGAAACCTAGCCTGCCATGAAAATCCATATGAGACTCTTATCGCCAATTAACCACCAGAAAACCAGAAGTACAGCTGTGGCTCAAAGTGGCAGAGCTCAGGGATAGTGCCCAGGCCCTGAGTTCAAGCCCCAATGGCTGGGCATGGGGGGTAGGAGTGGGGAGGAACGGCTTTGCAGGCTACAGAGCTTCAGTACAAGGAGAGATTGACCTTAGCCGTTTTAGTATGAAAATAACGGTAGGTCCTATGTAAATCAGTGTGAATGGCTTTGTTCCAATCAAGCTTCATTTATGAACACTAAAACTGGGATTTGATATCATTTTCACATGTCAGGAATTTTGTTTATTTGGTGGTAGTGAGGCTTGCTTTCAAGGCCTGGAGTTTGCCTAGCAAGTTCTCTACCACTTGAGTCATATCCTGGTCCCTCTTGTTCTTGTTTGTTTATTTAAGATAGAGTCTCATGCTTTTGCTGGGGCCCGCCTCCCACCAGCATCCTCCTATCTCTATTTTTCTAGTAGCTAGTCACCATGTTTGACTTTTTTAAATACTACCCCTTTCTTTTTTCTTTTTGGTGGTACTGAGGTTTGAACTTGGGGCCTAGAGCTTGTTCACCTTGCTTGATTGGCTGGTGCTCTGACATTTGATCCATGCCTCTAGGCCAGCCCTTTGCTGGCCATTTTGGAGATGGAGTCTTTTGGATCCCTTTCCCCAGGCTGGCTCCAAATTACAATTTTCTGGATTTTAGCCTATCGAGCATCTAGGATTGCAGGCATGAGCCATTGGTACTCAGTGAAATATTATTCTTATCTTGATTTTTAAAACATAATTTCATGATTATTATTAAGGTACTATACAGAGGGATTACTATTTCATAAGTCAGGTAATGAGTACAATTCTTTTTGGACAATGTCAGCCCTTTCTCTGCTTTCCCCCAGTCTCCCTTCCCATCCTTACCCACAAGTTACATAGTTTATTTTTCACATAGTATATACTGCATATCATGAGTGCATTTTCACTGTTCCTTCATTTCTGCACCTCCTTTGTCTAAAAAGACAAAATAAAACTCCCAAAGTTTTGTTTTTTAACTATTAAAATATAAAATCAATTGTTTATTGGCCTTATGAAACTAGTTCATTCCTGATCTAAAATCATTTTTTTTCTGACTTCACTAATGTATTTTATCAGGAATGTTACATTATGTATTTTTTTCTAGACATATTAAGTTAGGTAAGTATTTTCCTTCTGGTTTCTTTTTTCTAGGAAAAGACTCATTTGTCCAACAGTACGTGTGCCTTAGAAACACAGAATCAATAGGTTCCGTTCCTATTTCAATCTTCGAACTCTCAATAATTTAATTTTTTTTCTTATTGCTACTACTATGCCTAGATGCTGTGTTGAATGAGACACAACCACAGTTTTTGGGTGACCCTCACCACAGCATTTGAAGCAGAGATTGTTCCCCAGCTCTCTGCATACTTCTGGTGGCAGGATGATCTCTCCCTAAAAGACTGCTGCAAGCCTAGTGGCCTAGACCGCAACAATCACAGGCAGGCTGAAGGCCACTGCTGCTGAGCGCACGCCCTCCTAGTCCATGTCTTTTCCCATCTCCTTACAATTCTATCTAAATGCTCTCCAGCTGTTGAAATGTGGATAGGCAGGGGGAGGTGAGGGCCTGACTTTCTGGGAGTTTCCCAAGCCTTGAGCCTTTGCAGCTGCCAAGTGACAAATTTTTGCAAGGAATAGGCAAAAGGAAAGAATATGACAGAAAAACAGCTATTATAAATGTGCTGCTTGCTGAAAGTGTTTCCAGGAAATCTTGCTCAGAGGTGGGCTCAGCACCCCACCCCCGCGTGTTCCATGGTTCTTTCGCCATCTGCTGGTCACATTCTGTCATAACCAGGTTCGCCCTACAGGGCTTTAGTTTTGAAAAGAGAAATGAGACCCCAATGAACAGCATTACATGTGGAATTTTAAAATGTCCGAATTCCTGGTAGCAGAATGGAATAGTGGTAACTAGAAGGTGGGTGTAGGGAAACTGGTGACTTTCTGTTTTAAGATGAACAACTTCTGAGGATCCGTATGCATACAGCATGTTGACTATCATACATAATAGTGTATTGCATTGGGCATGGCAGAGATGCCTATAATCTCAGCACTTAGGAGGATGAGGCAGAAGGGTTTTGAGTTTGAGGCCAGCCTGGGCTACAGAGACAGACTCTCAAAAACAAAACAAAAATAACTATGAGTTCAATTAGGGTTCATTAGAGAGTTCATGTGTGTGTGTGTGTACATGTGTGTGCTAGTCAATAATGAGGCTCAGATTCAGGGCTTGTGTGCTATCCTTTGATGTCCATTGGCTTCAACCTGTGATCTTAGATCTCAGCCTCCTGAGAAGCTAGGACTTCAGATGGGAGGCACCAGCACCTGGCCCAGGCTAGTTTTGAATTCTTGATCCTCCTGTGTCAGGCTCCTGTTGTACTGGAATTACCCACATCACCAGCAGGCCTGATTGTGGTTGGTGTGTGTGTGTGTGTGTGTGTGTGTGTGTGTGTGTGTGTGTGTGTGTGTGTGTGTGTGTGTGTGTGTGTGTGTGTGTGTGTGTGTGTGTGTGTGTGTGTGTGTGTGTGTGTGTTGTGCTTGTCCTGGGGTTTGAACTCAGGGTCTGGGCTCTGTATCAGCTTTTCAATGGAAAACTAGCACTCTATCACTTGAGCCACAGCTCCACCAGCTCCACTTCTTATTTTTGGTAGGTAACTGCAGATAAAAGTCTCATGGACTTTCCTGCTTAGGATGGCTTCTAACCATGATCCTCAGATCTCAGCCTCCTGAGTCACTAGGATTATAGACATGTGATTGGCATTTTAACTCCTAATTTGTAACAGGGAAACAGAAGCACAGAGGCATGACTTCATGTGTCCTAGTGGTAGAGCTGAGTTTGAAATGGCACTCCCTCCACAGCACCATAATGGACCTGGGGCATTTGGGGGTACTTTTCCTTCTGGTTTAACACCATTGTCCCTCCAGCCTCCCATTGGTACTGAGATTCAGATCTGCCATTGCAACTGTCCCTCAGAGGGGTGTGTACGGGCAGCTTATTCTCAGTGTCTTGATCTGTCTCATCACTAGGAGCGTCTGCCTCTGTGCTGACTGGACACAGCTACAGAACCATCTCCTCTGGACATGTCTCCCTGAGGCGTCCTGAGCACTGACCACAGAGAAGCTCACATAGCAGCCCGAGATCGCTACACAGAGGCCACGGTGGTGTGCACTCACATCTGCTTGGGCTCCTATGTTCATTCTACTCTGTCCCACCACAGCTCAGTCTACACAAGGAATGTAACTCAGGTGAGGGGGAGAGGAGGGAGGAGGGGAACATGAAAGGAATGGCACCTCCTGATGGTGCAGGACACAACCCACAGGAAGGTCTACCAGAAGTTCCCTTCTGTTCTCATGCAACCAAATAGGGTGAGAAGATTCTCATCGTTTAAGCTCTGTCACCTTCCAGGTGTTCCTTTTCCAGGTGATCAGCAACATGCTAAGACAGGGAAGGAAATGAAATCCTATCTTCACACTTCCTATTTAAAAATTCACTTTAATTCAGAAATTTATTTGCCATTGTGTTTATACTGAAGAGCTGAATAAAATAACATCCTCCAACGTTTTGAGTAAGAGGATTGTGGCAGCCTGAACTGTAAGATCGCCCCCTGGTGTCCATGCCTGGCATAATACATCCTTCTGAACGTGGAGGGCTTGTCTCAGACAGGTTAACATTACTCAGATTCTGTTACTTTATATGGCAAATGTAATCACAGTCCTTAAACTCGCTGACTTTGAATTTATCTAAAGGGAGATTATCTTGGGCCTAACTCAGGGGATGAGGTTCTTCCTGAGGTCAAAGATCTTCTGCTCTGCTGGTCTTAGAGAAGTTGGCCCAGAAGCCAGGACCCCAAGAACAAGGGAGCAGATTCTTCCTGTAGTCTGAGTGAGCTTGGAAGTGGACACTTCCTCTATTGAGCTCCAGGTAAGGTCACAGAAGGGTTAACACCTTGACCACAGCCTAAGAGACCCTGAATAGAAAGCCCAGCCAGGCTGTGCCCACTCCTGGTCCAGCCAGGTAGGGCCATGCTAGTATGTCTCCTGTCTTGTCACTTCCCCTGAGGTGGGAGTGAGGCTAGCTAGTCCCCAAGGACTACCACCCCCATGACTGACCTGTGGGGGTTGCTGTGATATGGGTTAATGAACAGATTGGCTACAGTACAGGGTCACTCCCAGCTGTCAATTTTCGAGTCCAGTTTTGGCACGGTGTGAGTGTGACCTGGTGTATGCGCCCTCTGGTGGCTATCTTTTGAACAGTTCGCACCTTGCCTCTGGAGGTGGACAGCTGGAACCTAGACCATAGGTGTGTCTAGCTTCTATTTCACAAAAGTGAACTGGTGCTGGGCTTTTTTTTTTTTTTTTTTTTGGTCATTCATGGGGCTTGAACTCTGGGCCTGAGTGCAGCTCTTTAACTCAATGTTAGTACTCTACCACTTGAGCCACAGCACCACTTCCAGATTTCTGGTGGTTAATTGGGAGATGAGAGTCTCACAGACTTTCCTGCCCAGGCTCGCTTTGAACCACAATCCTCAGATCTCCACCTCCTGAGTAGCTAGGATTACAGGCGTGAGCCACCAGCACCTGGCTGGGCTTTTTTTCTTCTTTATTAAAGATCGTGTGTGTGTGTGTGTGTGTGTGTGTGTGTGTGTGTGTGTGTGTGTGTGTTGGTCCTGGAACTTGAACTCAGGGCCTGGGTGGTGCCCCTGAGCTTTTTTGTCCAAGGCAGGCACTCTTACCATTTGAGCTATAACTCCACTTCCGGCTTTTTGGTGGTTATTGGAGATAAGACTCTCACAAGCTTTCCTGCTTGGACTGGTTTTGAACCATGATCCTCAGATCCCAGCCTCTGAATAGTAAGGAGTACGGGCATGGGCCACTGGTGCTTAGCTCTATTGTCTTTAAATACACATATTTAGTAAGAACATTGCCATTTAAAGAGAAAGCGTCAATAGATGATAGGAGAGCATGGGGAAACAGCTATATATGAGGCAGCCTGGCTTCCTGCTATCCTGTTTGGTGACGTAGAATACATTATTTCTGCATGCCACAGTCTCCACCTTTCCCCAGGCTGCCACTGACCTGTGCTTCCAGAGTGACTGACCAGTGTGCATCTGGAAAGGCACCACACCCGCTGGCTGTTTGGGAAATAAGTTTGGTGGTAAGATAAGAGATTGCTGCAATTAGCACAGTGAGTCTCCCAATGCCACTTTCTCACTCCAACCCTGCAATGCTCTGGGCCCTCTGAGACACTCTGAGACACTCTGAGACTATCACCAGCATTGGAGGAGGGGGTTGCCTCATAGCAATACTTGCAGTCTTGGCTTTTCTCAGTTACCCTTGTCTGAATTCAAGTCCCAGGCCCAGTTTGAAGGGCCTTCCTCAGAACATGAAGTGAGAAGGAATGAAGTGAAGGATGGCAACAATGGTGCTTCATGGCTGGGCCAGCACCCTGGCTGAGGTGGGATACAATGCACTGCTTCTGAGCTGTCTGCAGACATCCAGAAGGTGATGGTATGCCCTGGAAACAATTTAGTAACCTAGGATGACAAATTACTTTTTGTCGGTTGTGGGGCCTGAACTCAGGGACTGGGCACTGTTCCTGAGCCTCTTTGTTCTCAAAGCTAGGGCTCTACCATTTGAGCCACAGCACCATTTCTAGTTTTTGAGTGGTTAATTGGATATAAGTGTCTTACAGGGACTTTTCTGGAAGGCTGGCTTCAAACTGCGATTCTCAGATCTCAGTCCCCCTGAGTAGCTAGGATTTCAGGCATGAGCCACCATCACCTGGCACTGAAGAATTTTTTTTTACATCCTCAGAAAAATCCAAATTCTGAAGCCTTGATATGCCAGACACTGCCATTATAGTGAATTTTTCCTGAATATTAATAGTATAATCTGTTTATCATAAGTGACAAGGCCCCTTTTCAATGAAGTATCTGCATGTTATGCCAGGCATTTCTTCTGCCTGAAATCTGCTTTATGAAACAGAAATATCTACTGGGGCTCTTTAAGGCCAGGCCAATCCCTTGTTTAAAATATTTGATGTTCCAAGAATTGGAGTCAGCCTTGTCTATAGGGAGGACTTTAGTTGTGTAGGTTTCATCATAGGACATAACCTCTGCCCTTTTAGGTATGACAAATACTACTAAAATGGAACTGGGATCAAATTCTCTTTCCTGCACTGGACTAGCTTGATCTCAATGAACTCTTGCACCAAGAACAAATAGAAAAGTTGGACAAAATATAAACGAACAGCTTTCTGACTATATTTCAGAGAGATGGGAAGCCCAGGGAGGAAAGCCTGGTGTTTGGAATATTTTCCTCTTAAGATATTTTCTAGTAGCAAATGCTAAGCAAGACAGCAGGGTCGTTCAGTCAGGGACAGTGGCCTAGGGGACAAGATAGAGAGGCACCATGACACTCCCAGCCCTAGGTGGGAAAATGGGAAGGAGATCAGCTCTCACTAGGACTAAAGCCAGCTTTAAATCAGCTCAAATTTTGGTCTGATTAAGGTTAACTGCACTGCCTGCCAGAAGTTAAACTGACTCTTTTTACTCTCTGAGACAGAAGCCAGATCTCAAAGTACCTCCTTGATTTTTAAACCACAAAATCTGGCACTTGATCAGAAATAGCCAGGCACACAAAAAGATGAGAAATGACCAATAATGTAAGACCAAAAGTAGACACAGAAATCCCAGATAGGGAATTATTATTCAGGGACTTAAAAATAATCAAGTTTCAGATTTTATATGTTCAGTATATATAAAGAGAAAATGCTTAACTTTTTTCAGAGAACTTAAATGATTAAAAACCAATCAAATGGAAATTTCAGAATTTAAATCCATAAAATAACTGAAGTTAGGAGCTCAGTAGAGGCTGGAGAGTCAGGGAAGTGATAGAATACTTGTATAAGATGTATAATGAGTTCCTAGGTGTAATACTCTGCACAAAAAAACAAAAATTCATAGGTAATTATACTACTGTCCATGAAGAAGTAAATATGAATGGGAATTGGTGATGGATATGTATGTATATGAAAGAACAAGAGAGAGAGAGAGAGAGAGAGAGAGAGAGAGAGAGAGAGAGAGAGAGAGAGAGAGAGAGAGAGAGAGAGAGATTGGAAATGGATAGCATCGAGTCTTTGTCAAAGTAATGCATTTAATTTTGCCTATCTGGGAGGACATTCCTAAAGACCAAGGGCAGAAATCCCAGAAAATAGCAAGCAGAACAATTTCTATGGCAAAGATAGGTTTGAGAAAATAGTTTGAGGTTTCCCCGTTTCTTTTATAATAGTACTGGGCTTGAACTCAGAAACCCATGCTCCCACCTGGCTCTTCTGCTCAGGGCCGAAGCTGTACAACTTGAGCATACCTCCACTTTTGACTTTTTTCCAGCTAATTGGACATAAGAGTTTCTGTTGACTTTTGTGCCTGATCTGGCTTCAAACCATAATCCTCACATCTCAGCCTCCTGAATAGCTAGGATTACAGGAGTGAACTGCTGGTGCCTTGCTTTAGCCTGTATTCTTAGAAATCAAAGATGGAAGACTTTGTACTGCACAGGAACTGGGTAGCATGTCAGGCATAAGAGTTATGTTTCTAAGCAGGGTTTAATTAATTACTAGAATAAGAGTTTCCCTGGAATCTCATATATATTTTTAATTTTTTATTTATTTTTATTTTTATCTTTTTGCTGACCCTAGGACTTAAATTCAGGGCCTGGGCACTGTCCCTGAGCCTCTCTGAGCTCAAGGCTAGTACTCTACCACTTGAGCAACAGCACCACTTCTGGCTCTTTCTGTTTATGTGTTACTGAGGAATCGAACCCAGGGCTTCATGCATGCACTCCACTACTATGCCACATTCCCAGCCCCAACATAAAATTTTTTTTCAATAAAAATCAACTTGCTCTTCAGGTCAGGACAATGTAAAACTCTTTAAAAATAATATAACAGGGCAGGTCAAGGTGGTAAATTTGAAGTTTCTGCCATTTTCATTCTAAATGAGAGCAACCTTGTATCATGGAAGAATTTAGAGTCTGATGAGAGAAAGAAGAGAGAGGAGCCAGAAACCACGAATGAGGTGACAAGAGGCAGAAAACAATCCAGACAGGAGAAAAAGCACCAAGGACTTTCTCTAGTTTCCAGCTCCCCATGAATGGGGAAGGGGAAAAATCAAAAACAGCAATGTAACATAAAATCAAACACTCCTTCCAAATGACTGCCAACTGTAGCTACAGGAAAAGCCCACATAAGCCACAAGCCTCAATCCTACTACAGGATTTCTAGGGCAGCAACTAGTCTAGTGTAAGAGACTAGGACTTGGGAAAAACATTCTATGTATCTCCATATCCTGAAGAATGACAGGGAGTCTCCCTGTCAGGGATTCTGTTGTCAGATGGAATCCCCCTACTCCCTGGAGGCACTGGGGATAAAGAACAATAATGGCTCAATGACTCACAGAACTTTTTGTTATAGATTTGAGCATAAGGTAGATAAGGTGATTGAGGAGAGGGCTGTATCAGAACGCCACAGAGAAGCAATGATTGGCAGGGACATTGTCAGCTTAAACACCAGAGCCTTGGGAAGCCTGGCTGTATTGAGTGATAGAGGCTTAGGGTTTCCTTCCTGGGTCTGGAGGCTATTATTCTCACAAACAGAGACCTGCATTGGTGACTTATAACACCTGGCAGAGGCCATCATTAGTGGCAGCTGACATTCCAAAAGGCAGCTGTTCCAGATATCTGTCAAGGAAAGAGCATGGGACCCTCTGCTGGGCTACAGAGCAGAAGCAACCATAACTGGCAGCTGGGACTCTGAACGTTGGGGCATAGTAGTTTTCTGTGGCTTCACCATCCCCAGCTAGGAGAGAACTGCATAGCCCAATGAACCTCAGTGTCCATGGCTGCCTTCTGGTTGTATGTGGTGACTGCTGAGGGAGACAGAACTTGTCACCCAATCCTCCTGCACCCCACAAGAACAATAGGAAGTTCATACTTTGTGTAATATGTCTGTTTCTTTGTTGTGGGATTGCTTGAATATTTTTTATTTATTTAACTGTGCGGAGTCCCTCCCCCCCTGTGGTATCACCCCCTTCCTCCCCCTCCCCCTGCCCCCCCACTCTGCCCCATACATAAAGATCACTTACCTTTTCACGTTTTAGTATAAGGCAAGTATCCCTTCCCATTTTCAGTTCTGCTTCTTCCTCTCTACTTTTTCTCTTAATGTCATCATAACATCTGACTTTCAGTATTCAAATAACTTAAATGATATTTTTGTCCCTTTCATAGCCCTTCTCTATGTTTTCCTTTTATCTACAGGTCAAACTGTTCACTTGCTCATATTTCTTTCTACCCCTGTTCTCCAATCCCTGATCCTTCTCCTGTCCCAAATCCTTCCTCATTACCTATATTCCTATCAAATATCCAGATTGCCTGAACATAATTTATTTTTCTTCTGTGTTTTTGTTTCATGTTACTTGTTTTTAGTTTTGGCTGTTTTCTTTCTCCTCTTTATTTTTTGGTGCTTGCGTGCGTGCATGCGTGCGTGTGTGTGTGTATGTGTGTGTGTATTACCTATTCAATTATCTTCATTTCACTTCTTTGCTCCATACTCAGAACATATTAGCTAGATTTTTTTCCTTATTGCCTTGTTCTACTTTATCATAAATGGTTTTTATTATACTTGGTCTCCAACCATTTTCTCCCTTGCATACTAAATACCTACTATTATTTGTTAGTATTGCCTTCACTATCTTCTGTGTATTATCACCCTGGTTAACTAAGGTCTAAGTAGATTACAAAGATACACATCTTTGCTCCTATATTCATCTAAAGCTATTAGAGTAGTAGGGGACATTATTCTTCATTAGGGAATTCTATAAATACAAGGGTGTGGTTTATCAACTCCAATGGTTTATCAACTCCATACTCTGAGTGGAAAAGAGAGGTCTCGATGCCATGTTTGGAGTAATGAAATGTGATGATTTGAAAGCTAAGCCATACTCTCCAATCTAAGTGACTTGAATACACATCACAATCCAGGCATTGACCAGTCTTAAGTAAACTGTGAGAAATCACCAATTAAACGGACACAGGAGATTGAAATCTCCACCAAATCTTGTCCCCAGATGCATAATTACCAGAAAAAAAGGAGGCAATTAGTGAATAAAGAAGGCAGCATGTTTCACTGAAAAGCCAATAGCTCTGCAATAAAGGGTTTAAGTGATAGTAATAAGCAAGAAAGTTCAAACAAAGAGCTCAATAAAATAATGACAAGAAGCCAGCACCAGTGGCTCATGCCTGTAATATTAGCTACTCAAGAGGCGGAGATTTGAAGATTGCAGTTCAAAAGTAGGCAGAAAAGTCCATGAGACTCTTATCTCCAATTAATCACCCCCCCCATATACACCAAAAAAAAAAAAAAAAGCTGGAAGTGGAGCTGTGGCCCAAGCAATACAGTACTAGCCCTGTACAAAACCTTTCAGGGAGCTAGGCACTAGCTACTAAGGAGGCTGAGATCTGAGGGTCATGGTTCAAGGCCAACCCAGGCAGTAAAGTCCATGAGACTCTTAGCTCCAATTAGCCACCAGAAAACTGGAAGTAGCACTGTGTATCAAAGATGTAAAATGCTGGCCTTAAGCAAAAGAGCTCAGGGACAGTACCAAAGTCCTGAGTTCAAGCCCCAGGACCAATAGAAAACAAATAAACAAACAAACCTCTTCAGGGACATTGCCCAGGCCCTGGGTTTAAGCCCCAAGATCAGCACCAAAAAATAGATATATATTATAGGGAAATATATAACATATATTATACAGCATATAATATATGTAATATATAATAAACATATACATATAGCACAACATATAGATGTTATATAATTATATTAATCACATTATTAATTATGTATTAATTAATGAATATTAATAGATCAGTTTATATAATATACAATGTATTATATGTAATTGTTAATATATCACATGTATTATATCAATTAACATATTAATTAATTCAACTAATAGTGAATATTATCTTAACTTCCCAATTCAATGGCACAAAATAGCAAGTTGGATTAAAAAGCAATGTACAACCATTTGTTGCCTAAAAGAAACTCATCTCATTGATAAAGACAAATAGAGGCTTAGGGGGAAAGACCGTCCAAGCAAATGAGCCCCTAAAACAGGAGCAGTTATAGTTATATTTGATAAAATAAACTTCAAACTAAAATAATCAGAAGAGACAAAGAAGTGTGTTCCATATTAATAGAGCTAAAGGTCCATCAAAAAGAAACTACAGTTGTTAATATATATGCCCCAAATAAGGGGCATTAAACAAATACTTCTGGACTTACAAATACTGATAAGACCCTGGAAAAATAATAGTGGGAGACTTGAATATCCCACTCTCACCAATAAAAAGAGCATCCAAACAAAATAATCAACGAGAGAACTTTGAACTAAATGGAATCATAGACTAAATTGAATTAAATGACACCCATACAATATATCATTCGGCAGCTGTATAATACACATTCTTCTCAGAAGCCCATGAAACTTTCTCCAAAAACTATCATATTTTAGGACATAAAGCAAGTCTTAGCAAATACAAGAATATATCCCCTGTATTCTATCTGACTATAATGTAATTAAATTAGAATTTAACAGCAAAAGAAATTGCAGAAAATATTTAAAAACAGAGACTGAACAGCACACTGTTGAATAATGAATGGGTCCCTGAAGAAATAATGGGAGGAAATAAAAAGTTCCTGGAATCAAATGAAAATGCAAACACAACCTTCCAGAATATTTGGGATATGGCAAAGGAAGTGCTAAGAAGAAAATTTACAGGTTTGAATTCCTACATCCAAAAGATCAGAAAGTGCTCAAATGAAAAACCTGATGATATACTTAAGTATCTAGAAAAACAAGAACAAACCAAACTCAAAATAAACAGGTGGAAGAAAATAGTAAAGATAAGGGCAAACATTAATGAGACAGACACTTAAAAACTACAAATAATCAATAAAAACACAAAGTTGATTCTTTGAAAAATTAAATAACTATTAATCCCCTAGTTAATTTGACCAAAAGGAGATAATAGATTCAAATTAATTAAATAAGAATTTCACAATTACTAATGAAATCCAAAGGAACATGAAGGAATACTTTGAAAACTTATACTCAGATAAGATGAAAACCTAGAAGTCAATAAATTCCTAGACACAATTGACCTACCAAAATTGAAACAAGAAGCTATAAATGACTTACATAGATGTACAACAAGCAATGAGATTGAAGCACTTTTAAAGAGCCTCCTAACAAAGAATAGCCAAGGACCACATGGATTTACTGCTAAATTCCATCAGATGTTTAAAGAACTAACACCAGTAATACTCAAACTGTTCCATGAAATAGAAAAGGGAAAGAATGCTAATGAACTCATTCTATGAAGTCAGTATTAGACTTATTCTAAAAGCAGACAAGAGAAAACAACACCAAAAGAGAAATGACCAATCTCTTTCATGAACATTGATGTGAACATTCTCAATAAATGTCTTGCATATTGAAGACAACAACAAATACATATCATACAGCAAGATCGAGCTGGTTTCATCTCATCAATGCACAGATAGATTAACATACATGGAACAATAAATATAATACATCATATAGGCAGGCCAAGAACAAAAACCATATGATATCTCAATTAATGCCAAGAAAGCCCTTGACAAAATTCAACATGCTTTCATGATGAGCTCTCTGAGGAACCTAGGAATTGAAAGAATGTGCCTTGACTTAATAAAGGCTATCAATGGGGGGAGGGGGGAGGCAGGGAAGGGAAGTGAAGGGTAAACAAAGGAGGAGGCTGCAATGCTTGGTAAGAAATGTATGCATTATTCTGCCCATGTAATTGTAGCCCCTCTGTACAATATGTTCTCAAATAAAATAAAATACAATTTAAAAATAAAAAAAAAAAAAAAAAAAAAAAAAAAGAATAATGAAATGGGTGACATTGATTAAGATGCATTGTATTCACAAAGTGACATGTTGAACTGAAACTCCTTTGGACAACTACTTAAAGTAAAACATAACAAAATTTAAAAGACAAGAATAAATGACAGTAAGTGATGTCCATGGGTAAAAAAAAAAAAAAAAAAAAAAAAAAAAAATAAAGGCTATCAAAATGACAAACATACAGCCTACTCTATATTAAATGGGGAAAACCGAATTCTTTTTCCTTAAAGTCAGGAATAATAGAGGTGTCCACTCCTCATTTTTATTCAATATGGTACTAGAATTCCTAGCTAGAACAATAAGGCAGGAGAAAGAAATAATAAGGATTCAAATAGGGAAGGAATAAGTCAAATTATCCTATTCATAGATATTATTCTATATGTAACAGACCATGCAGACTCTATCACAAACTTCTAGAATTGATAAATACTTTCAGAAATAGCATTTTTGAGAATGGTCGTGCTTCCAAAAACAATGTATAGATTAGTTAAATACCTATAAAATTCTCAATGTCGATTTGCTTTAACTTCATCTATAGACTCATTACTCTGCCAATAAAAAGTCCAAGGAGGTGTTATGAAGAAATTGCAAGCTGATTAAAAAATTTATAATTAGAAGCAAATGCCAACCATAAACCTTGTGAAGAAATGAATATTACTAGGTATAAAGAGTTGGCTTAAAGTTACAATAGTAGAGACTGAGCTATTGGCATAGGGATAGTCATATAAATCAATAAAACAGAACAGAACATACATGGACATGTCAGCTCAATGGAGGAAAAGATACTCATTTAAATAAATCATTCTAGAATAAATGGATACCCACACAGGATCAAGTAAACCTCAATTTTCTATCACATCATATACACAAGTAACTCTATGTGGATGGTATTTCTAAATATAAAAAGCTAAAATGCTAAGACTGCTAGAACATGTGTCACCACATTTTTCTGTAAAAGAGAAGACAGGAAATATTTCGTGCTTTGCAGACCATAGGGTCCCTGTGGTAACCACTCAGTTCTCCACCATAGCATTAATGAGCCATAAATAAGCAACAAATGAACATGGCTGTATTCTAACAAAATTGTGTTCCCTGAATGGGTGTAATTTCAAGACAACTTTGTTTTCTGACTGTAGACTATAATTTTCAGCTCCTCATTGTTCTGCAAGAAACAAAGAGAAAATATTTCTGGCTTTGGATTAGGTATAGATGTTTATATTTAACAGAACAGTAGAGTTATAAAAGAAAACACTGATGCATTAATCTATATCAAAATAAAAACTTCTGCCTTTCAAAACAAAATTGAAAAGTAAGTCATGAGCAGGGAGAAACATTTGAAATACTGTAGTTTTTCAGTATTTGCAGAGAACTAGTTCCAGGACCTTCCCACCCCACTGCTATGGATACCAAAATTCACAGATGTTCAAGTCATCTATATAAAGTGCTATGGAATTTATATATAACTTCTAGTATACTTTAAATCATCTCTCAATTATTTATAATACAATACAATATAAATGCTAAGTAAATAGTTGTTATACTGTACTGTTTAGGAAATGAACAGTACAGTAGGAAAAAGTCTGTACATTCATTGCATTGTTTTCCAGTTCTGTGTCTGTGTGTGTGGGGGGGTACTGGGGCTTAAATTGAGGACCTTGGATTTTTTATTCACAACTGGTACTCTATCACCGGAGCCATGTCTTCAGTTCTGGCTTTTGGATGGTTACTTGGAGATAAAAGAGTTTTGAAGGTTATGTCTGTCTGAGCTGGCTGTCAACCCATGATCTTCAGCTCTCAGCCTTCTGAGTAGCTAGGATTAAGGTGTGAGCTACTGGAACTCAGCTCCAAATATCATTGATCCATTGTTGGTTGAATTTGTGGATGGGGAAACCATGAATGTAGAATGCTGAACATACCCACACACACCAACCCCCCACACTCCTGAGACCATGCAACAGGAGCAAAAATGAGAGATAAAGGATACATTAGTACCAGAAAGAGACACTCCCTTCTTCTGGCAATGTCTTCCCAGCACCCTTGATTTACAAAGTTAACAAACATCATATTCAGCATAAAAAACAAATGCCCAAAGAGTTCACGCAGACATTAAAGGATAAGTTTGAGCTAAGAAATAATAAAATTAGTAATTGTCACCAACCCATTCCTTTAGTCTGGGTATCAAGAGGTAGAAACAGGTATGCCTCTTCTTACTGTTCCTCCAAGTAAAAAACAATCATCAACGATTGTTTCCTGTCCCAGTTTTAGCCTGTGCCATATTTAAGCTTCTAGGCTTAAATACTGAGAACAAGCTTACTGTCATATTTTCTTTGCTGTGAAATTATTTTGATCAGACAAAATGCTATGAGGGAGGGCATGACAAAGTATTCAGTGAGCTTATGGCACTATGTATAAGGAAAGTAAATTCATTGCCAGAATATGTAATTAATCCCATAAGGACAAGTCTGTGCTCACTGGCTTAGCAAAGGTCTGAGGTGACTAAGTGTGGTGGCTCACTCCTGTAATCCCAGCTACTTGGGAGGTGAAGATCAGGAAGATTATTGCTCAAAGCCATGTTAGGATACAAAGTTGGCAATCAATAAGCTAGGCATGATGGTGCTTGCATGTAATCTTAGCTACACAGGAGGCTGTAAATAGGAAGATTATAGTCTGAGGGTAGCCCTAGACTCCCTCATCGCCCCCCAAAAAATAAGTAAGGCAAAAAAAGGCTGAAGGTCTTATTCAAGATGTAGAGCACCTTCCTTGTAAGCAGAAAGTCCTGAGTTCAAACCTCAGAACTGCAACCTCCAAAAAAAGACATCTGATGCAATCAACCACCAATGAAAGTCATGTTCTATATTTTGTCTTATTTTCACTAAAAGATTGTGTATTCACTAGTAGCATTTGCCAGGCCAGACTTGGTAAGGGAATGTCTGAGTTACTAAGCCCATCAGTAGCCTCCATTTCCTTCACCATAGCAACCTTGTTTATGGGCTCACTGAGCAAGCACTGAGATGCTTTGGGGAAAGGGCTGCCTAAGATCTGTAGGGCAAGCCATTTTATCTTGGTTACAAGCCTAGTAAGAAGTGAATGTCCTTTGGTGGACATTCACATGTATCCTCATGTTATGTGCATAGTCAGAGGTCCATCCCCATGCCTTTTCCCTCATCTTAGTTATTATCTCTCAAGTCCCTGACCTGCCAGCCAAATCATTACTAATTGATCATGAATCCACAATTTGTATTTCTGGTCAAATTTATATTCATATTTCATCCATATTTGTATTCATATTCTGTCTCTTCTCTCCTGGATAAATATATACTCATTTCATTCATATTCATATTTTCTTCCCTTCCCTCCCCTCCACTCCCCTCTCCTCTCTTTTCTCTATCTTCATAATTAAGTTTACTTCTCTATTTCCTGGGAGATTATTTCCTTTATGGCTGTCCTTCATGGTCACCTGTGGGTGGGACTATAGTGCTGCAGCTATTTCACTTTTGAGCACCAAACTCAGCTTGAATTCTTCCTCATTTAATTGGTTGTAAGGAACACATGGGAGGCTAACAGCATTGAAGTGTTTAAGCTACCTGCTATCCCACTGTGCCTTTCAGAACTGAACTTAGCCTCTTAATATACCACTTCCACTTGATGACAGATTGCTGCCAAAATTTATGATTAAATAGGTCAGGTAACACTATTTTCACTATAGAAAGCTCAGGTCACATGGTCACCTTACACTCCATGGTTAGGCATTCAGTCTCTATAGAGGTCCCAGCAGCAAATAGAAGCTGTTTCTCACAAAGGGAACAATTATTTGCAGAAGAGGATACAGACTAATTTCCCAACTCCACGGCCCAACATTGACTCTCCTATTGATGCCTGGGAGACTCCACAGAGAAATTCTATTTGACACACATTGAAATTATCATAGGCTCTCCTGGATCAAAGGACTGAGGGGTAGATATGACTTCTTCCATTTTCATTCCTTTTACATTGCCAACTCAACAAGAATGCTAGTATCTGTTTTCAGAGAAGAGTTTTCTCTCCCCGTTTCTGTACAGAATATATACTTTCCCCAACCCCCAGCTCCAAGTCCTGGAACACTAGGAAAATGTTCTGCTTTTACTGCCCTTATCCAGTCTCTTTTAACTGACTACTTCAAAGAGTCTTTCCCATATTAATTGGGTAATGAATTAATCAACAAAGTTGCTGGCTTTGATTTCTGGAATATGGTGAGAAATGACATTTTTCAAAGTTTAAAAATATACTCCCCAGCCCGAACTGCAGGGCTACAGAAGGTATTTTCCTGCTAAGCTGGATCAGAGTTTAATGGGGTGGAGGATGCACCTAATAAGTCAGAAGACCAAGATGATCACCTGCATCACCCGGCTCTGTCACTTACCAGCTGCCTGAACTTTGATGCCTATTCCCTAAGTCTTGTCTATAAAAGAGACAAAAGTCTACTCAATCTATAATACCACTAAATTTAGATATAATTAAAACTGTGTATGTAAAAGCACATATAATCCTCTTCCCAGGATGGGCACCTACCTCAGGTTAGGGTCTAGAGTATGGGAGGTGGCTTCCCAGAAGAAGTAATAACTAACAGGAATAATAAAGAATGAGGAATCCAGGTGCTGATAGCTCATCCTAGCTACTCAGGGGGCTGAGATCTGAGGCTCATGGTTTGAAGCCATCCTAGGCAGGAAATGTCTGGGAGATTCTTATCGCCAATTAACCACAAAAAAGCTAGAAGTGGAGCTCAAGTGGTAGAGTGCTAGCCTTGAACAGAAGAGCTCAGGGACAGCACGCAGGCCCCAAGTCTAAAGGTAAGAGAGGGCTTGGCTTATCTAACAAAGAAATCAACATTTGAGCAAAAGTAAATCTATGATTTGATGATCTCAAAGATATGAATGAAAAAAATAACTGCAGTTCTCAAGAGGTTTCCAACTTTCAACTGATAACATTCCTTACTAGTTTCTAAAGGTAAAGTGGTCCAGAAGGCCCTCCATGATACAGGCCTGGTCACCAACTAAGTTAATATATAACTTAGTATATGAAACAGGTAGGCCTTTCTTCCTACTGAGTCTTAGTATCTTCATCTGTAAAAAATAAAAATTGAAAGAGATTGAGGTTAGACTTCAAAATTAGAATTCCAGGATTCTAGGGGGTTCTCAATGATGTGAATGGGGATCAGAATTTTGAAAACCCAACCGAAGAAAAGCAGTGAGGAGTTCCAAGCCACTTCTCAGTGTCCCAACTGGCAAAATGGAAGTTGAAGACTTCATTATGTTGTAAAACAGATGGTTCTGCCAACAGACTGCCAGCTCTGGATGAAGAGAAGCCTTAATCCTAGTATAAGGATATGTGAGGCAATGATTACTCCAGTGTGGGAGGCTAGCAAGATGGCAACTTGAGAGCATGCTTATTCTTTTTTACTCAGGGTCTCTCACTTGTGCTCAACTTTTTGCTCAAACCTGGCACTCTACCACTTGAGTCATGCCTCCAGTTTCAGCTTTTTAGTAGTTAATTAGGGATAATAGTCTCTGCCCAGTCTGGCTTTGAGTCACAATTCTCAGATCTGTCTCCTAAGTAGCACGAGCCACTAGAACCCAGCTAAAAGTACCTAGTCTGGAAGAAGACTTATGCTAAGGGACTAGGAATAAGGAACAATCAAGGCTGAAGGAGTCAGAGAAAACTTTGCCATAGAATGTGGTTTTTCGACAGTCATAAGAGGTGGAAAGCTACAATGGCAGCTTAGTTTCCCAAGGCCAGGGCTTGGTAATGCCTGGTATACGGGGTGACAGGGCCTTAAGACTCCTTGTCAAGTCATATAGTAGAGGTATTGGCATGGCAGCTATCTTTGCCCACAGAAGAGTGCAGCTGTGATTCAAAACACTCAGCAGAGGTGCCATGAAAGGCAGCTGAGATGCTTGAACTCCCCCACAGGAAACCACAGGGAAAGCTCTCTGTGTTATAGGCCCAAATTACAATCTTCTAAATGAGACCCCAACTGCCTTGAAAATAAGAACAACAAATGACAAACAGGACTATCAAAATTTAAAAGTTCCTACACAGCAAAAAAAAAAAAAAAAAAGATTACCAGAACCAAGAGACAATTTATAGAATGGGAGAAAGTTTTCACCAGCTCTTCAACAGATAAAGGATTATCACTCAGAATATGCAGAGAGCTAAAACAAATAAATAAAGTAAAATACCTGAACAGAAAAAGAACAAATAACCCAACTAAAACTTAGGCAAACAAACTGAAAAGATAACTTTTAGAGAATGAATATAAATGGCTAATAGGTGCACAAAGAAATGTTCAACATCCTTAGCCATAAAGGAAATATAAATCAAAACTATACTATGGTTCTATCTCACCATAGTCAGGGTGGCAATCATCAAGTCAACAAACAATAAATATTGATGAGGATGTGGGGAGGGCTAGGAATCCTCACATATTGTGATGGAAATGTAAACTAGTACAACCACTGTGAAAATCACTATGGACTTACTCCAGAAAACTAAAAATAGAACTATGTTATCACCCCATCATACCACTCTCAGTCATATATCTGAAGGAGTGTAAATCAATATACAAGAAAGATATTTTCATATCTGTATCTATTGAAGTGTCGTTCATAATAGTCTAACTATGGAATCAGCTGAGATACCCAACAAAAGATGAATGGATAAAGAAGATATGATAATATAGTCGATATTATACAGTCATAAAGAAAAAAAAATGAAATCTATTTCATTTACTGCAAAATGTATAGAACTGGAGATAATGTTGAATAACATAAGTCAAGATGAAAAAGCCAAATGTTCTCACTCACTTGAAACTAGACATACAAGACATACATATGTACTTATGTATAGATACATATACAAACATATGCATACATGTACACACCTACATATATACATATGTAGGTGTATATGTGTATACACACAAGTATATACATATATACACATTTATATATGTGTATATACATACACATATATGTATATATACTCTTATCCCTGATTAATTATCTCCTTGGATCAAGTGGTAGAGAGCTATCCTTTAACACAAAAGCTCAGGGTTAGCATCCAGTCAAAGTTCAAGCCCCAAGACTTGGACCTACATATATACATACATACATATAAAATATATCTATAGATATATACATAGATATATAAATCTTTTATCTGTTGAAGAGCTGGTGAAGATTTTCTCCCATTCTATGAATTGCCTCTTGGTTCTGATATATATGTATATATATATATATAGTATATATAGTATGCACTATATATAATGTGTATATATACACTATATAGTATATACTACCTACTATACACTATATATGTATGTATATATTTGTGTGTGTATATATATAGAGAGAGAAGAGTGTGTATATATATATATATATATATACACACTCTATATATGTATATAACTGCTGGAAGTAGAACTGTGGTTCAAATGGTACATGGCCAGCCTTGAGCAAAAAAACTACAGTACAGTGCCCAGGCCTGAGTCCAAGCCTAGTACCAGCACACCCTGAGTCCAAGCCTAGTACCAGCACACACACACACACACACACACACACACACAAACACACACACAGAGTCTAAAAAATGAATGAATTTATACTGAGTACCCACTTACCAGGCTCTTTTCCTTAATAGTCACTTCATAAGCCAGGTGTTGTTATACTTACTCCATCACTTTCATTTTCAGATGACAAAATAGTCCCATAGAGGAAAATTGACTTTTCTAAAGCGGAGCTGGAATTTGGCAATGTTTAATAAGATTTTACAAACCCAAATTTATATGATTTTACAAACCCTAATTTATATGCTTTTAAAAAGAATTATATCAACATCATAATGTAACCACGATAATCTAGTTAGGATAAAAAGAAAAAAGAAGTACATTTTTGTTTGACAGATACCTTTCCAAATATGAAAATATGAATTCACGGCGAGGGGATAATCAAGGGTATTTTGTGAAGCTCTCTCTCCCCCCCCCAACTTTTTTTTTATTGCTGGTATTGGAGTTTGAAACCAGCCCTGAGCACTGCTCAAGGCTAGTGCTCTACCACTTGAGCCACAGTTCCTCTTCTGGCTTTTTGGTGCTTACTTGGACATAGAGTCTAATGGACTTTTCTGCCCAGGCTGGCTTTGAACCATGATCCTCAGACCTCTGCCTCCTGAGTAGGTAGGATTACAGGTGTAAACCACTGATGCTCAGGTTGAATAGCTGTTTCCTAATGCAAGGACCTTCCAACTCAAAAACTTTTTACCAAAATTGTAAAAAAACAAAAACAAAAACAAAAGAAACAAAAAACAAAAGAAAATTGAAAGAACTATACAACTGAGGGGAGAGGGAGGGAAAGGAAAAACTGGAAGAAAGTGAGGGAAGAGGTGACACTGTTCAAAAAGAAATGTACTCATGTCTTATGTAACTGTAATCCCTCTACGTCACATTTACAATTAAAATAAAAAAAATGGAACTCGTTGATACAATATGTGTGTTGATAGCCAGGTGCCACAAGATGGCACAATTCTCAGTAAAGAAATGAGGTTGGTCCAAGTCTGTCTCCAATTAAAATATTCTTGTTCTTTTAGAAATAGTCTTGGTTCTTTAATTTTATAACAACTAGTTACATGAATGTAGTTAATCCTTTGTCCTGGAATCTCTCTCATCCTTTCCTCTCTTTGTCCCCATACTCATATTCACCATAAGTATAATATTATTTCCTTAGAGGATCTCAACTCTGTAGACTGTCTACTAAGCATATACTACCCGAGTATATTCTCCTTAGCCATCATAATATTCTATACCAATGAAATATCTAACTTCAAAATCTTAAATTTCATGTTAGGGCAGTGAGCCATATTGATTTATATATATATATATATATATATCTGTAGTTCTAACCTACAGGTCAGACCAGTGTGTAAGTCATAGCAGGTATTCAGTACTTGTTGTTCAATGACTGAATTAATAATAGACTCCATCATAGAACAGTAGCTAACCTCTAAGGTTCCTAAGACTTTAGGGAGAAATTTTTCTTCCTACAAAAAGTATGTAAAAGACTAATGTACAACTACCAATGAAGTATTTTATTAGGAGTTGGTCCTAAGGCTTGAACCCAGGGAGGCTGGCCCTCCATTACTTGTGCCACACTTTCAGTTCCAGCCTTTTGCTGATTAACTGGAGTTAAAAGTCTCAGGAATTTGATTGCTCAGCTGGCTTTGAACAACGACCTTCAGATTTCAGACTCCTCAGTAGCTAGTATTAGACAGTCACGAGTCACTGGTGCTTGGCATCTGGCAGCTGCTTTTGATCAGCTGGATAACTTTTGTTAGAAACAGGATTTGAAACATGGCATTCTTGTGATGTGGGAAAAGCTTGAGCACAACCTACTAGGAAGGTTTTGATATAATGGCTTTAAAAATTGCATGCTGGTTTCAACTTATTTCAAATTAAATTTAATTCAACATTGAGTGCTTGCTGTGTAGAAGCTGCTGAGTGCCTTAGGTGATATCAGGATGAGAACAGAGCCACCATCCTTTAGGACCTTGCAACTCAGTAATTATCTTTGTGTGTGGGTGGGGGTGGGGGTGGGTGGGCAGTACTGGGGCTTGAGCTCAGGGCCTGGCTCTTATGCCTTAGCTTTTTCACTCAAGGCTGGCCCTCTACCAATTGAGCCAAAACTCTACTTCCAACTTTTTAAATGGTTAATTGGAGATAAAAATCTCATGGATTTTCCTGCCTGGTCTGGCTTTGAACCATGATCCTCAGATCTCGCCCAGCCTCCTAAGTAGCTAGGAGTATAGGCTTGTCTACAATTTAGTAATTCTTATTTCAGCACCATGATTCTACAATCCACATTAAGTTTATATTTTGAACAAATGATTATTAATCCTCAGTGGAGATTAGCAGGATCTTGTGTTGGGTCTGGCAGGTAACATCAGTTGGTAAGGACTGAAAGGGTATAGGTGTTATTTATTTTTCTAAGATTCTAACTCCAGAAAGTAAAGTTCAATAATACTAGTCTTCACAGGGGACTCACACGGGATTAAAGAATGAATGGATATGGATGGTGGAGTTTTGAGATCTCCAATACTTGTATTAAGCACAGAGATGTCTGGTTTGGCAACTCTTTTTCTCACTTCAAAACTCCAAATGCTCCAGCAATAAGCTATTTACCAACATTTATCAACCCATTTACTGAGTGCCCTTCCTAGGGTTTAAAATCAGCAATTACAATCTGCACCGCCTTCCCACATGCAGTTGTCTGTTTGGGCTGCTCTAGCACTAATAGCCTGGCAAACACTTTCATTTTGAAACCCAGGCCAAGCCTTAGTCCTCCAACTTCTGGGCTTCGGTGATCAGTCTGAAGTCTTTGTATGTTTATAAGGACACTGTCCCTACACTGAGGGCAGGTGCAGTGTTATATTCCTACAGTATTTCAGAGCTCCAGCACAGGACTCAGGACCATGAAGTACATCACTCCCCCCATATGTTCCCTATGCTTCCCATAGTTAAACTAGAAGCCATCTGGAATAAGAAGTCAGAAATTCCTTTTTCACCCCCTGCCAGTCCTGGAGTTTAAACTCAACTCCTGAGCTCTGACCCTGATCTTTTTTGCTCAAGGCTAGTGCTCTACTACTTGAGCACAGTTCCAATTCTGGCTTTTTTGGTAGCTAATTGGAGATGAGTCTCATGGGCCTTTATGCTTAGACTGGCTTTGAAATGTAATCCTTAGATCTCAGCCTCCTGAGTAGCTAAGATTACAAGCATGAGCCACCAGCACCCAGCATAAGAACTTCAAATCTTCCCAACACACCCAGAGTGAAGGCCTTAAAACAGTAGCCGTGTGTGTGTGTGTGTGTGTGTGTGTGTGTGTGTGTGTGTGTGTGTGTGTGTGTGTGTGTGTGTGTGTGTGTGTGTGTGTGTGTGTGTGTGTGTGTGTGTGCGTGCGCGCCCAGTCCTGCAGCTTGAATACAGAGCCTAAGCACTGTCCCTGAGATTTTTTTGCTCAAGGCTAAGCTACATTTCCACTTCTGGCTTTCTGGTAGTTAACTGAAGATGAGAATCGTATGGACTTTCCTGCCTGAACTGGCTTTGAACTTCTATCCTCAGATCTCAGCCTCATAAGTAGCTAGGATTACAGTAGGGAGCCATTGGTGCCCAGACAACACCTTACTTTTCAGGATGAACTTTATCCTATAATATCCCAAGAGGCCATCAGTTGACTTTATTAGGTTGCATACCATTGCATTTGTGTATAATATTCTCAAGAATGAAATGCTTCAGGTTGTCTTCTTTCAATACTTATGAAAGCACTATTTTAAGAATCTTACAAGTGGACATCGGTGGCTCATGCCTATAATTCTAATTACTCAGATGGCCAAGATCTGAGGATCACAATTCACAATTCAAGCCAGCAAAGGCAGGAAATTTGTGAGATTCTTATTTCCAATTAACCAGCAAAAAGCTCAAAGTGGAGATGTGGGAGATGTGCCTCCAGTGGTAAAGCACCAACCTTCAGTGAAGAAATCTAGGCCAAGAGCATGAGACCCTGAGTTCAAGCCCCAGTACTGGCACAAAAAAAAAATCATAGCATCTTCTAATCTGGGAAATACATTAAAATTATATCTAACCCTATTTCAAATTAAAATTTAGATCAGTAGAGGTAAAAAGACTTACTCCCAATCTCAAGATTTAACAAGAAAAGCAAGGTATATTATTTTTTATTGCTGAATGAGGCTTAAAATACTACCCATTTATGAGCTCAGAGTTCACAGCAGCTCACAAGTTCAGCATAGACAGCATGGCTGGGTTCTCTGCTCAGGGTCTCAAGATGTCAGAAGGCTTTCTCATCTGGAGGCTCAGGGGAAGGACTCACTCCCAAGCTGCATTCAGTTCCTTCCGCTCTTGTTATTTAAATTGCTTGATTTCTGGTGCTACTACCAGCCAGAGAGCTCTTTGCTTTTAAATGTCTCATGTGATCAGCTCAATTCAATCTCTTTCTTAACATCAACTGTACCATATAACATTGAATGTCACAAAATGGTAGTAAATTTCTGCACACTCAACAGTCCCAAGGATTGCATGGACTGTGTACATGGGTGAGAGAGGGTGGATGACAGAACCCTGACTCTCACATAGGGACTTTAAAATCATTCAGACATGGATTTGGTATTAGCTTTACCTCTTGCCTCTGCAATTAGGCAAATCACATTTCACTAAACCTGTATTTCTTCATCTATGGAAGGAAGACAATAAAGAAATCCACAGGGTTTTTGCCAAGTGTTGATAAGATGGATAAAAGAGCAGTTTTAAGATACAAAGCACTCTCTGGCAGGATCTAGTTGAAGTAATGTGTTACAAGTATGAATGGCACCAACAGACATAAGGCTTTTTAAAGTTAGTTCTCTTAGTTTTCCAGTGCTGAGCGTGGACCCCAGGGCCACATGTGCATGCCAGGAGGCATGTGCTCTGCCACTGAGCAACACCCGTGAGGATACCAGTCTCTCTCTAAAAAGACTCTCTTCAGATGTGATGAAATCAGGGATGCCTCTCCTGCAGTGTGAACTACACTTCCTTTAGTCGTAGTAAGATAGGAGCTGGGATCAGGGTTACAAATGCCTTTTATTGTCTGTCCAAGGTAATGCTTAGCCACTTAAGGATCTATCTGGGGCAGCTTTTAGGCCTCAGCCAAAGATGGGATTTCTCTAAGTGACCGCCACTCCCTGACCACCAAGCTGGCATGGCTCACCTTGTGTAGAGTGATGATCCACCAGAGAAGGACAGTCCTGTAGACAGAGCAAGGCAGGGATGGATAACTAGACCAAGGTTTTGAAACAGGCACAGCTTATCTACCCCTCACACTTCTGAAATCTTCTTTGGGCAGAAGTTGTGACTTATAACACTAATAATATCCCTTAATTTAGAACATCAAGGGAGAAAGACTCCCTTTGGTCTGAAGGAAGCACTGAAAGCCTGCCCGCCCGCCCAAGCATTTGCAGGAGCGCCACTTTTCTTTTTCTGTGCAGCTTAGTTTCTGAGAAGGGAGCTCACAGACTTGGATGTCACTTAGTTAAGAAGGACTATGTTACAGGCAACTTAAAGCTGCTTTTTCTGGCTTGTTAATTAACTAAAAACTGGATACTCAACCACTCCAATCTGCATCTGTGCGCTGTGATTTGAGACACTCTCTGATGACGCAGTGACTTTACAATTACCCAGGAAGAACCAGACTCATTTATAAACAGCTTGTGACAAAAGGCAAACTGCCACACAGACAAGCTACACTTGTCTCATCATCTTGAAGAGAATAGCCAAAGCTATAGACCACCTACCAGGCCTTCAGAGTCAAAGACTGAGCTAATGGTCAACCAGGTCACCTACCTGTGACTTGGAACTGTTTCAACTGTGCATACCTTTCTCACCACCAGCCTCCAATGCTCCCTATTTAACCTGAAGCTGATGTCTATACCTTAAAAACAGGTGAAGATATACTAAAGCGCTGTCTTCCCATGATTGTCACGTAATGTCCTTTTTTTGTCCTTTATCATGTCTCTTTATTTGCCATGTGGGGGGTGAGTGGCTGGACCAAACTTGGGACTCCTAAACTTTTGGAGTTGGGCCTAAAAACCAAGTTTCAGGTTCATATATTAACATCAAAATAAATTATTAGATGATGAGCTCTCTTTCTTGATAAGGCATAGAACATTGACCCTGGCATATAACACATCTATTTCAAACAACATCTGCTAAATGCATTTTAAAAAGGTGAAAAAGAAACTAAACAATGAGTTGGAATCCAGCTAGAACCCAGTCTCTCTCTCTCTCTCTCTCTCTCTCTCTCTCTCTCTCTCCGTCTTTCCCTCCTTTCTTCCCTCCCTCCCTTCCTCCCACTCTCTTTCTATTATATCACTCAGTTTCCTGCTATCCTGGACTGTTGGCTGCCAGCTGAACAGATTAAATAAGCAGGCCTTGAGGTCTAGATAAACTGAAATGTGCTAGCTCCAACAGCCCTTAGAAATTCCCAGCCAGCCTGTCAAATGGAACTGTGTTTAGAACAGCCATGTAGCTGAGGAAATGAGCAATGCTCTGCCCATCTGCTACCTTTCTGCTCTGGGGATTTGTGTTGATTGAATTCAAGGAGGTTAATGAGCTCTCCCTGGCTCTTATGGGCTTTGCACAATTTCAGGGTCTGGGTTTCATCCACTTTAGAAGATAAACAGACTCTTGAAATGCCCAGGGTCTGTAAATGCCTATACAATTCAAGTTCTTCTGCCATGGTGATTTGTGGACTTTCTAAGAGGCTATCACTTAATGCTAGAAAACTCCTTGGACTTTGTAGTCATATAATTAAGGGTTCTAAATCCTCATTCTTCCCCTTATCAACTGAGTGATTTTGGTTCATTTTACCTCTTTCAGTGTCTGTTTCTTTTCATATGAAAGTAGCTGGGTTGGTGGCAAATACCTGCAGTCCCAACTACTCAGGAGACTGAAGCAGGAGTTGGAGGTCAGCTTAAGTAATGTGTATGACCCCATCTCAAAGAAAGATGGAAAGAAAAATAAACTGAAATTTAAAAGGTACATCTAGCAGGGCTATCATGAAAACTAAAAGAACTGAGAGTATCAATTTCTTAGTAGAAGATAGGTATTCAACAAATGGGTTACTGTGATTTCTCCCTATTTACTAGCTATCTAATCATATATTCAAATCATCCATACTACTAAAACCACGTTATGAGATGTTTCAAAAACGTTCATTAAATCACTGAATGTTACCTTTCTCTTCCTTCCATCTTCCATTCCTTCCTTCTTTCCCTCCTTTCTTCTGTTTCCTCCCTTCTTTTCTCCCTTCTTTCCTTCCTCTGCACTGGAGTTTGAACCCAAGGCCTTGTGCTTGCTAGGTAAATGTTCTAGCACTTGAACCATGCCCCAATTTTTTTTTTGCTTTGGTTCTTCTTCACATAGGGTCTTTTGTTCCCCCAGGGCCAGCCTTGAACCAGGATCCTCCTACCTATAGCTACTGCACACCTGTAATCCCAGGTGTGTACCACTAAATCAGATTGGTTTTTAGAATGGGAGAATCTTACTAAATTTTTTTTTGCCCAGATAGGCTTCAAATCACAAAACTCTCCATCTTTGTTTCTTGGGTAGATGGATTATAGGCATGAGCCACCCTGCCTGACTACTCAGTGTTGGATGGTAAGGAGTGAGACAAATAAGATGGATCAGAGCTGGGTATGGTTGTATGTGCTACCCTCCTAACTACCTGCGAGGCTAAAAATAGGAGGATGGTATTTACAAGCCAGCCTAGGTAGAAAGTTCTGAGACTTCGTCTCAACTGAGTAAGTTGGACATAGTGGCATGCACCTATTAGAAAACTGGTGCACACTCAAACAGGAAGCAAAAAGAACCAGTGCAAGAAAGTGCCAGAGGCACAGCTCAACAGAGTACCTGCCTAGTAAGCCTAATCTCTGAGTTCAAAGATCAGAGGTCAGGAGGCAGAGAGAAGAAATTAACATTTACTGATACTTCACATTGAAGAAAGCACTGTGTTGTGTGGTGGAAGTGGAAGCAAATAAATAAGTCCCAGAAATGGAATCTGATATTTGCTTCCAATTTTCATGTCATGTATTCATTCTTTTTTTTTTAGCTTTTTTTTCTATTAAACTTTTTTTTATTGTGAAAATACCGTACAGAGGAGTTACGATTACATGGGCAAGATAATGAATACATTTCTTATCAAGCATTGTTGCCTCCTCCTTTGTTTCTCCTTCCTATCCCTTCCCATCTCCCCTTCCCCTGCTCCCCCATGTATTCATTCTTTAAGAGACATCACACTCATAAAAGCTCCTATGGCTTTCTGGTTACCAGAAGCTTTCCTCTGAATTTTATTAGAGCAGAAAAGTATACCCTAAAGGCCTTCTTCCATGCCAGCCAGGCTTGAATTCTGTCTTAGCCTCCCACTCCTTCTTGGGTATTGTTAGACCCATTTGCAATGACAAAGGACTCTATTTTCTCAACAGAAGCCCTTGGCCTTAATGTTATTGTTTTGTGTGCCAGTCAGAGATTGAACTCAGGACCTTGGTGCTGTCTCTGAGCTTCTTTTGCTCAAGGCTAGCACTCTACCACTCCACTTCTGTTTTTTTGGTAGTTTATTGGAGATAAGAGTCTCACGGACTTTCTTACTCAGGGTGGCTTTGAACCACAATCCTCAGTAGCTAGGATTACAGGCATGAGCCAATAGTACCTGGCTACTGTTAATAATTAAAAAAATAATTTTGCTATGGCAAGATCATCCTGCTTTCTTCATAAAGAATGTTGTGGCTTTGTTTTTGTCCCATGTGCTCCTGGTGAATAATCCTAATTTTTGCCAATTTTGGTAGTAAGTCCTGCTATATAAAAAAAGTACTTAGAGAACCATAAGATGAGATGAATGGATCAAGAAAATGTGGTATATATACACAATGGAATTCTATGCCTCCATCAGAAAGAATGACATTGCCCCATTTGTTTGGAAATGGAAAAACTGGGAAAAAATTATATTAAGTGAAGTAAGCCAGGCCCAAAGAAACATAGGTCCCATGGTTTCCCTTATTTGTAATATCTAGTATATGTATGAGTCAAGCGGAAAAAGTCAGATAATGTGATGTTAGGAAAATGAATCCTTAGATAGGTATTTTAATGTTTTTTTTTCTTTCATGCATGTGTTTCTAACGCATTTATAAGTTTATTTCTTTGTTGCTTTGTATGTCCCTCCCCCACAGTATAACCCCCGCTTTCAATATATTTGATGTCAGTATAACTTATGGAGGAGATGGGGAAAAACAAGTCATTTAAGGATTCAGGTGGACCTGTTGCAACAATGAGAAGTACAAATTGTCATGTCAAAAAGGAGCTTTACAATGTCGGTGGGGGGGGGAACGGGGGGGGGGGAGGTTTGGGTGGGGGGGGGAGGGGGGAGGCTGGGAGGGAGGTGAAGGGTAAACAAAGGAGGAGGCTGCAATGCTTGGTAAGAAATGTATGCATTATCTTGCCCATGTAATTGTAACCCCTCTGTACAGTATGTTCACAAATAAAATAAAATTTAAAAAAATAAAAAAAAAGAACCATAAGATGGACGTTCCACAGTTCTCTATTTCATCACAAACTACAACTACAAAATACTCATTTGAAAAAAAAGAGCTCTAGGCTTATCCATTTGAAATAGTACAATAAAAAAAATCCTTGTCATGGCCACTAAACCAATCTATCTTAAAACACAGCAACTTCAGAACAATTAAAGTATAAATGTAAGATAAAGACATTATTTTAATGAAGTCTCTTTTTATTTTGGGTCCAGTTGTGGGGCCTGAACTCTGGGCCTGGGCGCTGTCCCTCAGCTCTTCAGGTCAAGGCTAGCGCTCTACCACTTGAGCCACAGTACCACTTCCCGCTTTTTTCTTTTTGCTTATGTGGTGCTGAGGAATCGAACCCAGGGCCTCATGCATGCAAGGCAAGCGCTCTACCACTGAGCCACCTTCCCAGCCCAAGCCATTATAATTTTAGAAGAAAAAATAGGTGAAAGCTGGGCACTGGTGGCTCATGCCTGTAATCCTAGCTACTTAGGAGGCTGATATCTGAGGACCAAGGTTCAAAGCTAGCCTGGGCAGTAAAGTCCATGAGACTCTTATCCCCAATTAACCACCAGAAAACTGGAAGTGGCACTGTGGCTCAAGTGGAAGAGCACTTGCCTTGAGTTGAAGCGCTCAGGGACAGTGACCAAGCCCAGAACTCAAGCCCCATGACTCACCCAAGGAAAAAAAAATATGTGAAAAGTTTTAAATTGCTAGGGGAGACAGGTTATTTGTAAGTGCGACATAGAAGGCAACAAGTATTCAGAAAACAATCAGCAAAAGTAACTTTTACTCTAAAACTTTTACACAACTGAAAGTCAGTCATAAGCAAAATTATCCCCAGATACAAAATATCATAAACATATAAAGCAGCAAAAATAATTGTAATTCAGTATTAAAGTACTTAATAAAGTACTTGCCTAATTGCAAAATGAGTAAAAGTGAAAACATTCATAAACACAGTGTCGAATAAGCATTGTATGCTCGACTTCACTAGTCAGAGAAATAAAAATTAAAACATTGGGATGTAATTTTTTCAACTACTAGATGGCAAATAGTAAATTGTGAATAATACCAGTGCTGGTATTGGCACTGGCCCTCATACATTCTTTGAGATTAAAACACAAAAACAAAAACAAAAAACAGCTGCACATAGTGATTCAAGCCTAAACCCTGGCACTAGGGAAGCTGATACCAGAGGATCATGAGTTTAAGGTAAGCCTAGGTTACAAAGCAACAGTCTGTTAAAAAAAAAATTAGGGGCTGGGAAGGTGGCTCAGTGGTAGAGTGCTTGCCTTGCATGCATGAGGTCCTGGGTTCGATTCCTCAGCACCACATAAGCAAAAAGAAAAAAACCAGAAGTGGCGCTGTGGCTTAAGTGGTAGAGTGCTAGCCTTGAGCTGAAGAGCTGAGGGACAGCGCCCAGGCCCAGAGTTCAGGCCCCACGACCGGAATCCCCCCCCCCCCCAAAAGAAATAATTAAGTAGATACCATTTGACTCAGCAATTCTGCTCCTGGGATTTATCCTAAAGAATAGAATAGAGAGATCACAAAGAATTTTCATTTAGAATTTATAATGAAAATTTTGAAATGGTGTCTATGAAAAATGATCAGACAAATGATTACAGCTATGGAGAACATTCTGTTACCATTAACAAGAATGAGCTTGGCTTGGTGGTGCATACCTGTAATCCTAGCACGAGAGTTTCAGGCAGGAGGATCATATGTTCAAAGCCAGCCTAGACTATATATCAAGATCCCCACAAAGATATAAAAATAAAAAAGAAAATGATGATTCTCTCTTTAGCTTTGAAAATGTAAGGATGGCTGTATGGCAGGATATGAGGGTGCCCTTGAGTAGCTGAGAGTAACAAGGAACTGAGGGCAGCCTTAAAGAGTTGAGGGAAACTCATTGCAGACAGTAAGAGAATGACTTCAGTTACAGCTACAAGATGAATTCTGCCACTTGAGGGGATTTAGGTCAGGATCTTTTCTCAGTTAAGATTGTAGCTCTGGTCTATATTGGATGGCAGAAGCTAGAACACCCTTTGGGCCCACAGAGACTGTGAGATGATGTGCATGGTCTAAAGCTATTCAGTTTATAGTGATTTGCTATGTAAAGCCATTTAAGATATGTTAAGTAAAAAATAGGTTATAAAACAATATGCATACGAAGTGGCACTGTGGCTCAAGTGGTAGAGTGCTCACCTTGAGCTGAAAAGCTGAGGGACAGCACTCAGGCTCAGAGTTCAAGCCCCATGACCACCACCAACAACAACAAAAAAAAAACAACCTCAAAACCAAAAACAATATGCATGATATGATTTTGTTTAAAAGTACTGTTTGGAACCAAGACAGGAGCTAGTATTGGTACGCCTTCGTTCAGGTGATTATAGATTATAATGTGTTGTATACTTCTACACTTCAAAGAGTATTTTGAAAGTTTTTACTATAAAGAAATAATACAGGTGTTGATGGCTCACACCTGTAATACTAGCTATTCAGGAGGCTGAGGTGTGAGGATCAAGATTCCCAGCCTGCCCCAGCAGGAAAGTCCATGAGAATCTTATCTCCAATTAACCATAAAAAAGCCAGAAGTAGAAGTGTGCCTCAAGTGGTAGAGTACCAACCTTGAGTGAAAAAGCCAAGCAAGAGTATGAACACTTAAGTTCAAGCCCCAGTGCCAGCATACACACTAAAAAGATAAATGAGAATTTCTATATCTTGATTTAGATATAAGACAATGTAAACATGTTTCAAAATAACCTATAATTCTAGTAAGATATGCAATTCTTATGTAACAGTTAAAATAGAATTTAAGTCTCACTAAGTAGTAACAATATAAAAATAAATTCCAGATGGACTTATAATCATAAAGTTACAAATGTTATAGCGATGTTAGAAGAAACTTTGGGAAAAGGGTCATATGGATTTAATTGGGAAGTCATCCTTAAGGAAGTAAACATGAAGCCTAAAAGGAAAGTTGTGGAGCCTGTTTACACAATACAACAATCCCCAGGGAGCATTCTTCCCACTTTTTATTTATAGGACACACACAATGACTTCCTTTCAATTGTACAGTATGGAAAGAAATGGAAAAAAGTAGCTTTATATGGGAGAAATATGACCAACACTGCTTCAGTCCAGTGATCAAAGGTCCTACCAACAGTGAGAAGTCATGTTAGTAGCATGTACCCTTAATATGATGTGATAAGAAACAAGCACTTCACCTCTGTGGTCAACAACAGACCAAAATGACTGTGACAAATATAACACACTAAGTAAGGCAATAGAATGAAGAATAGATGTGGAGTGTAGGGGGATGTACATTATCTCAAATTTTCTGTAAATTTAATACTGTTCTAAAAATAAAGTACATTAGCATATTCTTTATATGGTAAAAATACTGTGCATATTCACTGAAATATATATTGAACAATAAACCACTATTTATAGTCTTACATTTTATTTGCATTTCTTGCAATATATTCTGTGTGTATGTGTGAGAGAGAGAGAAAGAGAGAGGGGGAGAGAGAGAAAAAGAGAAAAAGAGAGGGTATACTGGTGTTTGAACTCTATGCCTTGCACTCTTGCTCAGATTTTTTGCACGGATGGTGCCCTACAAATTGAACCATGACTCTACTGCCAGATTTTTTTTACTGTTAACTGCAGATCAGATTCTCTCAGCCAGGCACTGGTAGTTCACACCTGTAATCCTAGCTACTCATGAGCTGAGATCTGAGGACTGCAGTTCAAAGCCAGCCCGGGCAGGAAAGTCCCTAAGACTATTATCTCTAATTAACCAACAGAAAATCAGAAGTGGAGCTGTGGTTCAAAGTGGGTAGAGCACTAGCCTGAGTTCAAGTTTCATGAATAACCAAAAAAAAAGTCTCTCAGATTTGTCTGTCCAGATCAGCTTCGACCATGATTTTCAGATCTCAGACCCCTGAGTCGATAGGATACTAGGTGTTAGTCCTCTGCCTAGTATTTTTAAATTAGTGTATTTTTAAATTAATGATATACTAATGGCATTAATTAATGATATATTCTCATTTTTAAAAAATCTACATCTAACTTTTGAGAGATGAGTTACCTATGATGGTGTCATTTTCATGTCATGATGATGCAAAAACTGTATGCCCTTAGAAACTGAGAAAAACTAAAGAATTTATATATAATTTAAATAACACAGTAACAATAACCTTGCTTGAGTTGAAACTCTAAGTTGTTAGAAAAGCATGGAATAAAAATAAGGTAAATAGGATATTAATCAAAGTTTTGGTAGAAAGTTTATCCAAGTTGTAGTTGAGAAATTATGTCTACATTGCTTAAATTTCTCTCAGTAGAGTTATTTTTTTTTTCTAGTACTGAGCCTTGAACTCAGGCCATCATATTCTCCCTTGGATTTTTCCATTCAAGGCTCATGCCTTGCCACTTTAACCACACCTCCACTTCCAGCTTTTTGCTGGTTAATTGGCAATAATAGTCTCACAGGCTTTGAATTGCAGTCCCCAGATCTCAGCTTCCTAAATAGTTAGAATTAGAGGTATGAGTCACCAGTGCCTAGCCAGAGTTGATTTAAAAATACAATGTATTTAGCTGGGCGCTGGTAGCTCCCACATGTAATCCTAGCTACTCAGGGGGCTGAGATCTGAGGATCGAAGTTCAAAGCCAGCCCCGGCAGGAAAGGCTAGGAGACTCTCTCCAACAAACCACCAGAACACAGGAAGTGGAGCTGTGGTTCAAGTGGTAGAGCACTAGCCTTGAGCTGAAGAGCTGAGGGACAGTGCCCAGGCCCAGAGTTCAAGTACCAAGACTGAAAAAAATAGTATGTATTTAATTTTTGGTTATATAAGCCCATTAACTATAGAGTATTTGACTGAAATGCAGTATTTGTATGTAGTTGTAAGCTGTGAAAATGTAGTAAGAAGACACTAGACAATCGATTTGCTAAAGAACACACACAGGACCTCTATCCTTGATTTTGTTCTTCATCAATCTCATAGTCATCGTTTCAAAGAGCCAACACCAACTTTCTTAACTGCACCTCTGAACCCAATGGGGCTGTGTTAAGCTGCCTATTCCACTGCTCCCTCCCGCTCCCTAATGCTCCCTCATCTTGATCTGTCTCTCAACAGATATTCTGATTGACCTAGCTACAATCCCTCATCCATCCATTGTGGAACAGAGGGCATCTTAATAATGTCACACAAGACTACACTAAAACTAATTCACCTACAATATCACCAATCTAGTGATTTTTGTTTTGTACCACTAAGACTACACTAAAACTAATTCACCTACAATATCACCAATCTAGTGATTTTTGTTTTGTACCACTAATAAATTAGTGCTGTGCCTGGTATTAATCATGTATATTTTGCAGATCACAAAGGTCAGAAAACTCTTCTGAGAGGTGAACTCAGAATTTCAGTTCAAAATCTGAAAACTGCTGAGGCTAGACCTTCACTCCACGTTCTCTTGAATGGTCTTGCTCACCTTTGCTGCTGCTGACTGGAAGAAACAGCGGTGGAAGCACTTAAGAAGCAAAGGAGAGAATGGATATTGCCCTGGCAGGCCAATATATATCATAATAGGCTTGCCGCTTCTATTCTATTTTTATTTTTTGTTGATCATGGGGTTTGAACTCGGGGCTTATGCACTGTCCCTGAGCTCTTTCACTCAAGGCTAGTGCTCTACCACTTTGAGCTACAGTTCCACTTCTGATTTTCTGGTGGTTAACTGGAGATAAGAGTCTTATGGACTTTCCTGCCTGGGCTGACTTTGAACCTCAGATCTCAGATCCTCAGATCTCAGCTTCCTGAATAGTTAGGATTACAGGCATGAGCCACTAGTGCCTGGCTATACCTTCTTCTTAGCCAGAAGTCATATATGCTATTCTTTCTTACTACCTGATCTCTGTGCTTGGACCAACATTCATTCCCCTTATGTGGCTAGATTTTCAAGATTCATTTCATTCCTCATCTTTTTAGAAAGTCTCATTTCCTCTTTTACTTCAGTCTGGATGCCTTTTTCATGTTCCCACACCACCTACATACAGTTGTCATAGTGTGTTCAAATTGTCTGTGTACTTGTCTGTCACTTCAGAGACTGTGGGCAGGGCAATGACTAATTCACCTCAGTAATTGCTGATGCTTAATACAGCACAAGTAAACAACAGGCATTGTTTCTTAAATAAATTAAACCAATCCCATTCCTTATTTAAAACCTCAAGTATGGGCACTGTTCTCCCCAGGATAGTAATGAGATATTAAGCAATGTCTTCAATTTTTTCATTCTACATTTTAGGGAAAAAATACTTGCTTTTCAACATTACCATACTGGTGTTTAGATCTGAAAAATCTTTTTGAATGGTACGTATTAATTTTCACATTGCCTTTTTTTTTTTTTTTTTTTTTTTTTGGTACTGCTGGTGCTGGGGCTCGTACTCAGGGCCAGGGCTTTGTCCGTTAGCTTTATTCACTCAAAGCTGGTGCTTATCCACTTGAACCACACTTCCACTTCCAACTTCATAGTGGTTAACTTGAAATAAGAGTCTCATGAATTTTCCTGCCTGGGCAGGCTTTCTGATCCTTAGATCTCAGTCTACTGAGAGCCACCAGCACTACACTCTTTTATCATTGCTTTGATAGCTCACTTGATATTAAAGAGAGGGGTTGGGCCGGGTGCTGGTGGCTCATGCCTGTAATCCTAGCTACTCAGGAGGCTGAGATCTGAGGATTACACTTCAAAGCCAGCCTGGGCAGGAAAGTCTGTGACACTCTTATCTCCAATAAACCACCAGAAAAACTGGAAGTGGAACTGTAGATCAAGTGGTAGAGCACTAGCCTTGAGTGAAGAGTGGTTGTTTATTTTGGCCAATTTCAGAGGTTCAGCTCAAAGTTCTTGGCTGGATTCTGGGTAAAACAGAACATTATGGCCACAGGAGTTTGTGGAGCAAGAGCCTTTTAACTTAATAGAGGACAGGAATCAGAGAGGACAGAAGGGACTGTATACAAGATATGATCTTCAAAGGCATGCCTCTATGAGTCCACTCCTAAAATTCCCAGAGCTTCCCAAAATAGTGCCACCAGTGGGCAACTGAACACTCAACACATGAACCTATGGAGGGACATTTACAATTCAAACCATCACAGGTGTATTACATGGGCTTTGATGGAAAGTGACTTAATCTAAAGCACTTAACATCCCCCCGACAGTTGTATCTTAGAACTGTCCTTGCTGCACACCCTGCTGAACCATCTCCCCTCCCTTCCCCCCTGAACAAATGTGCCAGCTGTCTGGAAGACAGCCTAAGACCAAGGCAACATCTGATGCTGATGCTCCTGATGAACACAAGATGTTGTTGAAACCTCGAAACTCCTTAAACATTGCTCATCCACCCTGCCTTCATCTCACCCTGCTTCCTTCTGCCCCCTGACTTCACCCTTTCAGCCTAATATTTAACAAGCCCTAGTTGTAAGAGTGTGTGTATGTACCATTTCCCTCTCAGCCAGGCTGAAGGAGAGTTGGTGGCCCTTCCAAGGCTTCACTCCTTTATAAAGCCTGTGCATCTATTGAGTTTGAATTCTGCCCTTTCTTTATTCTGATACCCTCATGACTCAAGTTCCTGTCTGCTTCCTGACCACAAAGCAATGTTTTATCCAGTTCATGATTCTTGTCAGCTTTAGACAGATGGTTTTTTGTTTTGTTTTGGATTAGTCCACAGAATTATATTTCTTCAGTCCACATGCTTGCAGCACTGAATAACCAATTTTTATCAAACTATTAGGTACACTAAAAATCCCTCTGCGTTCTACACTGTCACCATTTATATCTTCTAGTGTCATCTGTATCAAAGAGCTAGGACTAGAAAAATGTATGTAAAAGTATCTTGAACAGGGTGTCACAAAATATGTATTTGCCTAGTAAATTGTCCCACTGACCTAGGGGAAAGGATGTATTTCTATATAGTGATGTGAGATAATAGGACCACCTGAGAGCTAGAACCATAATGTTCTGTCCAATCCAGCCAAGAACTTTGGACGGATACAAAAGCTGCTATTCAGTCTTCCCTTTTGGGGGCTGGGAGAGGGGATTCATTAAGTGCAGCAATGTGCCTAGATATAACATTTCTCCACTTGCTGAAACTATGATACCTAGCTTGAGTAAGGTCATCTACGAGGTAGTTGCTGCTGGGAGGGTGGAACGGTTCTTGGTAACAAATAAGGATATGATGGCTGGAGCTCTACCTACCATTTTAACCCACAAGGCTAATTTGTGGAATGGAAGCCAGGCTGCAAGGATGCTGAAGCACGAAAGGGTTTGGGTTCCTGGGGGTCAGGGGACAATTATGCAGCGTTTACTATACAAGGAAGAAAAATAACCCACACAACTTGTTGGATTTAGGATTTGACGATCTCCAATCAGGCATTCTGTTAACGCTGGGCCTTTGCTGTCATCCGTGGAGCCTAGAACAGTACCTGGACCAGCTGGAGACCAGGCTGGCGGGAAGAGTGCGAGGGGACCGGAGGAGCAATAAGGGCAACACAGGAAGCCGCCGCCTCCTGGACCTGCGGCGAGACTCTTAATTCTGTCAGAGCAGAGCTCCGAGCTCTTCCTCTTTCACTCACCCGCGGCTCCGCGGAAGCCGGCGCTCGAGACAAGCTTGTGACCGAGGTCCCCACAGAGTCTCTGCGCGGTCCCTCACCGTCCCCAGCCGCCCCGCGCCCCATTCGAAAGCGCCAGAAGCCGCCAGGGGCGTCACGGACTGCCTCGAGTCTCTATTGGTTAGTTTTTGTCACGTGGAGTGAGAGGCATTTCCCATTGGCTGGCGGACGAGCGGCCGCGCGGAGGGCAGCGCTCGGGACGCGGCCTCATCGCGAGCGCGCGGCCGCCGTGCGGCGATTGCGCGCGGCGATTGCGCGCGGCCGGGAGGACGTTGTCTGGCGCGCGGGGCAGATACCCCTCCTCCTTCGATACGTCGCCCCCGCCTGGGCGCGGAGGGCCACCGCTGGGCCTGGGGACGCCCCTGAGGGTGTGCAGGGACTGCAGGCAGGCCCAGCACCCGCAGACCCACCGGACAGCGCCTGTGGCGGGCCCCGCCTGGTCCACCTAAGCCTCCCGGCCCTGGACCCGGAGTGACCGAGCCCACCAGCTCCAGGGCTCCTGATGCGAAGATTGGAAACGCCGAAAGGAGGTGCGGAATCCGCCGCCAGTTAGCTACACCCCCGTATGGCTGTCACAGTTATTTCGTTCAGTGTCTGCTTGTTACGGGCTGCCGTTTGAAGGCACATCCCCGAGGGGCATGAGCCTGGGTGCAGAGATCGTGGGGTGGAGGGTCGCACAATCAGGCGTCTTGCTGGGGCCAGTGCTGGGGAGCCCCCCACCCCGCTCCAGAAAGGGGAGCCGCCCCTCAGTCCTGCTCAGAGCGATGCGATCTTCTGATTGCTCCTAAGTTGTTGCATATCTGGATTTTAATGTCAGAACTTGATGTTAAATGTTGTCATTTACAAGCCAGTTCTAGACTGGCTAGTTTGTGACCTCTGATTCTATCCCTACATTGGACAGGTGACCTTTGAGGGTAGAGGGGTACCCACTGGAATCTGGGGATAGAGGTTAAGCATTGTTAGAACACTGTTCAATATTTTTTTAAGGCACTGTTACTGATGAGCTTTTATTGTGAGCACCCTTTTGAAAGGTTGATTGTGTATTTTTGTGTCTGCACTGGAGCTTGAACTCAGCGCCCTGCATTCTTCTTAGTTCTTTTGCTCAAGGCTGTAGGTCTACCACTTGACCCATATCTACACATTCAACTTTTTGCTTGTTAATTGGAGATAGCCTTGTGGATTTGGCTGGCCAGGTTGTCTCAATCCTAATCCTCAGATCTCAACCTCCTGCATAACCAGGATTATAGGCATGAGCTACTGGCACACACCGTTTATTTATTTTGTTAAATATCATTATTTTGTTTTAACAAAAATGCTTTTGTTAAGACCAACTGCCATAGACAAAAGACACTTGGCTCAACAGATGCCCTGTGATTGGTGCAAATAGAATCCTTCATTTGTATAATGGGTTGTACCTTGATTAATGCAAACCTAAAGAGGCTGCTGGTATTCAGTGCAGACTTTTTTTCCCCCCTCCTTGTTATATGGCTGCTTGACTCACTTTGGGTGACACTCCTCATTTCCCACCTGATATTATAACACCAGATCCCATTAAAGACTTTCTCTTGAATGGTCTTGCTCACCTTTGCCACTGCTGACTGGAAGAAACAGCAGTAGCAGCAGTAAGACTGGCAAACTGAGCAGCCCAGGCAAAAGGGCAGCAGAAAGTATCAGTGGGCAGCAGAGAGCTATAACACTGAGGCCCTTGAACTGTGGAGAGACTCAGAAACCCCTCTCACTACAGAATCTGTAACACTTAAGGCCCCAAACCCTGTCCTTCTGCCCTAGGTATCAGGGGCTTGAGTCCAAACCCAGAGACCAAACCCAGTGCCCATGTTATCATCCACTTTGCTAACTGCAAATAAGCATAAGGGCCTATCCACAATTTGTATTGGGGTAAAACAAAAGATCCCCAGCTAGTTGTTTTATATATTTTTTTCTCTCTGACATGCATTTGCAACATGGATTTTGCTCATATTTGGGGAGGGGGTTTAATGTGGAGTGAAAGGTCTTGAATGTTACATGATTTATAACCTTCCAAAGAGATCTAGAACATCAGCATACAGTATACCTGTGACATTGAAATTTTATATGGGTTGTAGATTAGGAAAGGAAATACATGTTTAAAAAATGCTTCTGAGAAAAGAGGGAAGGGAAAAATCCTAAGAAATTGCTTTAGGGAAGTAAAAGCAGGTATTTCAGTGACAATTGTGTATGTTATAAGATTAACAAAAGCTGGGTGCGGTGGCTCATGCCTGTAATCCTAGCTACACAGGAGGCTGAGATCTGAGGATCGAGATTCAAAGCCAGCCAGGGCAGGAAAGTCAGTGAGACTCTTATCTCCAATAAACCATTCAGAAAACCAGAAGTGGCACTGTGGCTCAAGCCTTGAGCTGAAGAGCTGAGGGACAGTGCCCAGGCCCAGAGTTCAAGCCCCACAACCTACCAAAAAAAAAAAAAAAAAAAGATTAACAAAAATTGTTGGTACAGAGCTGAAAGAACTTGAAGGGTTGTAAGTTTCATACCAGGCACTGTTAAGTAGCACACATATGTGCACACAATATCCATATTCACATACACAGTTTTATTTGATTTCCACAACAGAATGTCATTCTACTTTGAGAAAACTAATGCTCTGAGGGTTTGGATGACATGCCTCAACCAGAGTAATGATGTAAACACATGTATGTATGGATCCCAAATCACTCATTTATCATGTCTCCTAATCTGTCCAGTTGCATCAAAGCCTGTGGACACCCAAGAATCCACCTTTGTGGTTTTTTTCTTTTCTACTCAACTCATGCTCTACCACTTGAGCAATACCTCCATCACTTCTTGCTGCTGCCCCCTCTTCCTCCTCCTTCTCCTTCTTCTGCATTATCATCATCATCATCATCATCATCATCATCATCATCATCATCATCATCATCTTCTATCGATAAGAGTCCTCAGATTTTTCTGCCCAGACTGGCTTTGAAGCCTAGTCCTCAAATCTCAGCCTCCTGAGTGGTTAGGACTGGACCCCACCCCTCACCTTGTGGGTTTTTAAAGACGTGGATTCTCAGAGCTCTCACTTCAGAAGTGTGGATTGGGTTCAGTATCTGATGAAATCTGGGGACCATTTTGAGAATAACAAACTTCTCACCCAATCTCAACTTCCATGGGTTATAGCCAGGCAGAGCTTTCATCTCTTCTTCCAGATCTTTCCTTCCCAAGCTTTGGGAAGGAAATTCTTTGTTGGGAGAAGCCAAAGAGTATGCTGCATCTCCTTAAACTGTTAAAGAGCTCTTTGTCAGGATCTGACCCTGTTGATTTTCCTTGTTTTATATAATCTTCCTTCAGCTACATGAGAAAAAGTTTTAAAGCTAATTCACCCACAATACCACCAATCTAATCTAATGATTTTTATGTTTTGTACCACTAGTGAATTAGTGCTGTCCCTGGTATTAATCGTGTATATTGTGCAGATCACAAAAGTTAGAAAAGTTCTGAGAAATGAACTTCAGAATTTCAGTTCAAAATCTGAAAACTGCTCTGAGGCTAGACCTTTCTCTCCACGTTCTCTTGAATGGTCTTGCTCACCTTTGCCACTGCTGACGAAGAAACAGCAGTAGCAGCAGTAAGACTGGCAAACTGAGCAGTCCAGGCAAAAGGGCAGCAGAAAGTATCAGTGGGCAGCAGAGAGCTATAACACTGAGGCCCTTGAGAGACTCGGAAACCCCTCTCACTACAGAGGGATTGAATTCATGGTCTCTCTCTTCTATCACTTGAGCCAGTCCCCAGGTCTTCTGTGTTTTATAGATAGGGTCACCTGCTTTTGATTGGGGTAGCATTGGATCTGATCTTCCTATCTTTGCTTCCCATGTAGTTGTGATTACAGGCATGAACCTTCCTGTCCAGCACGATCTTATAGAAACCATATAGGAAGAACAGTATATATAACATTGTAATTGCCGAGTATGATTAATGGTTAGATAATACAATTATAGCTAATGTCAACAAAGCTAACATGATTAAGTTAAACTATCCTAATTAATCTCACTTTAAGTTTGTCACAAGACATCAATCAGAAATTGTCTGATTTTTTTTTTCTTTCTGGTACTGGGATTTGAACTCAGGGGAGTAAGCTTACTCAGCTGGTGCTTTAGTATGTGAAGTGCACCTCTGGCCCAGCTTTTTGCTGATTATTATTTTGGAAATAGAATCTTACAGACTTTTCTGTCTTGGCTGGCCTATGTTCCTCTGGATCTCAACTTTCTAAGTAACTAGGATTACAGGTGTGAGCCACCAGCACCTGACTCTGAATTTTTTTTTTTTTTTTTGTCAGTCAATGGGGCTTGAACTCAGGGTCTGGATGCAGTCCTTGAGCTTTGTGCTCAAGGCTAGTGCTCTAGTGAAGCCACAGCTTCACTTCTGATTTTTGGATGGTTAAGTGAATAATTAATTGAAGATAAGGTTTTCATGGTTTTTCTTGCTGGGACTGGCTTCAGACTGCCATCTTCAGATCTCAGTCTCCCAAATAGCTAGTAGTATAGTCATGAGCCTGGTCTGACTCCAAATTCTTAAATCTCAGTGAAAATCGTAGATATAGATTGTGTGTCAGAAAAGGGGGGATTTAAGGAAAATATTTGAAGGTACAGTTAAGAATTTTCCTGGTTTGAAGTGTTTTGTGGTTGATCTAAGAGACATAATTTACAACTCTTCCATAAAAATGATGGTTTTGATCATACTTGGACTTAATTCCCATGACATTATAATTTTAGGTTATTTGGAAATCATTCCCTTTAACAGCAATTAGTGTGGATACTTAATTCATTAGAAGATTATGTCTAAAGAGACTTTCTCAATGGTTTCTATAGGTGTTTTACATTCTATTATAAGTTGGCAATTTATAATTTTACATTTATAGAGTATAAAGTAATAGTATGATTTTTAATACAATGTGAAAAAACTGACAAATCTATTACCTGAGGTGATAGTATTTGGAATTTACTTTATGCAGTTTTGAAATGTACAATACAGTAGTATTAGCAATATTTACCATGCTGTGTAATAGATCTCAAAAAACTTATTCCTTCTCAGAGACTGTATTTTTTGACTAGTTTCTTCCCTACTCTCACCTTTCATATCCTCTGTAACTATCATTGCACTTTTTACTATTGTATTTATGAGTTTGTCTTATTTCTTTAGCATAAAACTCCCCAATCCCATACATAGTGTCACAAATGACATGGTTTCCTTTTTTTTTGCTTGTCCCAGGACTCAAACTCTGGGCCTCGACCCTTTCCTTGCGCTTCTTATGCTCAAGGTTAGTGCTCTGCTACTTGAGCCACAGGGCCATTTCCAGCTTTCTCTGAGTAGTTTATTGAATAGTAGAGTCCCATGGACTTTCTTGCTTGGGCTGGATTCAAACTTAAGTCCTTAGATCTCAGCCTTTTGAGTAGCTAGGATTACAGGCATGAGCCACCAATACCCTGTATCATTTCTTTTTAAGGCTGAACAGCATTCTACTCTGTGTGTGTGTATATGTATGTGTAAAACAGTTTTTTAATCCTACAGTGCTTCAGTGACCATTTATTTATTGAGAAGTAGTCTTGAAAACTTCCTTTTCTTGGTCTAGGTTGGCCTCAAACCTTGACCCTAACCATCTCAGCCTCCCAAATAGTTATAATTTCAAGCCGGGCGCTGGTGGCTCACGCCTGTAATCCTAGCTACTCAGGAGGCTGAGATCTGAGGATCACGGTTCAAAGCCAGCCCGGGCAGGAGAGACCGTGAGACTCCTATTTCCAATAAACTACCACAAAACCAGAAGTGGCACTGTAGCTCAAGTGGTAGAGTGCTCGCTTTGAGCTGAAGAGCTGAGGGACAGCGCCCAGGCCCAGAGTTCAAGCCCCACGACCGACAAAAAAAAAAAAAACAAAAAACAACAACAACAAAAAAACCAAATAGTTATAATTTCAGGTGTGAGCCACTGGCGCCCAGATACTTTTTTGAAGAACCTCTATCCTGGACTAATTTATTTCTGTTGCTGGACTAATTTATTTCATCCCCCCTACCCACAGCAATCTATAAGAATTTCTTTTTTCCCCCTATCTCCACGCCACTTGTTTTTTCTTGAGGACAACCATTCTTACATGAGTGAAATGAAATCCCAATGTAGTTTTGTTAATCAGCACCATTATGGGTGGCAGGCTGTTCCAAAGGCCATCTTCTAACCTCATTTTGGCCACTACAACAGCCCATACCTCCCTTTGATCTGTGTGAGGATAAATGTCAGTCTCATCAGACTCCTCTGTCTGGATTTGTTAATGTTTATATAATGTTTCACTATAGGTAAAAAATTAGAAGAAATCCCGCAGTTAATTTCTTGTGGGAAACAAAGTCATTTTTTAAATGTCTAGGAGTCAAATCTATTTTAATTCAAGTGGCACTGTTTGTTCTGTAGCCACTTGCTTTATTTTTAACTTATAGCCTTCTAGCCTTCACAAAGAAAGTCTGCTTGCCTAATATTTGAACTTGAAACATTGTTACATCAAAATTATATGAGTCAGCAGGCATCTGTGAGTCATTGCTCCAATCCTAGCAACTCAGGAGACTGAGATCTGAGGATTGCAGATCAAAGCCAACCCAGGCAGCAAAGTCCATGAGACACTTATTTCCAATTAAGAATCAAAAAGCTGGAAGTGGAGCCGTGGTTCAAGTGTTAGAGCACTAGCCTTGAACACAAAAGCTAAGGTACAGTGCCTGGAGAGCACCCAGGCCCTGAGTTCAAGCCTCAGAAGCAGCTTCAAAATAAATACAGAGTGCTGGTGGCTCTGTAGTCCTAGCTACTCAGGAGGCTAAGATCTGATATCTGAGGATCATGGTTTGATGCCAGCCAGGGCAGAAAAGTCCGTGAGACTTATTGCCAATAAAACTACTCAGACGAAGCCAGAAGTGGTGCTGTGGCTCTCAAGTGGTAGAGTGCTAGTCTTGAGCACAAAGTGCTTAGGGACAGCTCCCAGACCCTGAGTTCAAGCCCAGGACCAACGAAAATAAATAATAAATAAAAATAAGAATTTGAGTACTCCTTATGAGTCAGACGTAATAATTCAAGTGGATCTATTACAGGATTCCATAGGAAGTTGTTGTATATTTAAGAAGTACTATGTGATCTTAGCTACTCATGGAAACATTTTCTCATTTAGTCATATTTCTATCAAGTCTGCCTTAGTATGTGTAAACACTAGTCTTTATGAGATATACATATAATGTTTTTACCGTGTATAATCCAGTATTTGTAAAATATATATAATATAATCCTTATGAGGACTAGTTTAGGTCTAAAAGTATTGGAGGACTTCTGTTTTCTACATTTACTTGGACCTTCTGTTTTAGGACTTAAATTGCTTGTTTTGTTTAATTCATGTTGTAGTTGTGTATTTTATCCTATTCCTAAAGCCTATCTCAAAAAGTTTACAGTATGATATCTTCTAAAAATACCATTTTAAAAATAATATATATGGAGTGTCACATTTTGAAAATATTGAAAAAAACATAAAATCCACCAGTAAACTATCCTGTTAATATTCTGATGTATATCCTTCCAGTCTATTGTTCATGTTGTAGAGGTAATCAGTTTAAAATGAGATCATACTCTGAGTATATTTTGTGACTTTTATTTTTATTTAATGATATGTAATAAATAAGTGCTTTTAATGCCCATCATTCTAATTCTTTTTTTTTCTTTTTGTTGGTAGGGCTTGAACTCACGGCCTGGGTGCTTCCCTGAGCTCTTTTTGCTCAAGGCTAGCACTCTACCTCTTTGAGCCACAGTTCTACTTCTGGTTTTCTGATGGTTAATTAGTGATAAGAGTTTCCTGACTTTCCTGCCCTGGCTGGCTCTGAACTGTGATTCTCAGATCTCAGCCTCCTGAGTAGGTAGGATTACAGACAGGAGGCACTTGTGCCCAGTTTCTAATTCTTTTTAAGTACATGTTGTGTTGTAAGATTTGGGTTCAGAAGAATTTTGTTAATAAATTACCATAAAAGGTGAATTCAGAAACCTAAACTGCTGAGCCAGGAACAAAATCCAGTCCATTGCTCTTTTCCTTCATTAAGCTTGCCTTGGTTTCTATCCTCCCATCCTAACACAAGCGGTTAGGATGTCAAGGTGTCTTAGAAGGAAGATTTATCTAGTAGATACAGTTGCAATGTGGTTCTCTTTTCAAACTTTTGTAGCCAACCCTCCACAATATTTATTTTTTACATTATTGCCACTATAGGCAAAGCATCAAAAGTAAAATTCAAAGGATCTGGAATAATGGGGAAAATAAAATTGTATTCTAAAACTCCTCAAACTTTTAGATAAGGGAAAGATACTGGAATAAATAAATTTACAGGCAAATAATACTCAAGTTTAACATTTTTATATGCCAAAGAAATGGCCCCAAATTCAGTTTTGCCTCTCTCAGTCTTTAGAGCAATTTTGTTATAATTGATTCCTAGTTTGTAAATATATGTTATAATTAATTCCTAGTTTGTAAATATATGTAACTATTAAATTACTCTCTGTCTTGACATGCTTACTGTTTTTGTGTTCATTCTAAATAACTATATGAGAATTTGTATACAAATGACTCAGGCCACAGATCAGCTTATACTAGATATTAAAAACTGGTCGTTTTAAAATGTAATGTGAAATTTTCTTACAATAGCCAGGCACCAGTGGCTCCTGCCTGTAATCCTAGCTACTTAGGCTGAGAATCTGAAGATCACAGTTCAAGGCCAGCCTGAGCAGGGAAGTTCATGAGACTCTTATCTCCAATAAACTACCAAAAATAGCTGAAGGAGAAGCTGTGACTCAAGTGGTAGAGCACTGGCCACGAGCAAAAGAAGCTCAGGGACAGTGCCCAGGCTCTGAATTCAAATCCCAGGACTGGCATAAAAAATGTATGTAATAGTAACCAGTGCAATTATTTTTACTTCTATGAAAGTATACCTTTCAAGTGAAAAAATTTCAAATACCAGTAAGCCAAAAGAAAGCCAAAAAGAAATAAAACATATGCAATCCTAACACTGTAAATACCCCTTTAGTTTGCCAATTTAATTTCCTTTTCTCTTTCTTAATCTATGGTGGACTCTTCATAATGGTATATACAATAATAACTCTTCTGTGATTTTTTCAAACTTTGTCACAAACAAAATTTCAACAATTTTAATTTGGAGTTTTGTGAACAGGGAAGCATCCCATCTAGAGACTTGGGAAGGCATTCCTAGAGGGCTTTATAGGTAGAAAAGGTGGAGGAAAAGAAACAAGAACCAAAAAGTAGATCGGTCTTTACAAAGTTACTTTCCTTACAGGCTTAAAATAGCCCTTTTAACACCATGCCAAATCAGATAAAATGAACCCTTTCTGATTGATTGCTGTGAATTTCATGTTTGGAAAACTGACCACTTTCAAACTTGAGTTTAATGATGACCTGGCTCAGATGACTCCATTTGAGTTTCATCTGACCTGTTGGTCCCGATGTAAGAGCTTAGTCTTTTTCCAGTTAATTTGAGAGTCTTGAGAACTTTTTGTGCCTAGGCTGGCTTTGAACCTTGGATCTCAGCCTCCTCTTGAGTAGCTAAGATTACTGGAGATTACTGGGGTGAGCCACTGGTATCCAGCAAGAGTTCAGTCTTTTTTTTTTTTTTGGTCCTGGGGCCTGAATTCTAGGCCTGGGCACTGTCCCTCAGCTCTTCAGCTCAAGGAGAGCACTCTACCACTTGAGCCACAGTGCCACTTCCGGCTTTTTCTGTTTATGTGGTACTGAGGAATCGAACCCAGGGCCTTATGCATGCAAAGCAAGCACCCTACCACTAAGCCACCTTCCCAGCCCCAAGAGTTCAGTCTTAAAAAGGCCAATGACTTGTAATTATTTTTTTTGGGGGGGAGGGGTCGGTCGTAGAGCCTGAACTCTTGGCCAGGGTGTTGTCCCTCAGCTCTTCAGCTCAAGGCTAGCACTCTACCATTTGAGCCACAGGACCACTTCCAATTTTTGGTTTTTTTTTCCTGCTTATGTGGTGCTGAGGAATTGAACCCAGGACATCATGCATATAAGGCAAGCACTCTACCACTGAGCCATCTTCCCAGCTCCAACTTGTAATGTTTAATTCACCTCCCACCTTCTCATTATTTGAATCAAGTCTATGTATATTAAGTCATTAAGTATTTCCTGTACTTTTTTTTTTTTAGGAGGATGTAGATCAAATCAAAGGCCTGGGTCATGTTAGGCAAGCACACTATCACTGAACTACACCCCAACTTTTAAATTCTATTTCTAATCTTAAAGTAGATGATCTTATTTTTGGTTTAAGAGCAGGAACTTCGGATAAGCCACAGTAGTTTTTTTTTTTTTTATACTGTGTATAAACCACAGTGGATTTTTAATTCCAGAGTTACTTTCAGGACTGGTGCAGATGGCCCATCTTTGGTGAAAGATATGGATAAACTAACTTTCAAGTACATTTTAGTCATCTGTGTTAATAATAAAAGAATAACAAAATATAGACACTATATAATGGAACATATGGAACCATATAAGGAAAACAATGTAGCCATACTACTTTATTAGCATTTTGGTCAGTCTCCTTCAATTCCCTTTTCTATGCAGATTTATTTTTATACACAATAAACACAATTTTAGACTCAACTTTAAGTTTATAGAAATTTTTACTACTTTAATGTATTGCTAAAATAATGTCAGTATATACCTTTTTCAATTCCTTCCACTTTACATTTCTTAGATGCTGGCTGCCCTGACTTGGATAATTTATCATCATTGTTATCAGCCCATAAATACTTCTCTACATTTCTGGTACTGTCTATTGGTGGTCTCTCTGAACAAGCTTACCTTCACATAGCCTGCTGACTACTGTTACTGGGCTGCTAGCTCTCTTTAGTTCCTAGCTGAGTTAGTATTCTCAGCCTCATCCTCAGGGATCTCCACATTTGCCTTCAGTCTGTGTGCTTTTTATATTTTTGGTCAGTCATAGGATTTGAACTCAGGACTGAGCTTTTCTGTTCTAAGGTAGTGCTCTATCACTTTGAGCCACAGCTCCACTTCCAGTTTTCTGGTGGTTGAGATGAGTCTCACAGACTTTTCTGCCTGGGCTGGCTTTGAACCATGGTCCTCAAGGCTCAGTATCCTGAGTACATAGGATTACAGGTGTGAGCAATCACTGTCCAGCCTTTGTGTGCCTATTTTGTGCGGGCCCTAACATGTTTACCACATAGCTTCCAACATGTTTTGTCAGAAAGGTGGCACAAAATCAAGTAACTTTAGTTCAGTGTTTGCTTTTTTCCTTGGGGCATAAGCTCTTTGTAAACAGAGATGATAAGCAAGGGCCACCGGGGACCATTTTTCTTTCTTTCTTTTTTTTTTTTTTTCTTTCTGATTAGTTGTGTGTGTTCCCTGGTCCATTGGGGGAAAGTATTCTCATTTAGATCCTTCTCTTTTCTTCCATCTGATGCAAATGATTAGATAGCCCAAAACATGAATAAGAATTCTACTGATTAGTGAATTCTACGTGTGTGTGTGTGTGTGAATTCTACGTGTGTGTGTGTGTGTGTGTGTGTGTGTGTGTGTGTGTGTGTGTGTTGGCTGGTCATGGGGCCTGAACTCTGGGCCTGGGTGTTGTCCCTCAGCTCTTCAGCTCAAGGCTAGCACTCTACCACTCGAGCCAGAGTAACACTTCTGGCTTTTTCTGCTTATGTGGTGCTGAGGAATCGAACCCAGGGCTTCATGCATGCAAGGCAAGCACTCTACCACTGAGCCACCTTCCCAGCCCCTCTACTGATTATTTGTAGATTTTTTTTAAGGTGAGTGCCTTTAATGATTTAACAGATGGCAGAATAATTATACTTTTAGCTTGTACCTTCCAAATTCTGTTTGAAGAGACTATTATTTATACCAGTGGTAGAGCTCCTTGACAGATAAATCAAATCCCTCAAATTAGTGAACTTGGAGATAAAATTGAACAGTTTTTCTTTATATTTTAGACTTCTAAAGTGTTTTTAGACTTCTAAGTGTTTATATGTTAAAAATTAACTTCTTCCTATGGTTATCAAAAGATAGAACAGTAATATTTTTGCCACATAAGTTATGATGAAATATGTATCTTTCAGTTGAGTGAATTATTGTGCTAGCCATTTAGGCAAGAGATCTCAGTATCTCAGTATACACAAATCACTTTGTTCCAGACAAGCCTAACTCAGCCTGTTACAGGATTTAACCTTCATTCTTAAGTGTATCTCTAGGTCACACTGAAGAAAACCTGATTCCTTGCAATATAACAGTATTTTTCATACCTACATTTACTACTCTTCATATTTTTTCACCCTTTTTACTAAACAGATACTTTTTAAAAGTCAAAGTTTATTTTATCCTTACTATTTATATCCCACCCCATCCCTTTCATGGTTCTTGGTGCCCAGTAGTGCTCAAGTATTTATTAGATTAAATTGAAAAGTATTTATTAGATTAAATTGAAAACTATTGTTCACATAGGCCTATAATCTGGTCTTTTTTCTGTATGTGTTCCAGTTTGTCTATGTTCATTTTAAGCTGTGTTTCTGCTATATGCTATCCTTATACTTTGGAAAAATATACATATGCAGTGACTTTTTAAAAGTTTTTTATTGTTATAAATGACATGATTTTAGCTGATTGGAAGTTGGAAGCTAGACATGGTAGCTCATGCCTGTAATCTCAGATGTTTGGAAAATGGAAATAGGAGGATCACAGTTTGAGGACAAAAACATGAAGCCCTAACTACAAAACAAACTACAGCAAAAAGGGCTTGGTGGCATGGCTTATGTGGTAGGACACACTTGCTTTGCTAACTCAAGTCCCTGAATTTAAATCCCAATACTGCTAAATTTTTTTAAAGTTGGAGAAATTTTTATTAAATATAACCTAACTTTATTATTAAATGTATCAAAGATTTTTGTTGCTGGCAAGTTATAGGTGAATACTATCTTATTACTCAAATTGTTCCAGTTTTTGCCACTGGGAACTTTTCTAGGTGGCTCTTATTTCCATTGATATTCCCCTCAGATTGTATTTGAGTACTTCCCTACTTTGTGTTCTTTGTGGCACTGAAAGGAGTTGCTCACACATCTTCATTATCACATTCCCTGCTTCAGCCCTAAAACCAGCCTGTTCAACAAGAATGATGTCCACTGGAAAATGGTATTAGGAACCAGATTTGCCACTGATCATTGTTCTAAACTGCTTTGTTGAATGATAGCTAGTAAAATATACAACTAGATAATAAAAATTTAAAAATTCACAAAGTTGAAGTATACATATTTATATATTCGTTATATGTATAAATATATTGTTTTTCCTTGGAAAAAATTTAGTATTTAGCTGTGAACACATTGATGGTCTAACTTCAAAATATTTCATTTATGAAATATCCACACATCAGAAATACCATAATAGAATAAAGCACTTACTTAAAAAAAGAGAAAGAAACATGATTTATTCTGATCTGGCATCACAATTGGGTGTCATTGCTTTTAGGCCCTGTCAGTGACTGGAGCTAGGAAATGTGTATATACATTTTCTGTGTATGCATTCATGACTTTCTTACAATGCTCCCCTCTTATCCATGGCTTCAGTTATCTATGGTTAACCACAGTTTGAAAATATTAAATGGAAAAATTCTAGAAATAAATAATTCATACTCTTTAATTTGCATGCCATTCTAAATAGCATAGCAAAATCTTATGTTCTCCCACTTTTGAGTCATCCCTTTGTCCAATGTATCCATGTTGTGTATGCTGCCTCCCACCTCTCAGTGATAGGCTGTCAAACATTTGTGCTCACATGGCCATGTCTATTACCTCACTCATCTTATCATGGAGGTTACATAGTCACAAGAAGGGAGAGTACAGTATAAGATATTTTAAAAGATTCACATAACTATTATAGCATATTACTTTTATTCTAGTTTATCATTGGTTATTGTTAATATCTTAGTTGAGCCTATTTTACAAATTAAACTTTATTATAGGTATGCATGTGGAGGAAAACCAAGAGTGTATATATAGTTTGTCACTAGGTGTGATTACAGGCATCCCTTGGGGTCTTAGAACATGTCCTTTGTGCTTCCATTTTTACTCATCAGTGTCTACTAAGCTCAACAGGAATTCACTCTGACGTGTCAGTCACTAATTTAGATCTAATCCATTCAGACTTTCTTCCTTTCTTAACCACAACTGACCAGTCCATATTGACCCATCTAGCTCCTACTTTGCAATCTTTTTTATTTTTTACTATTTTTCAACTCTAATACACATGTAGATTACTATCAGAATTGTTGTCTTATATTACCACAAAACACACCAACTTCAGTACAATATTTATATCTGATTCCTTTTTTTCCTTAAAAATTTGTTTCCAAAGCTTCTTACACCTTTTTCTGACCATCCTCTTCAATGAGGTTATGTCTGACATTTGTAATATGAATCAATTCTTTTGTCTTTGTCTGTCTTCCAAACTGAGATCCAGCACTCCTGGTGGATTTTTTTAACTTACAATAAAAAGACATTAAAATTCATTCTTTGTGCTATGAAATTCCATGAATCTTGACAAATAAATAGCATCATTTATCTATGATGGCACTGTTAGACAAAGTAGTTTCTTGGCTCTGGAAATAGTTTATGCTTTACCTAGTCAGCCCTCCAACCTTCTCCAACCCCTTTCAAAAATGGATCTGTTTTCTATCTCTGTACTTATATATTTCCCAGAAAGTCATATAAATGAAATCATGTAGTATGTAGCCTTTCTCCAATTGGAATTTTTCTCTTAGCATAATGCATTTAAGATTTATCCGTGTCATACAAATGAATAGCTTTTTCCTTTTGATCACATGAACAGTATTTTTAGTACAAATGCAACATCCTGGATGCTTCAGTTATTGAGTAATTATAAATAATATTGCTGTTCAAATTCATGTGTAGGTTTTTGAGTAGACATAGTTTTCTAGTCTTCTTGGATAAAGACTTAGAATCATAATTTCTGGGATTCAGAAGCTATGTTTAGGTTTACAAAAACCTGTGAAATTTTCTTCAAAAGTAGCCATTCCATTTTACATTGATTCCACCAAAAATTAAGGAAAACTCTTGTTACTCTCCATTTTTGCAGGCATTTGGAAGAATATTGCCTGGATATCTGCCCTTACCTTTCAAACATGGTATATCATGGTTCTAGTGTTTATTTCCCTTATACTGTGCATCTTGTTGGATACTTGTTTGGTCTCTGTATATTGTCTTAGTGAGGTGTTTGTTCAATTCTTTTTTTTTTTTTTTGCGGGGTTGGGGGGGCTTGAACTCTGGGCGTTGTCCCTCAGGTCTTCAACTCAAGGCTAGCACTCTACCACTTGAGCCACATCACCACTTCCTTCAATTCTTGTACCACTGGAAACTTAAAAGTATAGTATCAAAATTTATTAGTAATTTTAAAGTTCAAACAATACAGAAATCTGTAAAAATGAAAAAGATGGGCTATAATGTCTATTCCAAACAAATCGAAATAACTAGTGTAATAGATTGGCGTGTATGCTGCCAGTTTTTTCTTGATGTTTCTAACAACACATGCATTTTTCTATATAAATATAACTAGATTAAAATTATTGCTCTGCAACTGACTTTTATGTTTTAACTTCCTATGTCATTCCATACAAATTTGAGTGTTTTATTTTCCATGAGAAATATATGCTATACTGGGCATAGTGATGCATGCTTGTATTCCCACCTACTCAAGATTGAGAGGCAAGAGAATCTCAAGTCTGAGGCCAGTCTGGGCAAAGTTAGCAAAGACCACATCTCAAACAAAACAAAATAGATACAAAAGGGTAAGTGAGTAGCTCTAGTGTAGAGTGCTTGCCTAACATTTCCAAGGCCCTGGGATCACAAGAAAGAAGAAAAAAAGAAAGGAAGAAGGAAAGAAAGACAAAGAGAGAAAGAGGCCCGGGTTGGCCTTGAACTTGCAATCTTCCTGTCTCAGCCTCCCACATACTTTGTTTATAGATGTTAACCCTCACACCCAGTTTAGGCTATAATTTACTCACCCATTTCACATACAAAATATTTTAATTCCTACCATTTTTTTTCCTACAAAGTATCTTAATGTGTTAAATAGTAAAAACACCTTTTCACATATTAATGGCCTTTGGGCATGGTTTTTTTTTTCTTAAGTAAAAATTGTGTATACAGAATAATGTCTATAGTTACCAATCTATAAAGAAAGAAGAAAATAGAAGTCTTCTTAGGAATGTTAAGTCATTTTCTTTCTATGTGGAAAAATTTTCCTTCTCTCTCCCTTTCTCCCCTTCTCTGCCTCCCTTTCTACTACCCCTTCTTTCTAGTCTCCCTTCCCCACTCCCTCTTTCCCTCCCTTTCCTCTTTTTTTTTTTTTTTTTTGGTACTAGGGATCGAATGGGGATAGAACTCAGATCTTCACATCTGCTAGGCAAATGCTATACCACTGAGCTGTACCCCTAGCAGCCCACTTTTTTTTTGGGGGGGGGGTCCGGTCGTGGGACCTGAACTCTGGGCCTGGGCGCTGTCCCTCATCTCTTCAGCTCAAGGCTAGCGCTCTACCACTTGAGTCACAGCGCCACTTCTGGATTTTTTTTTCTGCTTATGTGGTGCTGAGAAATCAAACCCAGGGCCTCATGCATGCAAGGCAAGCACTCTACCACTGAGCCACCTTCCCAGTCCCCCACTTTTTTAAAATTATTTTTTGGTGCTAGTCCTGGGGCTTGAAATCAGGGCTTGGGTGCTCCCTTGAGCTCTTTTTGCTCAAGGCTATGGCTCTATCACTTTGAGCCACAGCACCACTTTGATTTTCTGGTGGTTAATTGGAGATAAGTGTCTCACAGACTTTCCTGCCTGGGTTGTCTTTGAGCCATGATCCTCAGATCTCAGCCTCCTGAGTAGCTACAATTACAGGTGTGAGCCACTGGTGTTCTTCTTTGATCTAGTTTTGGTATTAGATTAGTTCTAGCCTTAGAAAATGAGATGGAATATGACCTCCACTCTTCTTTTTTTCTGAAAGAGATTATGGAATTGGAATTATGTTTAACATTTGGTAGAGTTTACTAGTAAAACTGAGTCTGATGTTTTCTTTTTCAGAAGGTTTTTAGTATTGATTCAATTTCTTGTATAGAGATAAGAGTATTCACATTACCTATATCCCCTTACATGAATTTTTTGAAAGTTGTGCCCGTCAAGGTCTACATTTATCTAAATTTAAAATTCATACAGATATATTTGATATTTGCTTCTAATATTCCTTTATCATGTTTTTTATGTCTTCATGATTAATAATAATTCCTTTTTTTATTCCAGATACTCTCTCTCTTTCTCTCTCTCTTTCTGTTTGTGCCAACCCTACAGCTTGAGCTCAGGGTCTAGACACTGTTCCTCAGTTTTTTTTTGGGGGGGGGGTCCAGTCGTGGGGCATGAACTCTGGGCCTGGGCGCTGTCCCTCAGCTCTTCAGGTCAAGGCTAGCACTCTACCACTTGAGTCACAGCGCCACTTCTGGCTTTTTCTTTTTGCTTATGTGGTGCTGAGGAATCGAACCCAAGGCCTCAGGCATGCAAGGCAAGCGCTCTACCACTGAGCCACCTTCCCAGCCCTATTCCTCAGTTTTTGTGCTCAAGGCTAGTGCTCTCTGCCATTTGAACCTCAGCTGTACTTTAAGCTGTTTGGTGGTTAATTGGAGATAAGAATCTCATAGTTAAAAAAAAAAAAAGAAAAAGAATCTCATAGTCTTTCCTGCCCAAACTGGCTCCAAACCACAGTCCTCAGATCTCAGCCTCTTGAGTAGCTAGATTACAAGCATGAGCCACTGATGCCTAGTGCACATATACTCTCTCTCTTTCTCTTGATTGGTGGTTTATTATTTCCTTCCTTTGTTTAGTTTTTTTGTTTTTGTTTTTTGTTTTTGTTTTTTTTGTTTTTTTGTTTTGTCAGTCGTGGTGCTTGAACTCGGGGCCTGGGTGCTTTCCCTCAGCTCAAGGCAAGTGCTCTACCACTTGAGCACCACTTCCAGTTTTCTGAGTGGTTTATTGGAGATAAGAGTCTCACAGACTTTGTTGACCGGCTGGCTTTTAATCGGGATCCTCAGATCTGTCTCCTGAGTAGCTAGGATTACAGGCATGAGCCACCAGGCCTAGCTCCTTTGTTTAATTTTAATTTAGTTTTCTCTATCTAGTCTCCTAGTGTGAAAGCATAGGTTATTGATTTTAGTTCTTTCTTCTTTTCTAAAATATGCTGTTAGTACTCTGAATGGCTTCCTAAGATGCACTGTAGCTGCATTTGTTTTCAATGGGAGAGGAGTACTGCATATAGACAAGTGCTCTGCCACTTGAGCCATGCCTGCAACCCAGCTACCTAAATTTTGATATTAATTAAAAACAAAAACAAACAAACAAACAAAATGTTTCTACTAGCTTGGTGCCAGTGGCTCACACCTACCTGTAATCCTGGATACTCAGGAGGCTGAGATCTGAGGATCACAGTTTGAAGCCATCCCAGTTAGAAAAGTCTGTGAGACTTTTCCAGTTAACCAATAAAAAGCTGGAAGTAGAACTGTAGTTCAAGTGGTAGAGCACTAGCTTTGAGCATCAAAGCTCAAGGATAGCACTCAGACTGAGTTCAAGCCACAGGACCGGCACCAAAAATCAAAAAGAATCCACAACTACTTTTACTTGTGGTAAAATGCCCTTTATATGTTATCTTTGTCATTTTAAGTGTGCAGTTAAGTGATATGTACATTCATCAATGTTCTTTTGAAAAGGTAGGTTTTGTTAATGTTTGGCAGGTTAGGGTTCAAGGTTCCTGAAGAACATCTTGAAGTGGAAAGCATAGAGACTGGAGTATGGGAAATGCTAGATTGTTTTGAAAATCCTAGCCGTAGAGAATAAAATGCTAGCCAGGCACCAGTGACTCACTCCTGTAATCTTAGCTACTCAGAAGGCCGAGATCTGAGGATCGTGGTTCAAAGCCAGCCCAGACAGGAAAGTCCTTGAAACTCTTATCTTTAATTAACCACCAGAAAACCTGAAGTGATGCTGTGGCTCACGTGGTAGAGTGCTAGCCTTGAGCTGAAGAGCTGAGGCACAGCGCCCAGGCCCAGAGTTCAAACCCCACTACTGACAGAGAGAAAGAGAGAAAAAAAAAAGACAGTAAAAATGCTCATCTCCATTCTTCCTAATTCCTCATAATCTTAGTTTGGGGAGGGTTATAGTATAGAGAACTAATTGTGAAGTACAGCTTCAGGTCTGCAGATCCACATTGACTCAACAGGTTTTCTCTAATTGATCAGTTTTTCCTGGGCATCATGTGCATAAGGGTATCCAATCTAGGCAGAGCCTAGGATGTAAAATAAATACCTAGTCTCAAAGCCAGAGACAGAAAGAGGCAGAGATCACACAAAGATCACAGAAAGGAGAGCAGACACAAAAACAAAGTGGCAGAGATCTTGACTAAGAAACATCTTTGAATAAAGTTCTTTGCACTTATCCTTCATTTTCCAGGACTTCTTTATTCCAAGTCCTGTGACAGGAACCTAAGAAGCCCACAGCAACAGCGCGTCTGTGCTGTTGCATCAGTAGAGCTCAGCATTGGCAGACATTTCCAGCTGCTGAGCTACAGCACTAAGGCAGCGTTGCCTGCTGCAGGGCTGCAACCCTGGTGGTCTCTGACAGCTGCAGAGCCAGAAAGGCTCCTAGTTTCCCATTTTTGTATTTCTTATTTTTATTCTTCACTTCTTGAATCCTTCTTTTGTTTTAGATACATGTGAGTATGCCCTTTCAAATCCTTTGTTTCTCTTCTTTATGCTTGCTCTGGGGATTACAATTAGCATCTTAATATGAACCAATCTAGATTATATTCCTTTAATTTTAGTAGCATGCTAAAATTTCTTCCAATGTACTTACATTTTTTCCCCTTCTTTTATATTATTATTATCACAAAGTACAAGCTCATTAATTTTTATAATTACTGATTTTGCCTTAAAACAGAGAGGTCAAGGAGAGTTAGGAAGAGTCAGGGTGTAGATCAGTTGCAGAGTATTTGCCTATCACACATGAAGCCCTGGTTTTGATCACCAGCTCTCAAGTGGGATCAAAAACCCACTTCATACCAACAAGCTATTTCCATCCTGAAGCCATGTCCTAAATGATTGCTATAATCTTACCTGTAATCCCAGCACTCAGGAGGCAGAAGCAAGAAGATGTGGAGTTCAGGCCTAGCCTGAGCTACATAGAGAGACCCTGTCTCAAAAAAGAATTATATTTATCTGGTTTTTTTTGGTACTGTTTATATATGTGTGGGTTTGAAAGTTACCATTTAGTGTATTTTAATTTCAGTCTTAAGAGACGAGTATTTCTTTTAAGGACGGTCTACTAAGCAACAAATTCGGGTGGTGTGTGTGTGTGTGTGTGTGTGTGTGTGTGTGTGTGTGTGTGTGTGTGTGTGTGTGTGTGTGTGTGTGTGTGTGTGTGTGTGTGTGTGTGTGTGTGTGTGTGTGTGTGTGTTTTCCTGTTTCAGTCTGGAGATGATTCTTTTATTATTTTTTGGAGGTACTGGGATTGAAACTCATGACTTGCTGCTTGCTAAGCCCTCTGTCACTTGAGCCACATTCCCTATCTTTTTGCTTGAGTTTCTTTTTTCAGATAGGGTTTCACACTTTTGCCTGGCAGGACTCAACCCATGATGCTCCTACTTCTGCCTCCAAAAATCTGAGATAACAGCTGTGGACTATCATGCCTGGCCTATTTTTGAGACAAGATCTCACTAAATTTTTTGCCTGAGATAATCTTAAACCCCTTGGCCTCCTGAGTAACTAGGTTTTCAAGTATGTTCCACCATTCCCAGCATCTTCATTTCTGAACATTTTGGCTGGGTATAGAACTTCTGTTCACCATCTATTTTATTTTGACACTTAGAAGTAGTGGTCATCTCATTCTCTTTTTCTTCCCTCTTTTCTGATGACATCCCATCAGCTCTTACTTAATAGTTCCATACTAGACCACAGTTTTAGTTGCCTGGCCCTTTCTATCCTCTAAAAGCTGGCTGAGCTAGCTAGTCTCTTGATAACTTCCTTTTGCTTGGCTTATTTTTTTAAAAAAATGTCTGTAATATCTTCTCACCATGGTCCCAGGAAGAAGGAGAGTTTGGAATAGGAGTGCCATCAGCACTTCAACCAGCTGCTGTGGGTCTTGTCCTCCATGGTCTGATCTCAGCATGTGAGGCCCAGGAGTCACATACCTGCTGTGTTTGAAGTCATCCCCACTTATCCTCCAGGCACTTGAACCATGTTTCACAGAGTAATTTCCTTTTGATTCAGGAATGAAGAGATAGAAAATCTTCTTATCCTTTCTAGGCTGTGAATGAGTAGGTAAATGAAGTGGCCTGAACAGCAAACAACATTTTACTAAAGCTTTTCTTGTTGAACTAGCTGAAAGTGCTGATTGAAAACAACTTTAAGTAGGGCTAAAAAAAATCCTGTATAATTATATAGCTCTGTAATTTAGATATTTATTTAATTTTTCAAAATTATCTTTAAGTTGTTGTACAAAGGGCTTTCATTTCACCATGTCAGTTTGTGATGTATCTTGGTCAGTCTTGATCAATGCTATCTCTTTTCATAATTTTCTCCCCTCCACTCATCCCCTCAATTTTTTCCTAGTTCCATTTTTACATGCAGACATTAAATATTATGACTGCATTTGCCCACTCTTCCTCTCTCCTTTTATCTACCTCTTCCCCTTGGCCTTCCCTTCCCTCCACTCCCCACACACTACAAATTCCAGCTTCCTGCTATTCATTTTGTTAAATTGTAAGTTGTTCAAAGGAGTTACACCATTGCAATGCATATACCATATTTAGTTAATACATTTGTATAAATACATATAACCCTATATATGTTCCCATATATTTTTGTAATTTAGGTCTAACTCCCTCCCACAAATGGGAGAAAGTAGATATTTATTAAAAGGATATCCAGATAATGGTTCTGTATTGTTAGGAATTTACATTTTGGTATTTAGGAAGGTATGGTATCTGCTGCTGCACCAAAGATTGGCTGGAGTTGGGAGGAGTCTATTCTTGTTGAGCAATGCCCTGATTTCAGGTCATTTGGTTGAAAACAGAATTATGGTTGATACCAGGAATATCAGCCAATTCCCTGATTGGGTTGATCACGTGGGGCTTCTTAATGTATTTCATCATTTTATGAGGATTTGCTCAGGTTCTGTTAACAGACTTTAGCGTTCGACAGCTAATGAGAACCCAGGAAACAGACCTTCTCAGTAACCTCAAGAACTTATAAGCCCTTGCTATTCAGGCTGCTTGCCTAGTGCTGTGGCTCTCAGAGCACTAGAGGGCACCATATGGAAACGACTTAGAAATGCTGAGTCCTTCCTTAGACCTGGGCTGGGGCCCAGCAGTCTGGATTTTTTTTTTTTTTTTTTCCGGTCGTGCGGCCTGAACTCTGGGCCTGGGCACTGTCCCTCAGCTCTTCAGCTCAAGGCTAGTGCTCTACCACTTGAGCCACAGCGCCACTTCCGGCTTTTTTCTTTTTGCTTATGTGGTGCTAAGGAATCAAACCCAGGGCCTCGAGCATGCAAGGCAAGCGCTCTACCACTGAGCCACCTTCCCAGCCCCATGCAGTCTGGATTTTTAAGTGTTTATAATGGATGTCGATAAGCATTGTCCACTCTTGGTGAGTTTAGAAATATCTGTGTCTTTGATTTGAAATTTAGTCTAGAGCTTGAGGAAAAGCTAGTCAGTTGTGGCTGCTACTAGAACAAGAACATGGAATATGAAACATCACCTCTTGTTAACATCTACCTCATCTGTTTTATTATAGGGTGTTTTCTAGAGCATATTCATTTAAATGATGAAATAGCAGGGCTCTTGCTGCAGGGTTGTTTTTTCATGATATGTGACAGGTCTCAGGAGAGCCTTGGGCCATCCCTAAGGAGCATTTAAGGTGTGAGATCACAGACTGTGAAGTTACAGGGAACTGCCAGAGAGAGTGGATTTTTAAGTGGCCTGTAGGCCTCTCCCTGAGGAATAATATTGTTTGAAGTATTGGGGGGAATCTGAGGGGAAAAAAAAAGTGTTCTTTTTTTTTTTTTAATTTTTACTTTTCTGCCTCTTCAGTTGATTTGAAAAGAAAAAGTGTTTTTTTAGGGCTGGGAAGGTGGTTCAGTGGTAGAGTGCTTCTTGCCTTGCATGCATGAGACCCTGGGTTCAATTCCTCAGCACCACATAAGCAGAAAAAAAAAAAAAAACAAGAAGTGGCGCTGTGGCTCAAGTGGAGCACTATCCTTGAGCTGAAGAGCTGAGGGACAGCGCCCAGACCCAGAGTTCAGGCCCCACGACGGGGAAAAAAAAAGAAAGAAAAAGTATTTTTCCCACTCTCCTTCTTTCTCTTTGAGGTTACGGATTCAGAGGTCAGGACACTTCAAGTTTTTAAAGTCTGTTTCTATTTTGTTTTAGTACATAAGGAAAAGAAAGCTTAAATAAACACTACCATCACATTAGAAGGCTGGAGTTTTTTTGGTGTGTATGTGCCTGTCCTGGGGCTTGAACTCAAGGCCTGGGTATTGCCAATGAGCTTTTTTGCTCTACACTTGAGTCACAGCTTCACCTCTGTTTTTTGTTTGTTTGTTTTGTTGTTCTTTTTGTGTAGCCTTTTTTTGGTGGGTAATTGGAGAGTCTTGGACTTTCTTGCCCAGAGTTGGCTTTGAACTTCAGTCCTCAGATCTCAGCCTCCTAACTATGATTATAGGCAGGCAGTGAGCCACAGGTATCCAGCAGTAGGCTGTTTTAATAGCATCTGTGCCAGATGAATCTTTTACTCAGCCCTACAGAGTGAGGGGATGGGAGAAAAATATGGAACTGGTATTTGGGAAGACATTCTAAAGGAGAGAAATTTGGGCAGAAGCTTCAGGTTTTTGTCACAATTCATATTTTGCTGAGGAGGAAACAGATTCAAACCTTAGGGAATCATCCTGAGGTAGATGGATTAAAAATTAGAAATATGATGTGACCAGGAAAACTAAATAAATATAATGCTTTTCATTATACTTGCACAATACAATAATTATATGCTTAGCGATACCTATGGGACAAGGTAGGCATGGTTACAATTTATACTTTGAGATGAAAATGTGGAGATCAAAAATGGAGCCGTGGTTTAACTGATAGAGCACTAGCCTTGAGCAAAAAAGCTAAGGGCAGTGCCTAAGCCCTGAGTTCAAGCTCCAGGGCCAGCACCAAAAAAGAAATTGGCTTTTGCTCCCACCAATGGTTCACACCTGTAATCCTAGCTACTCAGAAGCTGAGATCTGAGGATAGTGGCTTGAAGGTAAAGGTAGCCTGAGTAGTAAAGTCTCTGAGACTCTTGCCTCCAATAAATTCCTTTAAAAAAAAAAAAAGTAAGTAGATCTGTGGCTCAGGTGGTAAAGTACTCTCCTTGAGCAAAAGAAGCTCCAGGACAGTGTCCTTGAAATCAACTCCCAGGACTGGTACACACACACATTAAAAAAAAAAAAAAAAGAAAGAAAAGAAAAAAGGAAAGAGTATAGATTCAGAGTGTAAATGGGGATGGGAATGGTTTCAGCATGTGCCTGAATGTTCATTCATGAGTCCAAAAATTTGAGTCTCTACTATGGGTTAGGACCTGTTGCAGGCTTTGGAGCTATAGCAGTTGACCAAGCAGCAAAAATGTTCTGTGCTTCATGGATCTCTCATTCTAGCAGGGAAAGCAGATTGTAAACAGAATAAGTAAAGAACTAATATGTTAACTAGATTTTCATCATAAAACCTATGGAGAACAGTTAATGTGGATGGTTTAAATTTTAACGGGCTTCTCTGCTGTCTAGAATATAACCATATCAGCAATATTCCCTTAAATGCAGGTGCAGGGCCTGCTTCATCATTGACCTAGAGTGCATATGGATAATGGATGAGTATTATGTTCTGCAGAGCTCTGATTTGAGAGTGGGGCCAAGGAATCTGCATTTCTGCTGGCACCCAAGGTAATCAGGATGCATTCCAAAGTTGGTGTGTGGATGCTCTGAGCACCTGGGAAAGATTCCATCATTGCCAACTTTCCAGGCACTTGCTTACAACTGCATCCTACAAATTCTCTCCAGAAATTTCCATGAAGATTTTGGCAGAACACCATGTATCTGGAAAATTGAAAGGAAGGCCATGATCCAAAATTTCTTCAATCCATCTTAGAATCCAGTCTCTGTGTGAAATGCTTTTTTAATGAAGTAGAACATTCTTTTGTATCAAAGTCTTACTTCGTGACTACTCTTGCTAACAGAATGAGTAATAGTTCACTCACTTAAGTTTTAAGTTGTAGGTACTAATTAGTGAGTGGGTGACTCAACAGTTGAGTCATCTGAGGGGCTTTTAGGGATAAAATCAAACTGTAGGATAGAATAAGCAAAATACTTGTCACTCGATCAGGAAATGAAGTTATGTAATGTGTGCTTGTGCAGGAAACGTCAAGATTACTATTCAGCCCTTTTCTCCTGGTTCTACAGTGGGCATGCAAAATTAATTCAGTGGTGAATGGAAAAATGTTCCCATAAGCCTTCTTGGAACCTCAACCATTAGTATGTACTACTGGACAGCTAATGAACAGAATCCTTTTAAAATCTTATAAAATAGAAGCAAAATGAAGTGAATACAGACTAGTAAGGGAAAAAAATAAAAGTATATTGGCTTGCAAGCTTAAATAACAAGCCCTTACTGAATACTGTTACCTCAGGCATTATGTTAACTTATGTACACTACACACACACACACACACACACACACACATTCTCCTCCCCTCTGTTTCTCTCCCCTCCCCCATCCTCACAACCTAGGAAAGTAGATATTATAATCCTTATTTTACAAAAGATGTTAAAGCTGAGGATAGTTTTTATAGCTGGCAGTGAATAGTCAAGACTTGGACACAGAACATCTGACTCTACACTTTAATATACTTCAACTCATTTATTGATCAGTGATTATATACAAGTGAAGTGTAAGTTAATATTTTTGGCATAGGCAGTATCCAGTGGGCAGTTTCAGAGATCTTATGGATTTTAGTTATTCAAAGATAATTGGGCCAGGTGGCTCACACCTGTAATCCTAGCTACTCATGAGGTTGAGATTTGAGGACATGGTTCAAAGCTAGCCCAGGAAGACACTTTCATCCCCAGTTAACACATTCATGACACTTTCATCCCCAGTTAACTAGCAAAAAGCCAGAAGTGGAGCAGTAACGTAAGGGGCAGAGTGCTAGCTTTAAGCACAAAAGCTAAGGATCAGCACACTGACGCACGCACGCATGCGCGCGCGCACACACAAAGATGATGGGAGACTTCCTCACAACAAAGATGAACCAAGAAGAATGAGATATAACGTTATATAACATCTCTACGTTAACTAGAAAACTGGACAGCAGATTAAAAAAAAAAAAAACTGGCTTTGGGCACTGTGTAGCAGGCAGCTTGAACTTCAGTCTTGGAGAGAAGGAAACAATTGAGTTTAGGGTCCCACCAACTCTTCTCCGGAAGGCAGGCTCCAAACTAGCTCCAGGATGAGACCCAGCCCAAGCCTATCCAGAGATATACAGTGCTGAACTCATTGTGGGTAAAGAGCCTGGAATTTGCTGTTAAGATCTCAAAGAGAAAAGACACCTCACTCAAAGCCCTTCTCTCCCCCGCCCCCACACCCCACTCCCCTCATGTGTGGAGAGCCTTTAAGGCTTTCTTGGCCTAAGGTGTTGGTGGAATACTTATTGCACAAACTACCTGAGGCTGGGAAAAGATAGGAAACCAGTAAACAGAACAATTCCCTGGGAGGTCTGCCAGTACTTCCTGTTTCTCCAGACAGAGTGGGAAGGTGAAATACGTGGCCTTAGCTAAGGGTCTAAATTAGCCCAAAGCAAAGGCTGTTTGGAAACATCCCTAACAAAAATTTTAAAGAAAGCCTCAAAAGGATCCAACCAACTTAAAATATACCCATTAGTTGAGACTGGTAGATAAGTAATAGGTATTTCCTTCTGGAAGGTAAGGTAGAAGGGCCTGAGAAAGGTAGAACAAGAATCAGATGTTACAGGTGATCTGAAAAAAGAGGAATGCTGTTGAATTAGTACAGCAGGGAAACTGAGAGAGCTAGACTCCCCAGTTAAAGGCAGATTGACAACTACAACAGGAATGAAACCAGGAATCTGTGCACTCTTCTCTCTTCTCTTCTCTGTTCTTCTCTTCCCTCCCTCCTTTCCCCCTTTCCTTTTTTGTGCTAGTCCTTTGAACTCAGGGCCTGGTCACTGTTCCTTAGCTTCTCTCCCCATCCCCTGAGCTCAAGGCTGGTGCTCTACCAGTTGAGTGATGACTCCATTTCTAGCTCTTTTGGTGGTTAATTGGAGATAAGAGTCTCATGGACTTTTTTGTTTGGGCTGGCTTTAAACCATGATCCTCAGACCTAAGCCCCCTGAGTAATTAGGATTATAAGCATGAGCCACGAACACACGGCTTTCCTTATTGTTTTTTAAATTGTGAAAATACTGTACAGAGAGGTTACAATTACATGGGCAAGATAATGAGTACATTTCTTATCAAGCATTGTAGCCTCCTCCTTTGTTTCCCCTTCCCATCCCTTCCCATCTTTCCCCCCCTCCTTATTTCTTTTTTTAATTTTAATTTTATTGTCAAGGTGATGTACAGTGGAGTTACAGTTATGTAAGTAAGATAGTGATTACATTTCTTATATAACTTGTTACCCCACCCTCATTTGTCTCCCTCTCTCTTTCCCTCCTGTCCCAAGTTGTACAGATCATTTCCAACATATTGTCTTGTGAGTATTGCTGTTGCATAGGCTCCCCCTTTGTCCTTCTTAAACTGATGTTTACCTTGTATATCTCAGACATTTAAATTTTTGACTCAGCTATTTAGTCCATTAAAGAAAACTTTCCATTTCTCCACTGTTTTTCTGTTTTGTTGTTTGTTGATTGGTTTATCTTGAGGAGGGGGTGTCTTTCTTTTTGCGGTGCTACTGTTTGAAGCCACGCCCTGGGGAATACTAGTCAGATTTCCCCCTAGGCTCCTACCTCAGCTTCCTTCACTGTTTTCTTAGGACAGAAGAGATCTATCCCTCCCTTCCTTCCTTCCTTCCTTCCTTCCTTCCTTCCTTCCTTCCTTCCTTCCTTCCTTCCTCCCTTCCTTCCTTCCTTCCTTCCTTTCCTTCCTTCCATTATCTTTAAGTAGTTATATAAAGGGGTTTCAACTCAGTGCATCAGTTTATAAGTACAATAAAGAATCTTTTTTCATAAAAAGCATAGGCTCAAGTTGTTTTGCAAAAGCATCATATTGATTTATAATTTTAGATAACTTGCAAATAAAAATTGTTTTCCTATTTTTAAAGATTTTCAAGGTGGATTATCTTTCATTCTGTAGGTCAACTGTTAGATTTTAATATCATCATCATCATCATTATTATTATCTTTAAGTAGTACAAAGGGATTTCAATTCAACCAGTTAGATATGAGTACAATGCATCTTGATTAATGTCACCCCTAGCTTTGTTCTTCCCCATCTCTCTCAATCCAATCCATACTAACAGTATTATTATTAATATAAATAAAGGGACAATACTTATTACGATCAAATAGGAGATTTATATCTCAAACTTTCTTTCTAGAGAAAGAAAGACCTTTTTTTTGGGGGGGTGGTTTCAGTCATGGGGCCTGAACTCTGGGCCGGGTGCTGTCCCTCAGCTCTTCAGTTCAAGGCTAGTGCTCTACCACTTGAGCCACAGCGCCACTTCTGGCATTTTTCTTTTTGCTTATGTGGTGCTGAGGAATCGAACCCAGGGCCTCATGCATGCAAGGCAAGCGTTCTACCACTGAGCCACCTTCCCAGCCCAAGAAAGACCTTTTTACTAGAGAAGGCATTAGAACCAGAAAAAGTAAAGAAGGAAACTGCACAAATGGACTGAAGGTATGGTTCAAGTGCTAAAGTATCTGCCTAGCAAGAACAATGCCCTGAGTTTAAGCCCCATAAAAAGCTTAAAATGAGAAATTATATGTATGGCAGGACTTGGAAATATTAGGAAAGAGGGAATGGACATGCAAACTAATTTACTTACTTTACAAAGAGGGAATCAAGATATTAAAGTCCATAGACTAAGTGATGGTTAAGAGATATTTTAAATTACAAAGATATTCATATTAGATGGATGATGGTTTGGCACTCGGGAGAAGGTAGAGTAAACAAACCACTTTCCTCTTCTATGTCAGAAATTCAATACTATGGTTCAGAGAGGATAAAATAAAGTTGGGCATGATGGCTCATGCCTATAATCACAACCACTCAGGAAGCAGAGGCAAGGAAGCACACAAGCTCAAGGCTAGCCCAGGCAAAGGTAACAGGAGCCTGTCTCAAAAACAAAGCACAGTCAAAAGAACTGAGGATGTGGCTTGTGGCAGAGTAGTTGCCTACCATTTTCAAGACCCCGGGTTTAGTTTCTTGTGTCACATAAAGAAAGAGGGGAGGAGGAAAGGAGGATAACTTACAAGAACCCCAAACCTAAGCATAGTGATTTACCCTCCAAGAATAATCAGAGCAAGTGTTTATCTCAGAACAAACAGTTGTCTTGTGGAATAGGAGATGGAGAACCTTTTATTTTTTATTCTGTGCCATTTATTCACTTTAAACTTCATAAGCATTTATTTTTAACCTCAAAATATGTTCCTGATCATTTTTAGCTAGGTTTTTTTCCTTTGGCTGTTAATGTGTTCTGATGTGTCTGAGACTGCTGAAAATACTGGTGTGATGACAGTCTAAGCACATATATAATCCTAACAAGGGAGGTGACTAGTTTTGTTCCACCTTATCATATCTGGGGGATCAGCTTCAGCTCTGGACAATAGAATCTTAATGACCATAGAATATGAATAGGAAAAGGCATCCAGGCTGGTGAGGCTGTTTAGAGCATTCCAAATGAAGAATGGTAAGTGAGCCCCTGATGCATTGTTTGGGAAGACATAAATCAGGAGTGAGGGGAACACGATGGCCAGCTTTAGATGTATACGAGAAAGGGTATTTTGTTCTGTGTTGGCAGAAATAGAACCAATGGGAAGATACTGAAGAAAGGCAGCATTACCAAGATCTTTCTACAAACCAGAGCTGTGTAATGATGTCAATCACTGTTAAACAAAGATCTTGAGAGAAGCTTCACACTCCACCAAGTATGAGGACTGCTAAAGGACTTCTGTGCTTCCTTATAACTTTGGCTTTCTTAATTAGCTAGTGGGAATTTGTGTGTGTGCGTGCATGTGAGCATGCACACATGTACCAGTCCTGGGGTTTGAACTCAGGGCATAGGTGCTGTCCCTGAGCTTTTTTGCTCAAGGCTAGTGCTCTACCACTTGAGTCACAGCTCCACTTTCAGATTTTTTGATGCTTAATTAGAGATAATAGTCTCATGAACTTCCCTGCCCAGTTTGGCTTTAAACCAGATCCTTAGCCTCCTGAGTAGTTAGAATTATAGACGTGAACCACTGGAGCCTGGCTAGAAAGAAAATTTTAAGATGGACAGTCCACAATCATTAATGGTCAAAGGGTACCACTAATTCAACAAACACTTTAAAAAAAAGTAGCCATGGTTTCAGTGGTTTTCAGAATATAGAGATGGGTAAGTCCAAAGATACTCAAGAAAGTCGGTCTAGTAGTATACGTTTCAGTTCAAAAATGTGTCATAAGCCTTTCCCTTCTCTGGAAGCATTCAGGGGAATCATTCACAGCGACTCCTCGAGACACTGTGGTCTACAGGAGAGGCAGTTAAGTAGACATATTCCACTCATTACAGTTGCAGAGCAGAGGATGGGTTAGGGAAAGCTCACCAGGGAAGCACTGCCTGGTCCTAACTTGTGACCAACATGCTTTCACTTAAAAGCTGGGATATCTCAAATGAGTCAGAAACCTTCTCTTCCACATGATTCATAAGACTCACATACAAACCAACCAAGAGTTAGAATCTCAATTGTGCCCTAATACCATGATTCTAATCTGGTATAATTATTTTTGTCATCAAAATATTTGTTTAAAAAGTAGTCTAGGTTTGTGAAAAATGACGTTTCCCTTAGTTTTTTTTTTTTTTTTTTAACAGTATCAGTCCTAGGACTTTGCTCCTATGAGGAAAGTGCTCTTCCACTGAGCTACATCCTTAACCCAATAAGTCTATTCTTAGTTTTAATTAAGATCAATTATTTGTACAAAGGTATTTCATTTTAATATGTCCATATATATATATATATATATATATGTTATATATGCAATACATCTTGACCAGACTCACTGCTCCATTTACACTAAATGGATGTCCTTTTAAATTATGTCTTTGCCAATGTCTGGAAATCTGTTCCAGTAGTTTTTTTATTTCATGGGTTTTTATTTTTGTTATTGTTGTTTTGTGTTTGTTTTTGTTTTTGTGTGCTGGTACTGGGGCTTGAACTCAAGACCTGCATGCTGTTCCTTAGCTTTTTCACTCAAGGCTAGTGCTCTACCACTTGAGCCACAACTTTACTTCCAATTTTTTTTGTTGCTTAATTGGAGATAAGGGTCTAATGGACTTTCCTGCTCTGGTTGGCTTCAACTCATCATTCTCAGATCTCAGTCTCCTAAGAAGCTAGGATTACAGGTATGAGCTACTGATACCTGGCTACTTTATGTTTTCATGTAACATTTATTTGAAATCGTAGGCATGTTAAAATTTTTTTGCATTAAGTGGTACCAGTGGCTCAGGCCTGAAATCATAGCTATTCAGGAGGCTGAGACATGGGAGGATCTTGTTTGAAGCTAGCTGGGGCAGAGAAGTCCTCCAGATCCATCTCCAATTAATAAACAAAAACTGGTCTGAAGGTGTGGCTCAAGTGGTAGAGTGCCAACCAAATCAGTATGAGATCTGGAGTTCAAACCCCAGTATGGACAAAAAATTAATTTTTGCCTTAATCAGCATCAAACCTAAGTTATGACATTATTAAAATTGCAAGAAACATTTTTTCTAATTAATTCTAGATCACCCTTGTGGTTTTAATTTCTGTATTTCATTTTAAGAGATACCATTTCATCACATAGACTTTAGATTTTAAATTTTGTACCTTTGTTTCAAAAGGTACAGAAAATTTCAAAAAATTGATTCTAGATATAATTTTTTTAAAACTTCAAACTTTCTAATTATCATTGAGATTTGTGATGTTTTTCTCACAGTATTAAATGAAAACTATTAATAAGGAAAATATCAATAAGGAAAAACATTAACAAAGGTTGAATTTAACCACCATAATTTATATTTAATTTATGGTGCAAGAAGTTAGAACCTTCTAAAAAATTTTAACCATTTAATAAACTAATTATAGCATTTGGCTGTTTGATCCTTGATATTCAAACAATAAACATGATTCTTCAACAACAAAATAAATCCTTCTATAGACCCTAGACTTTCACCAAGACCTGCAAAGTCCTCTGGCCCCATCCCCCAGTTTTCAGGCAGCAAATGTATACTTTTTCCACTTTTTCCTATCCTTGAATAAGTAAGGTGGTCTCTATACAAAGAAGATTGTCTAAAATCATACAGCACCTAGGAAGCAGCTGGATATCAAAGGTATGCTCAGGAGTACATCTCAACTGAGATATGAAGAAATATCATTGCTACAAGCCTAGCACTATGGCACCTTGTGAAACTGCACAGCCTCAGAAATCCACTGAACTTCAGATTCACAAACTCCCTACTCAGGGTTTAGTCAAAAAGTTTCCGAGGATTTCAGAAGAGCAGCTATTGATGTTTTGCAGAAGGCAAGAGAGACCTATCTGGTTGACTTTTTTGAGGACACCAAATTAGGTATTATCCTTCTGCAATGTCATAGTTATACCACAGACATACAGCTAGCTTGCCAAAGCCGCATGTGGAGAATTACTGAAGAATCCACTGTGTTGGCAAACGTGTGTGTGTGTGTGTGTGTGTGTGTGTGTGTGTGTGTGTATGTGTGTGTGTGTGTGTGTGTGTGTGTGTGTGTGTGTGTGTGTGTGTGTGTGTGTGTGTGTGTGTGTGTGTGCTGGTACTGGGGCTTGAACTCAGGGCCTAGGCACTGTCCCTTGACAATTTTTGCTCAAGACTGGCCACAGCTCCACTTTCAGCCTATTGGTGGTTAACTGGAGATGAGATTTCTTAAGACTTGTCTGCCTGGGCTGGCTTTGAACTGTGATCCTCAGATATTAGCTTCCTGAGTAGCTAGGATTACAGGTGTGAGCTTCATGCCTTCAGCTTAAATACTTCATCCTTAAAGATATAACAATAACAACAATAATAATAATAAATAAAAAGAAAGATTTCCCACCTCTGCCTCTCCCCTCACTGTCCAGAATCTTAATATGTGATACAAGTAGAAAAATAAGGCATTAACAATTCTTCCATTCTCGTTTGTATGAGAAATTTTATTTTTATTTTTTATTTTTTGTCGGTCATGGGGCTTGAACTCTGGGCCTGGGCGCTGTCCCTCAGCTCTTCAGCTCAAGGCGAGCACTCTACCACTTGAGCTACAGCGCCACTTCCAGTTTTCTGGTGGTTTATTGGAGATAGGAGTCTCACGGTCTCTCCTGCCCAGGTTGGCTTTGAACCGTGATCCTCAGATCTCAGCCTCCTGAGTAGCTAGGATTACAGGCGTGAGCCACCAGCACCCGGCTATATGAGAAATTTTAATACATACGCAAACATGCAAAGCGTTAGTACAAGTCAGAATGTTTCTGTGAACAAGGTTAAAGAGTTCAACTCTTTTAAGTAAAACTTAAACTTTTTCTGGACAATGTCCACATTTAGATTTTTTAAATCAAAATTTAAATTTTATTTCACTTGCAGCACTGGGGGCCAACTCCAGGACTTCATGCATGTTCTGCTGCTGAGCTGCATTCCCAGCTCATTAAGAAGTTTTTAAATTTTATTTATTTTTGTCAGTGCTCGAGATTGATTCAAGGGTCTTGTACATGCTAGACAAGTGCTCTTCCACTGAGCTATAATTCAGCTGGTTTAAAAAAAATTTTTTTTTTGCCAAGTGCCAGTGGCTCACACCTATAATCCTTGCTCCTCAGGATTCTGAGATCTGAGGATCACAGTTCCAAACCAGGCCTGGCAGTAAGGTCCTTGAGACTCTTATTGCCAATTAACTATCAGAAAACCATAAGTGGTATGGTGTTTCAAACTGATAGAACACTGGTCTTGAGCTAAAAAGCTCAGGGATAGTGTCAGGCCCTCAGTTCAAGCCCCATAACCAACAAAAAAAGTTACTTTTTTACTGACAGTCAAATTGAAATTATTACTTTAATTTGTTTAGGAAAATTCGAATTGCATATGACTTTCTCATGCATCATGATCAGCACTATAAGCTTTTCTAGGTTATATTATTACAGTTTATTAAACTAATTTCATATTTTATAAAATTTCACATCTTGACTGGGAGAGAATGAGGGAACAGAAGACACTGAATGAAAAGAGACGTACTCATTACTTAACTAGTGTAAGTTTAATCCCTCTGTATATCACCTCTATAATAACAATAGAGTAAATTAATTGAAAAAAAAAGATGTGAAAGAAGAAGGGAACCAATTAAGGAAGAAACAGGAGCGCTTCAAGGGGAGGGGTAAGAGAGTAACTGGGGACACTGTTATACATGTGTGTGAAGATGTCACAATGAAAACCATTATTTTAAATAATAGTAATAAATTCACAGTAATAACAATAATAACAGTAATGGATTTCTTTGTTGTTTTTTTAATCAGTGTTTAAATTGAAGGACATTTAGTCTGACTACTGTATTACATGACATGTTGGTTTTCCTGGAGGCTCAGAAATGTTCAGATTACCTATATTACAGTTTTATTTGCAATTGGAGAGTAGCCAAACCCAAAACCAAACAAACAAAAAACCCTGAAGGATGACACTGCCTTCCACCCCTTCAATTTCATGTGTATGTTATCCTCTTGAAATGATTTACGCACCTTTGAGACAGGGAATAAATAGCTACTTTGTAGAGTTCTAATTAGAAAAAAGTGTTCGTTTTTGTGTCTGGCACTTACTAAGAGCTTAAGAAAGGTGATAATATGTTGTTGTTGTTTTTAGCATACAGAAAGATCTACTATAATCAGTCCTTAGGAAGTGAGGCAAGATGACTGCAAATTCAAGGTTAGCCTGGGCTACATAGTGGGTTATAGCAATACCTTAGGCATGAATTTAGCATGAGTTCAATAAGACATGAATTAGGTAAGGTCACCAACCATAAGTTGATAAGGTGAACCATCACAGGGTAAATCATTCTTCTAGAAAAAGGAATTCCTTCTAGGATACCTATCTACATTATGTACTATTTCTTGAGCCTAGTTCAAATTTGGTTTCCTCCTTGAAGTCTTACACTTACCCCCAGATTGCACAGCTTGAGCGTATCTTGTGACATTTCATTTTTTTTTTGTCTACACAAAAGGAAGGGAGGGAAAGAGAAAGAGAAAAGGAAAGGAAGGGAAGGGATGGGAGGAAAGAAGAGAGGAAAAAGAGTATCATCAGTCAACCAATGACTGACTGCCGTATTGGATGACCATTGTGTAGCATATTATGGATGATTAGTAAATGAATATTTCCCAGGGCAAACTTTAAGAAAATAATCTTTTCTTTTTTCTTCCTTCCTTCCTTCCTTCCTTCCTTCCTTCCTTCCTTTCTTTCTTTCTTGCTCTCTCTTTCTTTCTCTCTTTCTCTTTCTTTTTTTTTTTGTAGTAAACTACCATGGCTGCTGGAGTCTTGTCTCAGAACGAACACCCATATTCCACTTTGGTAAATCCCAGTGGGTATGCTGAAAACCTGGAAGGTACTGTCTCTTTAACATACTTTTTTGGGGTCTTTTTATACAACTAATATTTAATAAAAGTAACCTTGCGAATGAATGAGAAAGAAAAGGCTCTTATTTATTTCATGATTCTAGATCCAGATATTATTTAAGTCCTTTTGTTTATTTCCTCTTTACCATTTTGGCCTGTTATAATTTCTTTTCAAAACCCTGAATAATGATCTTGGCCTTTTAAAAAGGAGTCTTGCAAACAATGTTTGTCTCCTGCATTATTATTTTAGACTCAGATTATGCATTAGCTCCTATCATCAAACGCCTACTTGTGAATCAACCATTCATTTCTTTCTCTTTTCGTTTCTTGTAAGTGTCACTTATGAAGCATATTCAGAAGCACTCAAGCCTTGTTCTCTCATTGCTTCTTTTCTCCCATTTTCCCCTTCCCACACTGTGGATTTTTTTTGATACACAGGCTCCAGGAAAGTGGCAAAGTCCTGCTTTCATTTTTTTCCCCTCACTGTTGAAATTCAGAGCGGGGAGATGACTTGATTCCTCTTTGTCCACATTGGATATGTCATTCTGCTTTCTATACCGTGGCAAAATGCCTGAAAGAAATCACTTGTAAGAAAGACAAGTTTATCTAGCTAGTGGTTTCAGAAGTTTCAGTCCATGGACACCTAGGCCTATGGCTTTGGACTTGTGGGGAGATAGAACATATGGCAGAAACATGTAAGAGAGTCAACTTCTCACTTCATGGTGGCAAGGAAGCAAAGGAGGCTAAGTGGAAGGATGGACATGGGAGGAGAAAAGAAAAGGAAGAAAAGAAAAGAGGAAAGAGAAAGAAGAGAAGGGAAGAGAGAAAGAATGAGAAGGAAGGAGCCAGGGTCTCATTATAACCATCTAGGGCACACCTCCAATGTTATCACGTCCTTCCATTAGATCTCACCTCTTACAGGTTTCATGACCTCCCAATAGCACCACAGCTGGTGTCCAAACCTTCAACAAGTGCTTATGGGTCATTTAAGACCCAAACCATAACATTAGTCATGCTGTCATCACCAATGTTAGCCAGAAGAGATACTGAGTAAATTTTTTTTTTGCATTGCAATGCTTATTGCTATATTTCTATCTTCTCATTCTGGGTTTTGCACAAGTTCACTTTAGTGTTACTGAAGAAGCTTTGCAGGAATTCTCCTACAAATATGGATTAGATGATGGAAAAATTGAGAAGGAAAAATCTAACTAAAGATACTGTAGTTCAATGCTTGCTGAGAACAATTGTGGTCTTTTTGGAGTCAGGCCATTCCACCAGGGGGCACTGTCTTTCACCAAGAAAGCCAGTGTTTCCACTTGTGATCTTGGCTAAATTCTGAATTCTTGCAGCTCCTCCTTCATCTGTGTGATATGTCTGACTCTAGAAGCAGTAGGCACTAATACTACTGGTAACTGCCATTTGTGGATAACTTCCATGTGTCGGATTTACCATTAGTTTCTTCAGTTTTAGAAAGAAGTACTCTAAAACAAATGCAGCAATGTTGTACACTCACTGTTTTCCTTGTAAACTATTTCTTCCCACAGGTGTAATAACTGTCAAGCCTTTTTCCTTATTCCTTATTCTATTAGGATTTTACATAATTCCATTGATTAACATCCAGGTTTTTGTGTGCATCAGTAGTACATTTCTTTTTACTGATGAGCCATATCATAATGTGTTTTATGCATGCACTCATTGAAGGGTTCCTGGGTTGTTTCTAGTTTGGAGCTATTATGAATAAAGATTACTTTAAACATTTACCTGCAAGGGGTTCACACTTGTAATCCTAGAAACTCAGGAGGTGGTGATCGGGAGCATCACCTCAAGGCTAGTCTGAGCAAAAATGTTTATGCACAACAGGAAAAAAAAAAAGTCACAATGGTGTACCTGTCAATCCCAGGTATGGCAGAAAGCATAAACAGGGAGACTGTGGTCCAGGCTGATCTGGGAAAAAGAAAGAACCTATCTCAAAAATAATGAAACCAAAAAGAGTTGGAGGCATGACAGGCAGAAAAACACCTGCTGGCAAGCACAAAGCCCTAAGTTCAAACCCCAGTATAGTAATAAATAAATGAATAAATACTGCATCCTAGATCACATTGCACTTTAATCTTCATGAAACTACTAAACTATTCTCTGTACCATTGTGCATTGCCACTAGTGATGTATGAGTGAAAAAGTTCTCTGCATTCTCATCAGCATTAGGTGTCATTATTTTAATAAGTCAAGCAGGGTATAATGACATCTCTTAGTAGGTTTTTTTGTTGGTGGTCTTTGTGGTGGTTTGTTTTGTTTTGTTTTTGCAGTGCTGGTGATCAAACCCAAGGCTTCATACATGCTGTGCAAGTACTCTACATCCTGACCGACATCCTCAGCCTTTCTTGTGGTTTTAATTGATACTTCCCTAATGAAAATTATATTCAGCTTTGCCCTTGTTAAGAATATAGGAGAACTAATTCAGCATGGCTTGCTATCACTCACTATTTCTTCCCCATTTTTAATTTCCTTGATTCATGATCTTATGCTTATCCTTCCAATGCTTACTTTGTGTCCATTATGCTCTTATTTTTTATAAGAACTTAGATTAGAACTTAGATTATTTCCTGTTCTCTAATATAAACATCAAATGGTAGAAATTTTTCATAATTGCTTTTATAATTTCCCATATATTTTGATGTGTTGTAATCTCCTTTTGATTAATTTCAATGTGTTTTATAATTTCCTTTAGGCTTCCCCTTAAAATCATGAATTATTTATAAGTTTAATACTTAATTTCTAAGTCTTTGGAGATTTTTTTCTGTTGTCTTTCTGTTAACTATTTCTAGTTTGACTCCATAATGATCAGAGAATATTGTAAGATCCTATTATTATTATTTGTGTGTGCGTGTGCACGCTGGCCTCGGGCTTGAACTCAGAAACTGGGTGTTGCCCCTGAGATTTTGTGTTCAAGATTAGCACAGTACCACTTGAACCACAGCTCCAGTTCTGGCTTTTTGGGGGGTATTTAGAGATTAAGAGTCTCATGGACTTTTTTGCTTCAAACCATGATCTTGAGATCTCAGCCTTCTGAGTAGCTAGGATTACAGATGTAAGCCACTGGCACTAGGCCCCAGTTCTTTTAAAAAGAAATGCCAAAACACATTATAATTCAAGTTGTCATTGAGTAATTTTAATATATTGTGTATCTGTTGGGTTTTTTTCTTCTCATTTAAGTCATAGTTCTTGGTGTAATCAACAATTTCAGCCGTATTCTGGACATTTTAGACCATTTTATTCTCATCTCACAGGCAATATAGTTCAGGATGCAAGCCAGAGGTATTCTCAGCTTTTCACTCAACCTTACCATGACAACAGAAACAGAGGACTTATTACCTCCACCTTGCTTCATTGCACATGAGTGCAGTGGAATTTCAGCTCTCAAACAGCTTTGTTGACAGTGAATAATAGTGAAAGTGGGGCACTGCCTTCCAATGTCATATTGCCTTTGAGTGGAGGTGTAAGATCAGCTCCCTGGGGCAGGGGGATAGCAAACAGATGATCCAGGCCCCACTGCTGTTTGGGAGAGGGGAAGTAAAAGGTGACTCATAACTACTTTGTTGCTGTAAGTTATGGTTGAAACCTAGTTCCCTGATGAGTCCTGTGGCACAGAGTAAGTGTAGTGTTAGTGCCCACTGTCTGATCTCCTACCACCTCTTTTCTCCCAGTGGATAAATACCAGTCACAGCTGGGAGCTCAGCTGCCCCATTTACCCATTGGCAACAAGAGTGAATGTTGATCCTCCTGCTTCGCACTGTCTCCTCCTGCCTCATTGAGAGCAGAGGCAGACAAGGGTAGGGAGACTCAGCCCCCCACTGATACAGGGGAGAGACTGAGTGCCAGCTAGCCCTGCTTCATTTCTTTAGTCTTGTTGCTTGCTGCCAATTAGATGTAGAAGTTTGTTCCTCTGCTGGGCCTCACTAAGACAGAAGTTTGAGGAAACTAGAGTATTCACTAGCCCCAGTATATATTACCTAGCTCAGATCTCTCAATGCTAAGAGGGGGATAAATGTTCAGCTCCTAACTGAGCCACTGGCATGGAGGCAGATGTTGAGCCTAGTGTTAACTGGCTGTGATTCTAACTCCCCTATTGAGACTTGTCAATCAAATGACTTAAATTTACATTTCTCAATGATTAATGGTATTTGGTATCTTTTTATGTGCTTATCGTGTCACCCCTGTCTTCTGTGGTACCTGGGTCTTAAGCTTTGCTCAGGTTTTTCACTTATGGCTGGTGATATACCACTTGAGCCATGCTTCCAGTCTGGCTTTTTTTGCTGATTAATTGAAACAGTTGCATGGATTTTTCTGCCTGGTCTGGCTTCAAACTGCGATCCTCAGATCTCACTCCCCTGAGTAGCTAGGATTACAAGTATGAGACATAAGCACCTAGCTCATTTGTATATCTTTTTGGGGAAAACATCTATTCAAATCCTTTGACCATTTTAAAATTGGATTATTCATATATTTATTATTGAGTTGAAAAGTTCCTCATCTACTCTCAACACTGGTTTATAATATTAACCTTTTTCTGTACTCTTCTGATTTTGTTGATTTGTTCATGGGATTGTTGAGTTACCTTGTGTAATTTCCTTTTAGTATAATTTCTACTTCTACCACTTCCTTTGTAATTTGTTATGTAGATCATGTTTCTATATATTGTATATCCACCAACAGAATAACAAAGCATCCTACAGAATTGAAGAAATTATTTGCAAATCATATATCTAATAAGGGATTAATATCTAGACTATATAACAACAAAAACCAGAAAAAATTCAAAACTGAACAGTGGACTCAAATAGACATTTCTCTATAAAAATCTACAAAATAAGCACATGAAAATATGCTCACCATTATCTAATTAGAGAAATGGAAATCAAATATAAGAGATCCTAGCCTCATTTGAAGGAATTGTGAGTGGGAGGATCACTCTTCAAAGACAGCCCCGGCAAAAACACAACTCTATTTGATGCATAAACTGAAGCAGAAAGGACTAAAGATGTGACTCAAGTGATAGGGTACTTGCCTAGCAAGCATGAAGTCATCCCTGAGTTCATATCACAGCATTGAGGGGGTGGGTAAGATACCACTGCGTACTCAGAACTATTCATATATACTTGTATATTCAAATGAATAAGCTGGGCACCAGTGGCTCACCCCTACAGTCTTAATTACTTAGGGACTGAAATCTGAGGATCACAGTTCTAAACCAGCCCAGGCAGGAAAATCTGCGAGACTCTTACCTCAAGTTACCCACTAGAAAATTGGAAAGGGGAGCTGTGGCTCAAAGTGGTAGAGTACTAGCTTTGGCAAAAAAGATCAGGGACTAGGGGCTGGGAAAGTGGCTCAGTGCTTGCCTTGCATCCATGAGGCCCTGGGTTCAATTCCTCAGCACCACATAAGCAGAAAAAGCCAGAAGTGGCACTGTGGCTCAAGTGGTAGAGCACTAGCCTTGAGCTGAAGAGCTGAGGGACAGCGCTCAGACCCAGATTCAGGCCCATGACTGACAAAAAAAAAAAAAAAGAGATCAGGGATTGTGCCCAGGCCCTGGGTTCAAACCCCATGACAAACAAGAACCAAAAACCACACCAGAAAAATCAATGTCTTGACACAAATTTGGAGAAATGAGATAAGTATTGTTGGTGAGAATGTAAAATGGTGCAGCTGTGTGGAAAATAGCATGGCAGTTCCTTAAACTATAAAAGTGAAACTGCCACAGGATCTGGCAATTTTACTTCTAGCTGTAAACTCAAAAGAATTGAAAGCAAAAACTGAAATAGACATTTTCATCCCCTCATTTATTGTGGCATTATATCATAAAAGCCAAAAAGTAGAAGCAAGTTCATTGTCAGTCATTAGATAAATGATAGAATATGGCATATGTGTATAAAGGAATGTTATTCAGCCTCTAGCAGGAAGGAAATTCTGATACTTGCTGCAACTGGAATGAGCCTGGAGGACATTGTGTCAAGTGAAATGAGATGGCCACTAAAGGACAAATACCATAGGATTCATTTTATGTAAGATACCTAGAGGCAGTTGATGAAGTCAAAAGTTCGATATCATGAACTAGATGAAGGAGAGATTGGGGAGTTATTTAATAGATAGAGTTTCAGTTTGGGAAGATGAAAAGAATTCTGGAGATGAATCATGGTGATGGTTGCTGCACATTCTATGAATGTACTTAATATCAAATAACTATTAACTTTATGATATATTTTTTTGGGGAGGCGGACGGGGTCTGGTCGTGGGGCCTGAACTCTGGGCCTGGGTGCTATCCCTCAGCTCTTCAGCCCAAGGCTAGCACTCTACCACTTGAGCCACAGCACCACTGTGGCTTTTTTCTTTTTTTGCTTATGTGGTGCTGAGGAATTGAACCCAAGGCCTCAGGCATGCAAGGCAAGCGCTCTACCATTGAGCCACCTTCCCAGGCCCTATGATATATATTTTTTACAGTCAACAAAAATCAAAGCAGGTAGGAGAGAAACTTATTCTTCCCCCTTCCTTCCCTGAACAACTCTGTGTGGGGACAGTCAAAGTCAATATTAACACCAGGGTTTGGGGTGAGGCTGAGATGCTGATGCCACAAAAGTGAAGGAGGAAGCCATATGCAGAGGAATCCCAGCACTGGTGAAGCCTGAGCAAGAGCGTAAAAACGTGGGAGCCATCAAGGCTTAGTCAGGGTAGTGGGACTTCTTTGTGGCAGGGTGGGCCTGCATGGGATATTATACTATATGGCAAGATGAGAAGGGCATCCACATGAGTAGGCAGCAACAGAGGCCTGACTTAGTGTTAAGTCCAAATGCAGTAAGGGAGATACCCACATAGAAGAGCAGCAGCAGTAATAAGAATAGGTTATATGCAGGGGATTGGTCAGATAAACAAATGCTTAAGTAAATTCCTTCATTCATTAGCCATTCTTCTTAGTGAGTTGTATGATTGTAGAAAGGAAGAAAATTAAAAAAGTACTTTGTAAAATTGGGTTAGAATTATTAGTATCAGGATGAACTATTAGTTTGCTGTATATATATGTATATATACACACATATATACAGAAATATAGATACAAGTGTGTAGTAGGCATATGTGTCTCTATATAAACATGTATTTTTCAGTTCCTTCCACCAAGAAGGCCTAGTGGAAATACACCCTGATAGCCACAAGCACACCTAACAAACAGCATTGGTTTCTAAATACCATTCTTTATTAATAAATGCCAAGGCTTCTTGGCTCTAATTATGTATAACAGAAATATTCAAATTGATATACCTTCTGTAAGATAATTTCAGAAGTTTCAAAGGTGAGAAAATATTGAAGAACTTGTCCCAGAGTAAAATAAATAAAAGAAACGGGACCAGAAAAAATTTATATGTGATCAGAGCTGGACCCTTCAGCTGTCAGAGCTGGACCCTTCAGCTGTAGGAATACCGCTGGGGTAATCGCTGAACATTCAGTGAATTTGAGGGCAAGTTGTTATGTATCAATCATAATTTTCTGGTCTGGAAAAAATTGTGAAGAATGTCTTTGTGAAAACAATGGAGCATCATGTTTGCAACTTACTATCAAATAGTTCAAGAAATAGTCTTTATACTATATTTGTAACTTTTCTCCAAGTTTAAGATCTATCCAAAGCAAAAGCAAATCTTCTCAAACATATTCAAAAAGTCACTCTTGGGCATCTACCCAGAACATTACGAGTCAGGATATGGTAAAGACACACTTGGACATCCATGTTCATTGCTGCAGTATTCACAATAGCCAAGTTATAGAAACAGCCCAGATCCCCTACCATAGATGAGAGGTACCTATGTGGTACCTATATACAATGGAATAATACTATCATTTGCAAGGAAACAGATGAACCTAGAAAAAATTATGTTAAGTGAAGTAAGCCAAGCTCAGAGAGACGAAAGGCACATGTTTCTCTCCTATGTGGAAGCTAGATTAGAAATATAACTGGACACAGATAACCTATACAGGATTGTAGGCATCCACACACAGATTAAAAGAGGATGCCATTAGGGAAAGAACTCAAAGGTATAACTTCTCTGAACATATAAAATTTATTGAAATGAAATGGAAACATGGGTATGTTTGGGAGGGGGGTTGTCATTGATACTGGTGGTGTTTGCTTTTGCTTTTGGGTATTTTTTCCTTTATAGAGGGAGCAAAAGGGAGGCCCAGAAAGGAAGGGAGGAAGGGTGAACAAATATAATCATGCTATTCAGTATGTGGAAAATGAACTGGGTAACTTGTGGGAAGAGGGTGAAACTGGAGGAAAGCGAAAGAAGGGATGATATTGTCCAATAAATGAAATGTACTCATTACCTGACTTCTGAAATGATAACCCCCTAATAACAATAACATATTTTTAACATTAAAAAATTAAAACTCAAGTGTTCAACTATGTTGTATGCTGATCAATCAAATAAGAAGAGAACTATAAAGAGTTAAATGGACACTAGAGGCTTTAGCAAAAGCAGTGGTCAGTGGACACTAGAGGCAAAGGCCAGAGCTGACCAGGCTAAGGATGGGACAGGTGACAGAGATGTATAGCAGTTGTCCAATTTTTTGTTTGTTTGTTTTAATAGAGGTTTAATGGAGCTGGGAATGTGGCTTAGTGGTAGGGTGCTTGCCTAGCATGCATGAAGCCCACATAAACAGAAAAAGGCAGAAGTGGCACTGTGACTCAAGCTGTAGAGTGCTAGCCTTGAGCAAAAGAAGCTCAGGGACAGTGCCCAGACCCTAGGTCTGACAAAAATAAATAAATAAATATTAGATGTTTAACTGTGACAAGGAGAGAAGAAAGACCTTCAGAAGAATAATTATGGTGAGAAACTAGGAACATTTGAGCAATGTAAGATTTAGTCCTAATAAAGGAAGCCTTAGAAAATGTGTCTTCAAATTTGCAAGTCAAAGAAATACTTTTTTTTTTTTTTTGCACTGGGGCTGGTAGGAGGGAAGATTAGAACCAATGTGTGGAGAAATGGATTTTGACTCAACATTAGGAAACATTTTGAGCTGTCATCTAACAGCTGAACATCTAATTACCTTATAAGAAGTGAGCACTCACTCACAAAGACAGAGAACACAAGGCTAGAAAGTCAACTTCAGAGAATTTCCCAAAGTGACTCGTGTATAGATGTAAGAATGCAAATAGATGAAGCTCCATCTCTCACAGATGCTGTTGTTTGAGTTTGTTGGAAGAGAAAAGAATGGGCCTTGCTGAAATCTGAAATACAGGAAGAAATGACCCGTTCTTAGCATTCCAGATCTGCTTGGGCTATTCGGTGTTTGAACTACCTACTCATAGAAATGAAAAGAAGAAAACCTGAGTGCTCACTGGTACTGTTCAATGGGCGTGGTGGGTTTTTTATGTTTTTTTGTTTGTTTGTTTGTTTTGTTTTGTTTTTGTCGGTCGTGGGGCTTGAACTCTGGGCTTGGGCGCTGTCCCTGTGCTCTTCAGCTCAAGGAGCATGCTCTACTGCTTGAGACACAGCACCACTTCTGGTTTTCTAGTGGTTTATTAGAAATAAGAGTCTCACAGACTTTCCTTCCCGGGCTGGCTTTGAACCGTGATCCTCAGATCTCAGCCTCCTGAGTAGCTAGGATTACAGGCATGAGCCACTGGCGCCTGGCTGGCTTGGTGTTTTTATTCTCTTTATCCAGAGTGTGACCATTTTGTATTTCCAGTGACCCATATCTTATTTTGCCCTTTAAATAGTCTGCTGGCTCTCTTGCCTGCCTGCCTGCAAACAGGTCAGTGGCCACAAAGGTGCTTGGTTCTAGAGACTTCAGCTAGCACCCACCATCTTTTTTTTTGGGGGGGGGTCCGGTTATGGTGCCTGAACTTTGGGCCTGGGCGCTGTCCCTCAGCTCTTCAGCTCAAGGCTAGCACTCTACTACTTGAGCCATAGCACCACTTCCAGCTTTTTTCTTTTTGCTTATGTGGTGCTGAGGAATCGAACCCAGGGCCTCATGCATGCAAGACAAGTGCTCTACCACTGAGCCACCTTCCCAGCCCCTCACCCACCATCTTTATGCTGCTTACACAGTGGTGATTTTAGTAGCTCAGAGATTCAGGACTGATTGTGTGCATTACCTTTTCTATTACTTTCCTACTTTCTCTTGAGCATGTTTTCTTTCCCCTAGTGATAGCATATTTGGAAGTAGGGAGAAGAATAAGACAGGAACTTAACTTTTGGTGCCCTATGATTTTATACTCATGAAATGAAGACGATGAAACTTTTTTTCCTATGTACTTATTTATAAAAATGCATTTGCCAGAGAAGGAAAAAATAGATCTGTTGTTAGCAGGTAAATGAAAAAATAACAGTAGCCTTGGTTCTTGTGACCTGCTAATAAATCCTAACTGTGAAAGAGGAATAAGGGCAGAAGAATGGGTAGGTCTATGGCAGTGAACTGCTCTAAAGATTCTGTGGCCATCAAAGTAAAATGTTTCCATGTTATGTAAGACATGACATGGAAATAAAAATAGCCTTATTATTTCCGTTTATCTAAAAATATGGCTTCTATTTTTTTCTACTTTTGACTTTTAGCTAAAAATACTGTGCATAATGAGTCTGAATAATTAGTCCTAAGAATTGATCATTCATCTTATGTTTATTTTTAAATTGATTTTTTTGGAATAAATATAATTTCTTATAGAAAGAAAGTAAGCTTGATGGCAGCATATATGAAATCTAGTATGCAGTTGTAACTAAAATGATCCGCAAAATTAAAAGAAAACTTTATCCTGAAGAGAATACAAAAGATTAGTTGAGTATAAGTATCAAATCTTCTAACTACTTTATCCTGAAGAGAATACAAAAGATTAGTTGAGTATAAGTATCAAATCTTCTAACTAAGAACTAGAAATTCCTTTTAAGTTGTTTGCATGATTGTTTTGGGACAATGTGCTATGAATTCATTTTCAGTCACAGCACAGTGCAGCACAACCCTCCACCTCATCAGAATAGCAACCCTCCACTCATCAGAATAGCATAAAACAGCATTAATATGAGGAGAATGGACACAAGACTTGGATCTGCCTTTGTGCGCACCTCCTATGCTCCAGCAATATGGCTGCCTTTACCATTTTTGCCCTCTGATGAGGTGGAGGATGGTGCTGCACTGTGCAGTGCTGAGTGACTGAAAATTTTCCTTCTTTCTGCCTCACATACTTGGTTTTAAAAACATGTAAAGATTCATCTAGGTCAGGCGCTGGTGGCTCATGCCTGTAATTCTAACTACTCAGGAAGCTGAGATCTGAAGATCACAATCCAAAGCCAGCCTAGGCAGAAAAGTCTGTGAGACTTAATCTCCAATAAACTACTCAGAAAAGGCCAAAGTGGTGCTGTGGTTCAAGTGGTAGAGCTCTAGCCTTGAGCAAAAGAAGCCCAGGGATGGCGCCCAGGCCCTAAATTCTAGCCCCATAACCAGCTCTGCCCCCCCCCGCCCCACAAAAAAAATACAACTAATAAACGTATGAACTATAAACATTGTTTGCTCACCAGTCATATATTCATTTCCAGGAATTTACTTAAGGAGAAATACAGAAATTAAAAACTAACAGGTGCCAATGGCTATAATCCCAGCTGAGATCTGAGTATCATGGTTCGAAACCAGCCTAGGCAGGAAAGATTGTTAACCACCAAAAAAAAAACTTATGTTGAGCTGTGGCTCAAGCGATATTGTTAGCCTTGAGAGGAAAAAAGCTGAAGGACAGTACACAGACCCTGAGTGTAAGCTCCAATACTGGGGCTTGTCAAAAAAAAAAAAAAAAAAAAAAAAAAGCATCAATCCTGGAAAGTTTACAGCCTTATTTCTAAATAAAAATCACTTACCATAGCCTAAACACCCAACAACTAAAGACTGAGTGAACAGTGATGCACCAAATGAATATATCTTAATCATTGTGCTTCGTTTAAGTGAAAATAATGAAAAGACAAAAACAGAATGAGAAAAATTCCTATACTAACCATAAAAGGGAGGAAAAATGTATTTACTTTGTGAGTTACAAACATGAAGAAAATCCATAAGTATTTGGACACAACACACAATTTGGTGTATGGTATATTAGGGACTGAAAGAATGCCTCTAAATGGGCATAAGGTCCACTTTCTGTGGCATAACTAAAACTTATTTTAAAAACTGGATTGACTATGAATTAGGCATTTTACCAGGACAGAGTCTGGAGCATCCTTCAGACAAGTAGGGAAGGGAAAGCTCATGTGCCTGCCTCCCAGAGGCGGGCACCGTTCCACCTCATTTGCCAGATGGATGCAGGATGTATTCCTAACATCCTGTTGTGAGCAAGCTGAGTAAATGTGCCAAGAGGGCTGCTTTGCCTGGCAGATTCCTGTTTACTCTGGGGTGCACTTCCTTAGTCCCTGACACAAGATCACTGACCGTGTAGTAACCTGGACAGCTCAGGTGTTATGTATTCATTTGAGATCAGGTCAGCCAGTTTTCAGGATTTCTCCCTCTCTCCCTCCCTCCCTCCCTCCCTCCCTCCCTCCCTCCCTCCCTCCCTCCCTCCCTCCCTCCCTCCCTCCCTCCCTTCCTTCCTTCCTTCTTTCCTTCTTTCCTTCCTTCCTTCCTTCCTTCCTTCCTTCCTTCCTTCCTTCCTTCCTTCCTTCCTTCCTTTCTTCCTTTCTTTTTGTTGTTGTTGGTGGTGGTGATGGTCATGGGACTTGAACTCAGGGCTCGGGCGCTGTCCCTGAACTCTTTTGACCAAGGCTAGCGCTCTACCACTTTGAGCCAAAGATTCACTTCCTGTTTTCCAGTGGTTAATTGGAGATGAGTCTCACAGACTTTTCTGCCCAGGCTTGGTTTTGAACCATGATTTTCAGATCTTAGCCTCTGAGTAGCTAGGATTACCTGTGTGAGCCAGTGGTGCCTGGCTAGTTCATAGCAAAAAATTCCCTTTCTTCCCCCCTCCCCTGCAGTACTGGGGCTTGAACTCAGGGCCTGGACTGTCCTTTGTGCTCAAGATTAGTGCTCTAATAAGCCACATCTCCACTTCCAGCTTTTTTGTTGGTTAATTGGAAATAGGAGTCTCATAAGAGTCCCCTATCTTCAAACCATAATCCCAGCTCGAACCTGAACCTCTGGTACCTGGCTGCAGAAATTATTCTTCAGATGATATAAAAACCCTTTCTTAGCTCAAAGTAAGTCTTCCCCTTCATCAAATTTGACTTCCCTCTGATGTCACTCCCTTTTGTGTCCTTATATACCTGTGTCTCCAATGAAGCTAGCTAGATCTCTCACTTTTTGTGTGTATGGGCTATGTGAAAACTGGCTTCAAATCTCTTGGCAATATAATCTGAAGTCAGAGCATTACCTTCAGCACTATGGCAGTCTACCTCAGCCCCTCTGCCACTGTCCTCAGTAGGCCACTGCATAGGCTGATACCCTTGACTCTCCAGGGCAAAGGAGAGACTCAGAGCATCTAGGGCCTACTGCCATTAGTTGCCACTTTGCTTTTCTAATCCTATCTCCCATGCTTATTTCCATGCAAATTTCTGTGGACCCATCATTTCTTGTGTTGTCCTGAGGATCAAGCAGGCTTGCCTTGAATGTTCCTCAGATCATTCCTCCAAGCTGAATTGGTGAAAAAACTTTTTCCCTTTCTGGATACTAAATGACAAGGGTGTGAAGCGATACTACACATGGAGTAGGAATTGGGACACTAAATTAGACTTCTCTGTCTCTGACTTGTTTGACAAAAGAACATATTGTTGGTGACATGGGGGTGGCATTTAAAAAAGGAGCTTGCTTCTAGCATTCATGATCATTAAAACAGAAAAGAATCTTATCTATGGAAATAGTTTTGTTTCTGTTTATACCGGAATGAAATACCATTTGTGCAGAGAGCAGGAGAGAAGAGAGAAGGCGAGGCCTGACATTAACAAGGGAGGAGGCGGACAATGCTTGCACTGGCAGTTGTTGTAGTTTCTGTTTTCTTTATATCCTTTATTCTCAAATTGCAACCTCATCTTCATCTAGCTCCTTTAAAATGTGATGTTTCTGTGAATTCTCTTTATATGTCTTCACCAAGACCTTAAAGCTCTCTTCCTTCACAGGAACAGAGTGTTATGTTAGGGACAGGCAGAGAGTTATGCTTTTGAGTTTTTGAGAAGTATAGTACATGCTCATAAGAGTTATTTCCTAGCAGGGCATAATCACAAACTGGGGTTTCATATTCTAGAAATGAAAACATGAAATTAACTGTCTTCTGATAATATGTACATGCTAAAATATCTTAATTTATTCTATTGAAGTTTCTATCAAGAAGATATAGGGCTTGGGTCTGGTTTTTTAAAAAGTTTAGGAGACTTTGTACTGGCTTTTTAAAAATTTTGTCAATGTATGAAATAATATTCCTTTGTATTTAGTGTACTGGTTATGTAAAACTTCAGTGATTTTTCAATAATGTTGTAAAGTATCCAGTATGTCTTTATTACAATTAACTTTAATTTATCTTGTTCCAAAGAGTAATAGAAAGGAATTTTTGTCCATAATATACAGAGACAAGCTATCAAAGGGATTATAGCCTTTTATAAACCTTTTTGTGTGTATAAACAGCAGTGTTTGCATTAAAAAGCCATTTTTCAAAATTTATTACAACCTTTTAGAAGCAATTCTTTGGGCATCAGATCTTTAAGTGCATTTGAGAAATAAAATTGAGTTATCTAGGCTTAGGAATGATCTCTTTAAAATGCATATTGTTCTTCAGTATATGTGAACAATTTGTACAAAGCACAATCCACTTATGTAGGATTTTTGCCTGTTCAGATCTAAGTGGGAATCAGTAGTTTCTTTGTTGGTCACTATGGAAACGCGTCAGCCTATCCTGAATAGCTCTTAGATCATACAGAGCGATGCCTGTGTCTCAGTGTACTTCCTCACCAAGCAAGCCAGGGCTGACTTCTCCCTGCCTCCAACTCTTGCTTCCCTGGAGCCAGTACCATGCAGGTGCAGGATGTGTCTCGGCGGCCCTCGGCCGTCCACTTCCTCAGCTCCTTTCTGCAGGGTCGCCGGCACTCCACTTCGGACCCAGTCTTGAGGCTCCAGCAGGCCCGGCGTGGCTCCGGTTCTGCCACAAAACTGCTGTCCTCATCCTCTCTTCAGGTGATGGTAGCTGTGTCTTCTGTCAGCCGTGCAGAGAGAAATACAACTTTCCTTGAGAGAAAAAGTAAAACTCCTTCTCTTCTTATAAATTGTCATACCTTTGTGTCTAAACTTAAAAAAGTATCCGTAGTCTGTGTTGTGTTTATACCTTTTTAAATATTGACAATTTTATGTTGTACTTTTTAGTATTATGCTAAAAATTTGGATAGGTGAGAAATATGAAATGATTGTTTCTGTGGGTTTTTCAAAAAATATTTAAAACGTTGTTTTTGAACAAAACTCTTCCCCTTGAAAAAGATTTGCTTTAAAAGTTCTCTTTTATTATCAGTATAGTGTGTGGAGATTATTATATGTGAAAGCTTTTTGCCTTTTAGATGAAGAGCATTTCACATTGTTACTGATCATCTATAATCCTGAGATAAATGGAGCTGTTTCCTTTGTGAGCATCCCTTTGGGAGACTGGTAGATTGTGAATCCTCCCTTCCTTGTGTGGTCTGTAGGAAATTCTGGACGTCCAACACCAAAGTACACCAAAGTAGGAGAGCGTTTGCGACATGTCATCCCTGGACACATGGCATGTTCCATGGCTTGTGGTGGTAGAGCCTGCAAGTATGAGAACCCAGCCCGCTGGAGTGAACAGGAGCAAGCCATTAAGGGGGTTTACTCATCTTGGTAAGTGGTCCTGTCATTCTTGCATAGCTATAAGGTAAAAGAAGGAGCTGTATGTATTAGCTACAGACTGAGGATGTAGAAATGGCAGTATGAGCTTTCAAGTCCAGGAACACTGATGCCATCCCTAGCTTCACTCTAGACCAGCTATGGGATGCTGGCCTACCCAGCCTTAGTTTCTCATCTAGAGAATAGAATTAATCAAGCCAAAACCATATAAGTGTGTTTTCAAATCAAGTGAAATGAAGTATATAGAGTACCTTGAAGAAATGGGTGATTAGATAGCCCCCATGTTCCAGAAAGAATAGAAATGCTCAGCTCTAAGTCTGAGAAAATTATGAGTCACACATTTAGTTCTTCAGTTTGATCCAGGTAAGCTTTCAAATCACTTTTAAGTTGTTCTTATATTCTGTATGAAAGGACATATTGTCATACAAATACACTCAGTCTGTCTTAATTGAAGTGTAGCAGGCTGTCAGTTCAGTAGACAACCTAAGATGTTTTCATTGTTTCTGGCATGTAAGTATAATTAGTATCATTTTTGAATCATGCTGCCTTTTATTCATTACAATAAGCTAGTCAGATATACCTTCATTGATAATAGTGACATCTGAAAAATACTAATCAGATCAAATCATGTTTAAATCATACTTTAGAAGGATATTCCAGTAATGAATTATTTTATACAGTAAGAACCCATTTTAAAATTAGGTATTTGTTGACTTAAACAGCTTCTCAAACTTGCAACCTGTACTTTTTCAGGTTGGATTTGCCGTGTACCTCTGTAGTTACATGGTTTAGGATCCATTGTCATTGTCACTCTCCATAAATTATTTTCAGAACTATTACTGTCATACTGTTGGCACCAAAAAGCACACATTCCGGAGGTTTAGGCAAACAAATTTCTAACAATGTAGCTTCAGTCATTAATACTTTTGCTTTACTGTTGAATAAACTATGCGAGCCATTTCCACCTCCACTGCTTTGTTTTGTTTTGTTTTGTTGTTTTTTGTTTTTTTGTCAGTCGTGGGGCTTGAACTCTGGGCCTGGGCGCTGTCCCTCAGCTCTTCAGCTCAAGGCGAGCACTCTACCACTTGAGCTACAGCGCCACTTCCGGTTTTCTGGTGGTATATTGGAGATAGGAGTCTCAAGGTCTCTCCTGCCCGGGCTGGCTTTGAACCGTGATCCTCAGATCTCAGCCTCCTGAGTAGCTAGGATTACAGGCGTGAGCCACCAGCGCCCAGCTCACCTCCACTGCTTTTATATTGCATCTTTCCACATCTTATGCTAAGTACTTATGAATTTGTGGGATTCTAGATCTTTGGGTCTATTGTAAAGGTTACACATCATTCTAGAGTTTAGAATCTTTTGCATCTTACTCTGCTAATCTAATATCTTTGTTAGTCCTCTGAGATTCCTGTAGCTCACACCAGGCCCCAATGAGACATTTTAACAGAACATATTACAGCTAGAGCCTAACAAGAGACATAGGGCTTTATTTGGCCTGTCCATCCATCCATCCATCTTCAAATATCTATTTGCCTATAATCAAGGCACTATGCTAGATGCTTTCAAATTATAATCATTCACTCATTTTCATAAAACTCTTGTGAGTTGTTGGTGCCATTTTACTGATGTTTCAAGAGATTAATTAGTTTGCTTCACAGCTAGCAAGTAGAAAAGTCAACGTTTGAAGCCAGCTGACTCAGAAGCCCATAGATTTTTCTAAATTGCAGTAACTCAGTATTTATTCATGACTGCAGCCAGGATTTATGCTGAATACTTTATATCTGTATCATATTGAATTCTCACTCTGGCTACATAAAGCAAGCATTAGTATCACCCTTTATAACCTTGGTTGAGTAATCATAAGTGCCTCCCAGTTGGCTTTCTAGTCACCAACCACTGGGCAACTCATGAACACTTATTACCTTTGCCACTGGCTGAGCTTTCTCCATCATGTCTACAAGAATCTCTGGAGAGGGCTGGGAAGGTGGCTCAGTGGTAAAGTGCTTGCCTTGCATGCATGAGGCCCTGGGTTCAATTCCTCAGCACCACATAAACAGAAAAAGCTGGAAGTAGTACTGTAGCTCAAGTGGTAGAGTACTAGCTGAGGGACAATACCCAGGCCCATGACCAACAAAAAAAAAAAAATAGAATCTATGGAGTACTTTGAGACATTCTGTCAGAGTTCATAAATGCTTTATGTCCTAGATTTTTTTCCAGGAGGTTTAAGAAGCTAAAGGCTTCTCAGTACATTAATGATGGCATAAAATTGAAACCAGGTTTGTACAAAATATTCTTACAGAGTTATTGAAACCATAGGAAAAAAAATCATACTTTCAGGTGGAACTTTCTGGGTTCTGTGTATCTCACTAGCCTTACTTTCATAATCAGGGTCACTGACAATATCCTGGCCATGGCTCGCCCATCCTCCGAGCTCCTTGAGAAGTACCACATCATCGAGCAGTTCCTCAGGTAAGTGCCCTTTTTTCACAGCTGTTGTGAGCAAAGCTGTGGTTTCGATTCTCTGCTTGTGCCATCAAGTGAAAAAGGGCTTTCCTTTTAAAAATAGGCAGGGACAATATTATTTTAAGTAAAGATTTGAGAAAAATTAATGTTTAGTAATATCAAAAATGATTAAATTTTTTAAACTCCAGCTCTCAGTGACTAATTGCCCCTTTTTCTTTAAGTCATGGCATAAAAACAATAATCAACCTGCAGCGCCCTGGTGAGCACGCTAGCTGTGGGAATTCTCTGGAACAAGAAAGTGGCTTCACCTACCTTCCTGAAGCATTCATGGAGGCTGGCAGTAAGTTCTTTCCCACCCTCCTCAACATGAGCTATCAAGGACAGTGCTGAGAGACTTTTGCCTGCTAGATTCTCAGGTTGAAAACATGGTGAAAATAATGACTGCACAGTAGCATGACCTTTAGAAAATGACAATGGGCTTTGACCGTCAATGATGCTACCATTCTTTGGTGTTGCTGTTGGGGTATGGGGTTTCTTTTTGCCTGTGAGAGGGATATTGTTAAAAAAAAAAAAACCCTGAAGACTAAAGCTCCCATTAAATTAATGCCTGCACTATGTGAAACACTATTACTTCATTTCATCCTTACAGTGGTGGTGTAGCAGAGTTGTTACTTTTGTTTCATACTTGAGGCCACAGAGACTTAAGAGTGACTGAGATCACACTGATTAGCAGTGGAGGAGCAAGTTGGAAGCTCCTCAGTCTCCTGCTTTTTTTACATGTTCTTAGAAGGATGCTGGGCTTTCTTCTACCAGTAGAATGTGACACTTCCACAGATGCTGCAGTCTTGGGAGCTTTGGGAAGGACTTCACTCCATACTGCAATTAAAACCAGGATGAACAGGTTAAATGTATAACTTAAAAAAAAAACTTAGGTAGACCATCTATCTTTAACTATTAATTAGTATTTTAGACACATTTTCCATGCTTTAACAACAGCATATGTTTTATTTACCTCTGTAGCTAAGTAACTTTACCAGAGATGATTGACAGTTTTAATTCATAATTTGACTTTGTATATGTGTATGTGTGTGTGTATGCTGGTTGTGGGGCTTGAACTCAGGGCCTGAGCCATCCTAAGCTTCTTTTGCTCAAGGCTAGCATTCTACCACTTGAGCTATAGGTCCACTTTCAGCTTTTTTGGTAGTTTATTGGACATATGAGTCTCACAGACTTTCCTGCCCACAGCTGGCTTCCAACCATGATCCTCAGATCTCAGCCTCCTAGGTAAGATTACACGCGTGAGCCACCAGTGCCAGACTCATAATTCTACTTTTTTATTACTCTGTCTAGCTGAGTTTCAGCAGGAACTATCTTAAGTAATATAGAAGTCTTTAACAATTAAACTAAAGGAAGTATAAAAAGCCTATTATTTTAGGCTTGTTTATGTTGTGAAATCCAGGTGCCTTTTAACTGTATATACTCTTTATAAATTCATTCATTTTTTTTCCAAATGTCTTTGCAAGTATTTTTCTGAATTTCAATTTTTTTCTTTCTTTGACTGCCTAGTTTATTTCTACAATTTCGGGTGGAAGGATTATGGTGTGGCTTCTCTCACCGCTATCTTAGATATGGTGAAGGTGATGACATTTGCCTTACAGGAAGGAAAAGTAGCCATCCATTGTCATGCAGGGCTTGGCCGAACAGGTAAATTCTAGGGGCTGGTTTCAATGTCTTGTATGAATATTGAAACATGCACTGAATAAAATGTACTAATTCTAAGGATAAATGGTATTTTGGCATCCTATCATAGTTTTAGAGTCAAATTAAAACTAAGTAAAAGATGTTAGAAGTATCTAAAGCTGACAATTACATTCATCGTATGTTGATGGGAGTATTTTTTGAATGACTTAGAGCTGAAAAGCCAATTCATTTAAAGTAATCTCTAAAATTACTTTGGACCACTCTGTTTTTTTTTTTTCCTTTTCTTTTCTTTTCGGTTTCCAGTCATGGAGCTTGAGTTCAGGGACTAGGTGCAATCCCTAAACTTTTTTGCTCAAGGTTAGTCCTCTACCACTTTGAGCCACAGTGTCACTTCTGGTTTTTTGGTGGTTCATTGGAGATAAGAGTCCCACAAACTTTCTTACCCATTTTGGCTTTGAACCACAATCCTCAGACCTCAGCCTCCTGAGTAGCTAGGATTACATGCATGAGCCATCAGTAACCAGCTTCTCTTTTCTTATGTAAAGGAAAAAATTACTTAATTTTAATACAATATGTATTTGGTCGTGAGGCTTGAACTCTGGGCCTGGGTGCTGTCCCTGATCTGTTCATATTAAGGTGAGCACTCTACTATTTGAGCCACAGAAAAGACAATTAATGTATTGCTGGGCACTGGTGGCTCACGCCTATAATCCTAGCTACTCAGGAGGCTGAGATCTGAGGATCACGGTTCAAAGCCAGCCCAGGCAGGAACATCTGTGAGACTCTTATCTCCAATTAACCACCAGAAAACTGGAAGTGGTGCTGTGGCTCAAGTGGTAGCGGGCTTGCTTTGAACTGAAGAGCTCAGAGACATCACCCAGGCCCAAAGTTCAAGTCCCATGACCACCCCCCCCAAAAAAAAATGTAATTCTTAGGTCTGAGTACAGTGGCTCAAGCCTATAATCCTAGCTACTTGGGAGGTAGAAATGGAGGATTATGGTTGGAGGCCAACCCAGTGATAGAAGTGATAAAAGTTCAACCAGTGGTTTGGCATGACAGTACATACCTGCCATCACAAACTACAGTAAATCACAATGGCTAGCCATTGCGTTGTATGCTTGTCACTGTAGTTACAAAGGAAAGCACAGATAGGAAGACTGCAGTCCAGATCAGCCCAGGCATAAAGCAGGATCACAGGTTGAAAACAGCCAGTTTGGAAAGAAACTGACAGAGTGGCTCAAATGGTAGAGCACCTGTTTAGCAAGCATAAGGCCTTGAGTTTGAACTTTAGCACCACCAAGAAGACAAAAATGGAAACTAAAATAACAAAATAATAAATATTGTTTAATCTGTGAGGTTCTAAGCATTTTACATTTGCTGTCTTTAAAAATGTTTAGCTATGGGGCTAGGAAGGTGGCTCAGTGGTAGAGTGCTTGCCTTGCATATATGAGGCCCTGGGTTCGATTCCTCAGCACCACATAAGCAGAAAAAGCTGGAAATGGTGCTGTGGCTCAAGTGGTAGAGTACTAGCCTTGAACTGAAGAACTAAGGGATAGCACCCAGACCCAGAGTTCAGGCCCCACAACCAGCAAAAAAAGAAAAAGTTTAGCAACAATGCAAGTAGAAAAGACTGCAGTTTGGGAGAAGTTAAAATATATATTCCATGTACTAAGTTGCAGGGCCAAGATTTACATCTATGGCTGACTGGATCCAAAGTTGATGTACACAAAATTCTGTGTAAAAATCAATGGTTTCTTTAAATATGCTTCTGGTCTGAGGGCAGAAGCAAAGCCCACCTGCAATGCAGCTCCAATCTCTGGGGTTTTCCTACCTGCCTAAGAACATCCTTAGGTCTGGGATGTAAGTCAGCTAGAGGTTGTTAGCTCTTCAGGACAAGCCAAAATGTCATTATACCTAGACATTGCTATCAAGAGAACTGCAGATATTCTATGTTTACACTAAAGATCTGCTATGTCCCAGTGAGAAATACATCCTAGTACAAACTAGAAAGCATACAGTTCTCAAAGGTTTTAATATCTATAAATAAGAAAACCTTCACAAACTTGTGAATTATATAGATACCTTGAATTTGCCTTTTATTTTAATATTAGTTGTCCATTATATTTGAAGCAATTATTACTTTTATTAGTTATCTTAATTAAAGGTTTATTAATAAGAGTCCATAATATTTATATGATCAGCCTGGTTTTTTTTAATATTATATGCCTATAAGAAAACAGAGTTCTATCATGATCTGGAGGAAAAAAAAAACCTACAGATCAGTATAAAATACATAGTCTAGAAGAAGAATTGTCAGGAAGAAAACTAGGCTGTGAGTATAAATAATCCCAAAGGAAAAACTTTCCAAGTAGGATAAGTGCCCAGTTGGAGTGGATAGTGGTTGATTCCAAATGGCAGGGTGGGCATTCCAAGCACAAAGTAGATAGATTGGTAGGAATTTTCAAGAGCTGTTCAGAGTAGAAAACAGAGGCATGATTCAGTGTTCTTCTGTACTGGACCTGGAAGGAGGAGGCTACATAGACTAGATCCTCAGCTCACCCAGTGGTGCCTTCCCTGCTCCCCAGGTCTATGCTAACTTAACATAACTTTTTGCAGTAAGTGGGGGGAGGAGGGCACAATAAAAAATGCCTGCATAAAAAGTTACAAAGTTTTTCATTACGATTGCCTTTCAAATGTGCTTATGTTTATATAGTGCCTTATATATTCAGGTTTTCAAATCATCAAAGACTGATGATACAGAAATTAAATGAAACTATAAGCCTTTCTCATTAGCAATCTTCTCTTCTTCACCTTTCAGGTGTCTTAATAGCATGTTATTTAGTCTTTGCAACAAGAATGACTGCCGACCAAGCAATTATATTTGTACGGGCAAAGCGACCCAATTCCATACAAACCAGAGGGCAGCTGCTCTGTGTTCGAGAATTTACTCAGTTTCTGGCTCCTCTCCGCAATATCTTCTCTTGTTGTGATCCCAAAGCACATGCTGTCACCTTAGCCCAGTACTTGATTCGCCAGCGTCATCTGCTTCATGGCTATGAAGCACGACTTCTGAAGCACGTGCCCAAAATCATCCACCTAGTGTGCAAATTACTGCTTGACTTGGCTGAGAACAGGCCAGTGGTGATGAAGGACACATCAGAAGGACCAGAACTCTCAGCTGAAATCGAAAAGACTGTGTCTGAGATGGTCACCATGAGGCTGGATAAAGAGTTACTGAGACACAACAGTGATGCGTCTGATCCATTCAACCCCACCACAGTGGCGACAGAGTTCGAGAATCAGGATGTGATTCTTTCCAATGAGCAAGAGTTCGACCCCCTTTGGAAAAGGCGGAATATTGAGTGCCTTCAGCCCCTGTCTCATCTGAAAAGACGGCTCAGCTACAGCGACTCAGACCTAAAGAGGGCTGAGGCCCTCCTGGAGCAAGGGGAGACTCCATGGACAGTGCCTGCCCAGGACCTGCTGGCCCACAGCCTCCCACAACAGAAGCCCATAGACCACTGTTACATCCCACCATCTCCAGAGCTAGGTTTAAATAAGGAAGCATTGGTTCGCAGTACATTTTCTTTCTGGAATCAGTCAAAGTGTGAAGGCTTAGAAGGCCTCAAGGATGATGGCTCACAACTTTTCCATAGGAAGGACACTGCAAAGGAAGTACAACGGAGTAGAACCTTCTCTGTGGGTGTATCATGTTCTCATAACCCTGGGGAACCAATAACACTCAACTTTGAAAACCTCCCTAAGGATCTAGTGGCTCACTGTCAGTGTGAACCTGGCAGTGGTTGGGACCTACGCTCTGTTAAGGAGGAGGACAGGACTCCTTCCAGCCCTCCAGACTGTGGTTCCAGTCCCAAGGGACTGTTCCCATTTGGACATGAAACCCAGAACAAGTGTCTGTCTCAAGTGCCACACACTGCCTTGCAACCTGAATTGAGTGTCGAGGCAAGGAGAATCCTGGCAGCCAAAGCCCTGGCAAATTTAAATGACTTTGTAGAAAAAGAAGAAGTGAAAAGGAAAATAGAAATGTGGCAGGTATTTAAATTTCATTTAATTAGGTAATGGGGGGGGTCAGCAAAAATGTAACACATCTTTCTAAACTTTGTCATAGAAACATGAAGATATGTTTGCATCATACATAACTTTCACATTTCAAGTTTCTCACCGATGATGATGTGAGCCTGATGTTGTAAAAATGACACAGGGTGATTGTATAGTTGTATTTAAATGTCTATGTGCAAGAGAACACTTAGCATGCTGCTTGATCCATAATTAATGTTGTGCGATGGCATTAGTGTTGGTAGTTTCCATCTTGGCTTCTGGGTTTGTGGGGGCAACCACAAACTGTCCTGAAGTAACCCCAGGCCTGGCACAAGGACATTCAGAGACATAAATCAAATGAAATGATTTCCCAAAGCTTTTTGGCACAAATATTGAGTCAGGCCTGGCTTCTCAGTCTCCTCTCCTGCAGACCTGCTCACCCCATATGAAAACAAATGGGAATGAGCTTAGGGTTCCATGGTGCCACTAGCTTTATCTGAAAAGAGGAGTCTGCAGTCCATTTCTTGGCTTTTACTTAAACTTATTTGTATGTTATACTTTTACTGGGAAGACAATTCTAAAGTCAGCCACTCTCTTTCCCTAAGTAAACCACATATTCTACAGAAAAGACAGACCTTCTGACCTCATTAGCAGAAACAGGTAAACTGCCCCACCATGATGTTGAATAGAGCATCCTGGCTCAGTGAAATCTTAATTTGCCAGCCCTTCATCTACTATGAATTACCTTAAAAGCTACTCTTCCATATTCCACTAGGTATGTTAAATTTCTTCAGCTGAAGAAACACGAAAAATAATTTGGAGCTTCATACTAACTTCCTGCTGTATATTAAAAGGAGAAAACTTTTGGTAGAAGTTCATCTGAATTATTTTGACTAACAAAAACGTATTTTTCCTAAAATAATTGTTTTCTTTACCTTGTATTCTCCACTGAAAAGTCTTCCATTCAGCCAGCATATATTTCCTGTGTATTATTATGTGTTAAAAGAGTTAGCAAATGGCCTGGTGTGTTGGCTTATGCCTGTAATCCCAGCTATACAGGAGGCAGATCAAGACATCTCTGAGAAAGAACTAAAGTGAAAAGGACTAAGGGCATAACTCCAGTGTTTAGGAAGTTCAACTCCATTGCCACCAAAAAGATTGGGGAAAAAAAGTTAGCAAGCTAGAGTTCTTGTGTTTAATGCAACCGCACTGTTGGTTCAACCTGTGCACCCTTAGTCAAGTGCCCACATGAGCTGCACTTGTGCTGATGAGGTACTGGTTTGGTTTGAGAAAGATTACTGCACCATGTACAATATTTTCTGGAAGTGAGGCACAAAGTTTTAATTGAGCTAGTTCCCCTTTACTCCTTATTTGATTGACATTTTTTTTACTTCCTAGATTTTAAAATGTATTGTCATTATAAAGATGAAATACAGAGAGATTTTTATATTTGATTTTTTTAATGTGGTACCAAGGAATTGAACTCAGGCCTTCATGCATGCTAGGCAAGCACTGTACCACTAAGCCACACTCCCAGCCCACTTCCTAGATTTTCTTTTAGCCCTTTCATTAATTTTTTTGCAAGTAGAATTCTGGGAAAAAGGGAAACAAACACTATTTGAGTAGTTATTACTCCTGTGAGATACTGGAGCCTACACATGCCCACTCACATATATTACTTCCCATGATGATGCTATTTAATGATTTCTTATTCATTTTAGGATTAAGATTAATAAGTAAGGATTAATTATCTGTCACAGATAAGAAACTAAGGATCACAGATGTTAAGTGACTGGCTCAAGTCACATGGCTGGTATACAGCCCGGTCCAGCTCATGTGTTTTAACATTTTCCCTTCCTTCCCTACCCCCCAGTATCTTGTATCAGAGAGCATCATGGTACAGAAGCCAGTTCACCCCCACAGGGTTTTGAGTAGTATCAATTCTGCCCAGTTTAAGTCCTCATTAACAAGCACAAAATTGGACCAAAGGCCACTTTGCTGTATATATGACCTGTGGGATAGAAAGGAATACAGACAGCTAAAAGTAGTGGTTTATTTATAAGATGGTAGAGGTTCTCTGTGCCATGGCCAGTGCTACTGGAATAAGGCAGACGGAGTGGAAGCCCTTCCTAGCTTTGAGCTTCCAGCTAAGATTTTTCTTTCTCTTAAACTAAACTGGAGGGGCCTCCCTGCAGTTACTGTAAAAGTCAGAGTCCTGTACAATGTCTGCCTCACCATGGGTGTGCTGCACGTATTGACTGGGTGAATAAATAAATGGTAGCAATTACAGTGTTTATTACCATTATGAAAATAGGCTTGATTAAAATCTAAAGCCATCAGGAAGTAATTAAAATTCTCCTCTCACTTCTTCCTTGCCCTGTGGGAGGTGAAGCTTTAAAATTTCACGCTTCAATTATCTCTAGGCATTTGGAGTATCTGCAAGACTTCCCAGTTCCTTTGACCTTAGCAGATTTCAGAGTGCAGAGCTTGTTATTGGGTCATTTCTAAAAGTACATTTGAAAGAAATACTTACACCACACCGACCAACTTTCAAGCACTCTTTCTTTTTTATTAAGTAGTTGAACAAAGAGGTTTCAATTCCCTAAGTCAGGTTATAAGTACAATACATCTTGACCAATGTTACTTCTTTCATTGTTCTTCCCCAATTTTTTCTTTTTGTGTGCTTTGAAGTTTTAGTCTAAAGTTACCCTGAGATCCCAGGTCTTAAATGTTCCCTTATTCTTACTTTTCCATCCACCATTCTACTTCTTTTTGCCAGGAGCCTATGAAGGAAGACTCACTGTTCTTGAGCCATTTCTGTGGTTTCTGAGCAGAGTACAGGGCTTCCTTCTGAGCAGCCCTACTCTCAGTAGCCAGCCAACACTATGTGAAGCAGGCATGAGCTTCAACAAGGGAGACTGAGTTGGCCCATGCCCCCAGTAGGAACTGGGGATTCCTTAGTCATACCTCAGAACTTGAACCCTTCTCTTATGGACAACCCCCAGTCATACCTCAGGACTTGAACCCTCGCTCTTAGGGACAGCCAGGGTGAGTCTATACCCCTCTCTCTTTTCCCTGCTTTCATTTCTGTCTCCCATTTTCTTCCTATTTAGAAAGAACTGAATTCCCGTGATGGAGCTTGGGAAAAAATACGTGGTGAGAGAGACCCTTTCATCCTGTGTGGTTTGATGTGGTCTTGGGTGGAGCAGCTGAAAGAGCCTGTAATAACCAAAAAGGATGTGGACATGTTGGTTGATAGACAAGCGGATGCTGCTGAAGCCCTGTTCTTACTAGAGAAGGTAAAGGTGCTGCTGGGCACTATAATTCAGTTAATGGGTTTAATCTTAGTACAAGTTTTACACACTTAAAAAATTATTACTGGGGCACACGAATGGAGGAAGGAAGGAGCAAAAGCAGTCATTATATTCAGTGTACATTTTATAAAAATTGAACTATATTATCTGAGGATAAGGATGAGGGGGGAAAGATGGAGGACAATGATGGAAGAGATGGCATTGATCAAGAAGCATTGTACTCATATCTTGACTTACAGAATCAAAACCTCTTTGTACAGCTACTTATTTTTAAAAATCATTACAAAAGGAGAATTCATACAGAATCTCATACCTAAGTCTAATTTAATAGTTTTTCCAAAAGAGAAAAAACTGAGGGAGATAGGGATGTAGCTTAATGGTGGGATATTTGTCTGTTGTATATGGAACTGTGTAGTTTGATCCCCAGTGTCGTGGGCAGTAGTGTGGGGGCAGGAATTGATGCACAGCCTAAACATTTAGAATGTACCAAAATAAAAAGGGGTCCCCTAGGTATGGTAGCACAATGCCAGCATTCAGGAAGCAGTGGCAGGAGGATCTGGAGTTCCGAGCTGCTGAGGCTAAACAGAAAGTTCAAGTCCAACAAGGGCTGATAGCCAGGTATGGCTAATACCTATAAGCCTAGCTATTTGGGGAGCGGTTTGAGGGGATCAAGATTCAAGGTCAGCCTAAGTAAAAAAAAAAATTACCCCTCTCAACCAATAAAATCTGAGCATGGCACTATACACTTGTCATCCCACTATGCAGGAAATATAAGTAGGGATCTGTGGTCTAAGCCAACCAGACCGTAAATGTGAGACTGTATTTGAAAAATAAATAAAAAAGGGCTGGGGGGAATGTCTCACATGGCAGAACATCTGCCTAGCACATGCAAGACCATGCAATAGCACCTAAATCAATTAACTAATTAATAACCAAGAGCTGGGGAAGTTACTCAATGGTAGAGCACTTGCCTAGCATGAGAGAAACCCTGGGTATTGTTAGGTTTTTAAAAAGAGGTAGCCGAAATGTTCATCATCCCTGGTGGTGAAGGAAATGCAAATAAAGACAACCCTGAGATACCACCTTACCCCAGTCAGAATGTCCCACATCCACAAATCAGCCAACGACAAATGCTGGAGGGGATGTGGAGAACGAGGAACGCTATTACACTGCTGGTGGGAATGTACACTCATACAACCACTTTGGAAAGCAGTCTGGAGGGTCCTTAGAAAGCTAAAGATTGACCTCCCTTACGACCCAGTCATACCACTTCTAGGCATCTACCCTGAACAACAGGAACCAACATACAAGGACACGTGCACCTCCATGTTTATTGCAGCACTGTTCGCAATAGCTAGGATATGGAAACAACCTAGATGCCCCACCACAGATGAATGGATCCAAAAATTGTGGTATCTATACACAATGGAATATTATGCAGCCATTAGAAATGACAAAATAATGGCATTTGCAGGGAAATGGATGGAGCTAGAAGGAATCATGTTGAGCGAGGTAAGCCAAGAACGAAGAGACAAACAGTACATGGTCTCCCTGATAAGTGGATGATGAATCCAAAATGTTAGGTGATATGACAAAACTAACAGGACTTAAGAAACAAAGAACTCCCACTCATCTGGTTGAACCACTACTAAATATCCCCATGCTGCTGATCACATATATGGTATATAACATATGAGCACCGTTATATATTACAGACTGTGATAGACAATTTGCTCCAGGAAAGTTAGAATGAACTTGTGACTTTAAATGAGCATCATTATTCCACAATACTGTGAATTTCCGGAAATTAAGTAATCACTTAATCACGATCAAAAAAAAAAAAAAAAAAAAAAAAGAACCTTGGGGAAGGGAGGGAGGGAGGGGATGGTAGGGGGGAAACAATGGAGGGGGTAACAATGTTCAAGAGGAAGTGGAAGTGTACTCATTACCTCACTCATGTAACTGTAACCCTCTGTATAGTATCTCTACAATAAAAAAAATTAAAAAAAAAAAAAAAAAAAAAAGAGGTAGCCGAGTTAAGAACAGCAGCATGCACGTGGTATTCAGGTAAGGGGTAGGTTTATTCAGTAGACCTGCTGGGACCAGGCAAGGTTGGCACTCTACGTGGCTGGGAAAGGCCTAGGAATGAGAGAGAGCTGGGAAAGAGAGGAAAAAGGAAAGAGCTAGAGCAGAGAGAAAGCAGAGAGAGCTAGAAAAGAGCAGCCAGAAAGCATCTGGGCCTGTGCTAGGCCTTATGTAGGGTATGGGCGGAGAAAGGAGTGGCCACATCAAATTCAGATGTGACCTCAGCGGATGCAGATGTGACCTCTTCCAGGTGTCCCAGTTGCCTAGGTAATGCAGGTACTGGGTGGAGACTTTGCTGTGAGCAGACTTTGTCTGCTCGCCATCCAGGAGTGGACCTTACAGGTATAACTCTGAATACCTCAAAAAAAAAAAATCCAAACCCTAGGAGTGTCACATTAGACATTTAAAAATCTTTTCTTTTGCCCTTATCAATACATAGTTTTAACTTAGTCAATTTATACTTCACTTTTGCCTGAGTATAAAATTGTATTTTTCTGCAAACATTATAAGCTTTGCATAACTATTGACTATAATAGGTGCATAGCCCTCTAACATGGAGCTATGTCACAACCACTTTTTCACTGTTGGATATTTGTTTATACATATTTACTTTGGGCAAATTTGTATATAAACTATGAAGTAGATTGGAATATGTACTCATATTTTTAAAAAGGATTCATGTCATACGCACACAAACACATATATCTTAAATATATGCAAAATAGAGAAGAAGAGTACAGAGTAAAGTAAGAAACTGGTTATGAGGATTGCCTTTAGAGGACATTATAGGACAACAGGTGTAGGAAGAGAAACATTTTCATTGTAGATATTTTTAAACATATAAAGACACTAAAATTTTAGGTTAACAGTAGGCTTTGTTTTCATTTTAGGGAACAATGCTATTGAATAATCAACCTTGAGCTACTCCTTTGCAATAGTATGTGCATCTCACTGCTTCCAAGTCTTCAATAAAAACCTGTTGCTATACACACACACACACACACACACACACACACACACACACACACACACACACACACACACACACACACACACACACACACACACACACACACACACACACACATGAACAGACACAGTCAGCACATACCCTCCCCTAAGTTGTACACCAGTACCAAACACACCCAGGGATGCTTGCTCAAGCACAGAAACACACCAGTTGTGCAAATACCTTTGTAAGATAAGAGTTTCTGTATCTTGAGTTATTCTCTTAGGATATTTTCTCAGTAACTAAATTACAGAGATAAAAGAGGAGTAGGTGATAAGGGGGGGGCGGAATTTACTTTTGTTGGGCTGCTGTGGCCCTAGCACTTCAGGAAATCATTTCCATTTCCATTTCTGTTCACCCTGATAGTGATTGGCAATAGAGTCTCTACACACAGGCAAAAGGAAACAGCTTGCTCTAGGCTGTGACATGGGTCACTTAAGGATTCAGACTTGATTGTAGGGCACGTGCTCCGGTTCTCTGTCACATCATGCTTCCTGTTTTACCAAATTCATCCCAACCCTATGCAGAGAGTATTTAAGGTGGCTTACATTGTTTATTTTTATAGGCACCATAATGATTATGTGTACTTAGAGGTTTTTTGTATGTCTAGTTATGCACTTACAAATTTCCAGGTAGAATTGGTGGTCTTGGTGGATAACATCAAGGTGATAGAGTTCTTCCTTTGCTGAATCGAGATAGTCCTTTATTCCACCATCAGCTTGGGAGATGCCTCCTTAAGTTTGAATTACTACTTGGGGGTTGGCCTATCTCTTTCTTCATCTGCGCACCTCACCCCCATAACATCTGCGATGGCTGGGCACACAGGGACCAAACATCTATTACCTGACTGATGATCAGCACAAAGACCACCATGATATGTCGGCATCTAACTAAACTGAAAGAATTATATCTAGAAACTGCAAGAAGGGGGAAAAAATCTATTCAGTACACTGCAGGAGAAACATCTACACTAATCTTCAGATTCAGTTCTATTTTGTTCAATAACTAACCAATTTAGATCTTACCTCCTGAATGTTTTCCAGACTATATTAACACGTAACGGTGAACCCTTGGTATAGCTCTTGGTAGCTATTTAAGTCTTTGAGATTGAACCAAATGCTCACTGTATAGTTATTTAAGTTCATTTTTTGAGACATTTTTCAAATCACCTTTGATTTCTGCCCAATTAGGGACAGCACCAGACGATCCTTTGCATTTTGCACTGCATAGTGAATCTGCAGACAATCCCTGTGGAGGTAGAGGAAGCTTGCCTTGCTCATGCCATTAAAGCCTTCACTAAGGTATGTTGAACAACAACCCCCACTCCCACCCCGCCACAAATCACCTTATAAATCAGGAATCAGAGGTCACCTTCCTCCTCTACAATAAAACTTGGGACTGTGTCTCCTGTAATGGAAATGTCTTTGGCATTTCTCAGAACTAATTACCGAGTTTCCACACAATGATATTAGGAAAAGCTGAACTCTGAGTTTTTCCAAGGCAAACATGGGAACAAAGAGTTTTTATAGAGGAGAAGAGAGAAACAATTGAGTGCTGAATTAAGTATTTTTAAATCACGTGCCTGGTAGGAGTTAGACAATGTTGTTTTGTCTAGCCAGTTCTACCTTGGGTTTGGACAAGAAACCATCTATTGAGGACTAAACACACAGTTCAATACTGTCTCCTGGCTGGCAAATCTTAAACATGGGTTAAAAAAAATTTCCTTTCTGTGCACAGCTTCTAGCAGTGTTTCTTAGCTGCAGAAAAAAACAAAACAAAACAATTCATGCCCAGAGAGAATGTTCCTCTCACCCTTTGCCGAATTTTCTTGTTATATTATCATATATGATAAAAAAAATCATCATACAAAAGCCCAGCTTTTGAAGGACATCTGTGATAAGCACTGATGAGAATGGCAGTTATTATTTGTACTGATTCATACACTATAGAGATTTTCCTTTTTAATATTTGTCCAGTCTTCCCTTCCACTCTGCTGGGTGACATTCATATTGCAGGCTTCCTTGATCCTCTGGCTTTGATGGCCCTGAGTAAGTGCACGTCCTTTCCATTCTATTTTCTGCTGCTTCAGGAGACAGTGATCTCAAATCTGAATCATGTGGTCCTTTACATCTGAATTTTCACAGACTAAAAGGGCTACCTACATTCCCAAAGAAGGGTGTGCTTTGGTGTCTTAGAAAGTAAATAATTTAAGCTGTTATTAATGTTTATAAGGAATATTTGCAAAGAAAAAATTAATGAAATTGCCAGATGGTGGTGGCTCACGTCTGTAATCCTAACTATTCAGGAGGCTGAGATATGAGGATCTCAGTTCAAAGCTATCCTAGGTAGGAAATCTCCAATTAACCATCAGAAAACCAGATGTAGAGCTGTAGCTCAAAGTGGTAGAACACTAGCCTTGAGCACAGAAGCTCAAGGACAGTGCCTGAACCCTGAGTTCAAGCCTCATGACTGACAAAATTAATGAGTTTGGGGAAAATCTTTAGTACCGGTCTTAAGAAGCAGTAGAAATTCTTTACAATGTCTGTTGTCTTTAGATGTATTAGAAGAATATAGCTCAGGGTTGATTCCTTGCCTAGTACATGTGTGGCCTTGCATTGATCCCCGTTACCATAATAAAACAAAATATTAGAGACTAGCTGTTTATGGGTCTTCTATCCATGAACAGTCTGATGAAAGAGGCACTGACAGCTCTGACTGCTGGGCAGAAAGCACATTTTCATGCCTTCCTATGTAATAGTGTTTATCTCCAGGGCAAATGTTGACTTGAAGCTCCCTTATAAGACACTAGGATTTTAGAGATGGTGGTATAGCTAAGGAGTAGACTGCTTACCTAGCATACTTGAGGTCCTCTTCTCCATCCTAGCATTGAACAAAAAAAGGCATGGTTAAGTTCCTAAGATTGGGGTTCCATAGCTTTGATACCAAATGTCTGTTCTATAGTCTCCACCTGGGACCTTGAGTCAATAACATGGAACTTAGGGGACCAGGAAACCAACAAAAATACAAAGAACATACCACCAGGAGCAATAAAGTTTATTTCAAACTCAGGAGCCTCCTGTCTTCCATTATCTGTGACACTGGCAAGTAAATGAGCTAATATCTCAGACCCTTTGTAGGAACTGAGAAAGGAATAACCTTCCCTTTGTCAGAAGTAATGTGAGAAAGAGCAATACAGGAGGGGAATAGCTACTAGGGTGAGGTCCAGGTTCTTCCTCAGTATAGGGATAGAGTGAGTGTATAGGTGTTTGCTTTGGTTCTCTGACCTGTCATTTCCTCACCAGAGTATGGTAAACCTGGGTAGCAAGGAAAAAGAATCTGACTTTCCCTGAAGTTTTTAGATATATAAAACATATTAGATGTTTATAGGTATAAATGTTTTTCTCATAAAAATCCAAAGGCCACAGGTAATATGGTATCTGTTTTATAAGTGAGGAAACTGAGGCTCAGAGAGATTAACTATAAGATTGGGATATGTAGGTGTTGGTGGAAAGCCAGGCTCTGTTTTTAGACTTGGGTCCACAGTGGACTTTGGGTCTCTTGGGGTTTTCATTCCAAAGTTTTTTATTGACATGATTGACAGTTTTTCTTTTGTTTTTTGTTTTTGTCAGTTGTGGGGCTTGAACTCTGGGCCTGGGCGTTGTCCCTCAGCTCTTCAGCTCAAGGCTAGCGCTCTACCACTTAAGCCACAGTGCCACTTCCAGTTTTCTGGTGGTTTATTGGAGATAAGAGTCTCATGGACTTTCCTGCCTGGGCTGGCTTTGAACCGTGATCCTCAGATCTCAGCCTCCTGAGCAGCTAGGATTACAGATGTGAGCCACCAGTACCCAGCCAGCTTAGGGTTTTGTCCCAGCATTTCTTTTCCTCCTCAAAGAGTAATTAAAATTATTTTTAAAGGATTCCTCTTGCAGGCTTTTATTTATGTGCAATTCTGGGGCAGGGACAGTGGGGAAATGCCTAGGTATATGGGGATTGCAAATGGTTGCTTCCCATGAAGCGAAGGAAAGATGGATAACTAGATTACATAAGCTGATGAAGACAGAAAAACTACTCTGTTTGGAAATAGAATACTGAGTCCATAACTATGTATTTATTAAAATCCAAAAATATGTAGAAAACTCAGAGAAAGAGGCTGGGAAGGTGGCTGAGTGGTAGAGTGCTTGCCTTGCATGCATGAGGCCCTGGGTTTGATTCCTCAGCACCACATAAGCAGAAAAAGCTGGAAGTGGTGCTGTGGCTCAAGTGGCCCTGGGTTTGATTCCTCAGCACCACATAAGCAGAAAAAGCTGGAAGTGGTGCTGTGGCTCAAGTGGTAGAGCGCTTAGCCTTGAGCTGAAGAGCTGAGGGACAGTGCCCCGGTCCAGAGTTCAGGCACCATGACTGGCAAACAAAAAACAAAAAAACAAAAAACTCAGAGAAAGCCCTATGTAAAGTATGGAGTTTGGGTGATAATACTTACCAGTAGAGGATCATGATGGTAACATATGGACCACTCACATATGGACTGTCAGAATGCTGACAGTCAAGATGGCTGTGCATCTGTAGCAACCTCGGGTAAATGGAAACTCTTTAACTTCTGCTCAAAGAGAGACTCAAATTCTTGTCACACTGTCGTGAAGAGTAATTTTCTTTGCCATCAGGTTAATTTTGATTCTGACAACGGACCAATAGTTTACAACACCCTGAAGAAAATCTTTAAGCACACGTTGGAAGAAAAAAGAAAAATGGCAAAAGACAGCCCTAAGCCTGGCCTCTTGTGAAGCTGACATTCTCCATGAGGTGGATATTTCAGACCTACAACTCCTATATCCTTTGTGTTCATAGGTGAATAAGCTAACGCTTGTGGAGCTGCTTTTATCCTGGCTTTTATTTCCAGTGCTGTTAGCTTATGCTGAGGATGACCATTCCTTTTTGGAGTAATTATTTATTTTAAAATATCCCTGTGCTATGTCTTAGTCTTGAAAAATTGTCATGAAATTGGTGCCACTTCCTTTTATTTATTGGACTGAATTAATATTGTTGGATTAACATTTTTTACGTATGTGATGTTTACATCCTTCTTCTTTTGTTTTTTTTTTTTTTTTTGACATTTTGGGAAAAAGTAGCTCTTCTTTCCAAAACAATTATTTTCTTGACAGAACTCTTCGAGTGTTTACCAAATAGATAATTTTAATAGTAAAACCTCACTGCTTATCCATCCCCTGGACATATGACTGAAGAAAGTCACCAAGTGTCTTACACAGTTTTATATTTATTACTAAGATGGCTATTAATACATTTTAAAGGACTTTTTAAACCCTGTTTGAAATGTTTTTTTTCTTTTCTTTTTATAAAAGTGACAGAGGATTTCAAAGTGTTATTATTGTTCTGAATGATTTAGTTTTACTTTAATAGATTGACTGAGGAGTGGTTGGGATTTTTTTTTCCTTATTGAAAGTGGACTTGTTCTTTGTCAGGCTTCCAGACAAACTCTTCAGCCTTGGCTGTCTTAGGAGGCAAGAGCCATTCTCAACATACTAGGCCTTATTCCCACTCCCTTGAGTTGCTGCCAAGCCAACCCACCTCTTGACAGAGAAAGTAGGATCAGAAGCTGGCAGTATTTGATGTTGCTAAAGAGCAGGACTCGCCTTTGTCCTCCCAGGGACTCCACAGAAAGGACAGTAGCTGGGGGAGGGCCCCGTGTTGGCCCTAATATCTCCAGGCCCCATAGCTACTCTGTAGAAGCAGCTCAGAGCTAGAGCAAGTCAGAGCAGGACCCTAGTCTGTGTTGATGGGGTATTGGCACAAGCAGCTTGGCTTAGGCCCCACATCTGCAAATCAGCCATTTCATACACCCACTTGCCTCAGGCTTCTGTGTTACACTGCTCTTTGGCTATAAAGATTACATTTTAAAATTGAATTTGACCCCACGTTACATTCATCCTACCTGGCTTCAGATGCAAACAGGTGACCACCTAAACTTCTTCATTGTGGGTCAACCTATCAATCAGCAAATAAAGCCATAACTCTTACTTAAACTAAATTAATATGTGCATGTAGCAGAGGCTAAGCCATAGAGAAGATAATAGTTTTCTCAATAAAGGTGTTATTATTAGACCAATTCAAACCAAGGAAGCAACTACTTGATTTTCAAGAGAAAATTTTCAGAGGAAATAAGACCAATTTAGAATAAGTGAAATTTCTCCAATGTCTACATGAATTTGAGCAATATCATATCAAAAAGTATTTTAGTTCTGATTAGCCTCACTGACTCTAAAAGTAACCACTAAATTCAGTTTTCTTCCACACTTTGTATTTTCTTGGAAAATCACACACAGTGGATGTTAGTGGGACCACTTCCCATTCCCAGAATATCTCATTCAAGTGCCTGCTTGGGAAAGGAGAAACAATTGCATTTTATTCCAAGATAAATTATAAAATGTAGGATTGTTACCAAAAAAATAAAATGTTTGTCTTTACCTTTGTTGGCCTTGGGGATAAGTGATACTATGGAGCTTTTGATTGGCTTCTTTCCTTGCCTTGCCTTTCCTTTTCTTTCCTTTCCTTTCTGCCAAAAAAGCCAGCTATATGCCTGTATCTTCAACATTTGTTTCAAATTATAAAAGTCACGTGTGATCATGGCACCATACATCTAAAAATGCAAGTACAGCAGCCTGAAAAAATGTGACCAGGCTGTATGCAAGCATTGTATTTATTGGAATAAAAATTAAAAGAACAATCTATAACCTGAGTCTAGTATTTCTTTTTTTTCTCTCTTTCTTTCTTCCTTTTTTTTACTATTCAAAAAAACAGTTTAAGAATATTATGTCTTTGCCTTAATGTTCTTGGGTGTCTGTGTACATCCTACTGACAGAGACAATATTTGCCTTTAGATTATCCTGATGGACAGATGGAAGCTAAATAATCAGCTAGCCAAGCTCAAGGTAGTCTCAATATCTCCCACTGGTTAACAGTGACCAAGGATGTAAGGTGAATTTTAAGAAGAATGATTGGGAAAGATCTCCACATGTACAGGATTCCTACCTTCCTGTAGTTGAGTGAGGGATTCTTTGTAGCCATGAGGATTGAGAGAAGTTTTTAGGTTGCTAATGTTGACTTAAGTCAGAAGATTGAAAGCACACACATGTTAAGAACATGTATTACCTTACTTAGTCCTCTTGACCTGTGAGGAAGATGGGATTGTTCATATTTGTATGATAAAAGATGCCAAATCAGATAGACTCCCCCACTGTACCTCCATTCCACTTATGCTGCCACCTACAGGCTCTTTTTTAATATATACTTTTTATTGTGAAGATACTGTACAGAAGGGTTACAGTTACATGAGCAAGGTAATGAGCCTCCATTTCCTATCAAGCATTGTTACCCCCTCCTTGGTTTTTCCCCTACCATCCCTTTCCTCCCCACCTCCCCAACTCCTCCCTTCCCCCCAAAGTTGTAAAGTTCGTTTCAACATAGTGTCTTGTACATCTCGTTGTTACAGTGGTCATCCTGTATCCTTATTTTAGCATTTTGTTATTTCCCTTCCCCTCCCCAAATTAGAAAAATGTATATACCAGATGCAGGACACCGGAATCAAATACAATGACAACAGGGGTTATACCATGGGGGAAGAACATACAAAGAAACAAAAAAAAATTACATAGTACATTATAACTACATTAAAAAGAACAGCAAGAAAGATAAAATCTTGTGTCCCTATCTTGTGGTTCATTTCACTTAGCATCATCTTATATGGTCATATGTACATAGCTTTTGACCTCTTCTGCTTGTCCACCTACAGACTCGTAAGCAGGTGGACTTTCCCAGTCTAGAATACCCTCAAAGACCTCAACATTTCTTTTCTTTTTTGGGGAGGGGGGGTCGGTCGTGGGGCTTGAACTCTGGGCTTGGGCACTGTCCCTCAGCTCAAGGCTGAGCATTCTACCGCTTGAGCCACAGTGCCACTTCCGGCTTTTTTCTTTTTGCTTATGTGGTGCTGAGGAATCGAACCAGGGCCTCAAGCATGCAAGGCAAGCTCTGTACCACTGAACCACCTTCCCAGTCCCACCTCAACATTTCTTGTAGCACTAGATTTCATAATGCAGTGGAGAGTAGAAACAGCACAGATCTCCTGTCGTCTGAAACAGGCTGAGCTGGCTCTGTTCTATCTGTTATGGTCTCTAGCATAGCATACTTAAGGAAGTGCACAATTTCTTGCCTTGTTGGGTTTTCCTACCTCAGAGAACTTGCTAATACCTATTGGGAATAATTGCTTTGGCAATGTAGAGTTTGTTTCATTTATTTGCATAACTCAAATTCTGTGCTGATTTACTGAGTCATATCTTCCAGCTTCCCAGTTTTAACTTGAGAAAGAATATATGCTGTGTCATTCTACATTCCATGAAAGTAACCACATATTATAACTCAACAGAGATAAAGTTTCTCTGTGAGTGTGTGCATGTGTGTGTGCATGCACGTGCTTGCATGCATGCATGTGGACATGCACATGTGCGTGCACGCACCAGTACTGGGGCTTGAACTCAGGGCCTGGATGCTGTCTCTTAGCTTTTTTACTCAAGGCTGGTGCTCTACTATTTGAGCCACATCTTTACTTCCTGTTTTTTGGTGGTTAATTGTAGGTAAGAGTCTCTCAGATGTTTCTTCTTGGGCTGTCCTTGAGCCATGATCCTCAGATCTCAAACTCCTGAGTAGCTGGGATTACAGGCATAATCCACCAGCTCATGACTTTTCTTTTTTCTCTTAGAGAATGATAGACTCAAGTGTTATTCCAGTGTCTTCTCTAAATGTCTGAAAAAAATCCAGGGTTAAGCCGGGCGCTGGTGGCTCACGCCTGTAATCCTAGCTACTCAGGAGGCTGAGATCTGAGGATCGCGGTTCAAAGCCAGCCGGGGCAGGAAAGACTGTGAGACTCCTATCTCCAATAAACCACCAGAAAACCGGAAGTGGCGCTGTAGCTCAAGTGGTAGAGCGCTCGCCTTGAGCTGAAGAGCTGAGAGACAGCGCCCAGGCCCAGAGTTCAAGCCCCACGACCGACGAAAAAAAAAAAAATCCAGGGTTAATATTCAATGAATGACCTATAAAACTAGGAAAATGGAGGGGAGAGGTTGGGTTAGTAGGAATCAGGGAGAATGACAAAAGGATGTATGGTCAAGATGTATTAGGTAAATTGATTTGTTGAATGGTAACCTCTTTGTACAACCACTTAAATATAATAAAAATATAACTAAAAAAATCCAGGAGCATACAAAGTGCATACCCCAATTACTAGACATCTTAATCTTCTTTCAAATAATTTAAAAGGTTGCTTTTTAAAAGTTTTATTTATAAAACCTTTGTGGTTGTTCCAAACATGCATTAATAAATTTTCAGTGCAGATAAATCAAGAACAGTATTCTCTGTAGTGCTAGCCTTGAGTAAAAAAAAGTGAAGAAGAGCATAATTCCTTGAGTTTAAGCCCCAGCACACACACAAAATAAATAAAAATAAAGTTTCATTGCTTTACTATCATTTACATAATGACAGGAGGTTATTAGCTTTTTGATTAAAATGAAAAGATATTTTACCCTTAAACTTTTTAGAATTTTTTTAGAATGGGGTTGGGCACTGGTGGCTCATGCCTGTAATCCTAGCTACTCAGGAGGCTGAGATCTGGGGGTCAGAGTCAAAGCCAGCTGGGGCAAGAAAGACTCTTATTCCCATTTAACCACCAAAAAGCTGGAAATGGAGCTGTGGCTCCAAGTGGTAGACCACTAGCCTTGAATACAAAAGCGCAGAAACAATGCCTATGCCCTGAGTTCAAGCCCCAACATTGGCAAAAAAAAAAAAAAAAAAAAAATAGGATGGATTCTTACTTACCTAGAATTAGATTGCAATTTGTCCCAGTACTTTTGGGTTTTGATTTAGTAAGTTTCTTATCATTTTCTTTGTTTTCTTAAAAATGAAAGCAAGCTACCCTATGTGCTGGGAATGTGGCTTAATGGTAGAGTGCTTACCTAGCATGCATGAAGCCCTGGCTTCAATCGCTCAGTACCACATAAACAGAAAATGCTGGAAGTGGCGCTGTAGCTCAAGTGATAGAGTGCTAGCCTTGAGCAAAAAGAAGCCCAGGTACAATGCTCAGGCCCTGAGTTCAAGCCCCAGGATTGGCCAAAAAGAAAACAAGCTACCCACAATAAAATTTTAAAATGAAGCTGGGCACCAGTGGCTCATGCCTGTAATCCTGGTTACTCAGAAGGCTGAGATCTGAGAATTGTGATTCAAAGCCAGCCAAGGCAGGAAACTCCATGAGACTCTCATCTCCAGTTAACCATCAGAAAACCAGAAGTGGTGCTGTGGCTCAAGTGGGACAGCACCCAGGCCCAGAGTTCAAGCCTACAACTGATTAAAAAAAAAAAAAAAAGTAAGAAAAAAAAAAAAAGAGCTACCCAGGCTTTGATTAGGTTGATCCATTGAAGAACCATTTTGTGTTTGCATGTGTATGCTAGTACTAGGGCTTAAACTCAAGGCCTGATTTCTGCCCCTTAGCTTTTTCACTCAAGGTTGGTGCTCTGCCACTTAAGCCACACCTCTACTTCTGGCATTTTGGTGGTTAATTGGAGATGAGCATGTCATCAACTTTTCTGCTCAGGCTGGCTTCCAACTAGGATCCTTAGATCTCAGCCTCCTGAGTAGTTTGCATTACAGGCATGAACCCCCAGAGCTCAGCTTCTAATTCATTTTTTGTTAGAAATAATTCTACCTACTTGACTAGCCAACAGCCAAGGATGTGGAGAGATATTTTGGGCTGAAAACATCCTTTACCAAATTTGTATATTGAATCTATAATTTTTTTTGGTTGGTTGTGGGGCTTGAACTTAGGGCCTGGCACTGTCCCTGAGCTCTTTTTACTCAAAGCTAGTGTTCTACCACTTTAACCCACAATGCCACCTCTAGTTTTCTAGTGATTAATTGGAGATAAGCATCTCATGGATTTTCCTGCCTGTGCTGCCTTTGAACCATAATCCTCAGATTGTGACCTCATAACTAGGATTAAGGCATGAGCCATCAGTACCCAGCCTGAAGCTCTAGTGCCTTTGAGTTTAAACATAGAGCCTTCCAAGAGATACTTATGGTGAAATAAAGTCATTGATTTGCTCCTTCTTCCAATCTGTCTCTAAGAGTAGATTAGAACTTGCACAGAGAGACAGCCACGTGACGACAGGGGAAAAAGATGCCATCTATATGCCAAGGATAGAAGCCTCAGAGAAAACCATTCCTGATGACACCTTGATCTTGGACTTCTAGCTTCCATACCTGCAAGATAATAAACTACTGTTTAATCTCTTGAGGCTCTGGTACTTGTTTAGTTGGCTTTAGCAAACTTTCATAGGAGGAACTTCTTCTGAAGCTTGTATTTCTCTGTGTTGCTTACTTTAAACGACATCTTGCTTGTCTTTGCCCATTCTTAGACTCCACAGAAATAAGTTAATATTCTATGTATTCAATTACTTGCTTTTTTATTGTTGTTCAACTATTACACTTATCCATAATGACATGTGATGCTATAGTTCATTTGTGTTCCCTGCTATATAGCATTCCACGTGTGGATATTGTGCAGTTTATTATCCCTTTTACTTGTGATTGACACAAGTCAATTGCACATATCTCTGGATGCACACATCCAAGTGTTTTTCTAGTCTGTGTTACTGAAAGCAAAATTCATGAGCTGTTTTATGTATGTATTGTTTAAAGTGGTTATAAGCTTTTGAGTTTGAACATGTTCAATTGCTTATGCAATGACAAATTATTTCCAAGAATAATTATACTTGTTTTCATCTACAGTAAATTAGACTTCCCCCTGCTAATATTCAGAATTGTCTGCCATCTGTATTTTTGCCAGATTCAATGAGTATGTGTTATCTTATTACTTTGTTAGGTCATTTCTTCTCTCAAGGACTGGTGTGTGGGTGAATATGTCTTTTTCTTCATTCAAAGTTTGTTAAAGACTACAAATAACAAAACTTGTCATCTAAACCCTAAGAACATATTCCATTGGTATGAAATGCATTTATAATGTGCCGCCATCACCAACATCCAGCTGCATTATTCTCCCATTAAAACCAAATCTGTACACACTAATTACCCATTCCTACCCCAGCTCAACCTGGTAGCCACCCTTCTACTTTCTGTCATTATGATTTTGACTATGCTAGACAGCTCATAAAAATGGATTTGTTTTAGACAAGATGTCATCAGGTTTCATCCTTTTTCCCCTCTTTTTTATTGTTATTATAATGGTGATGTACAGAGGGGTTATAGTTACATAAGTAGGTAAAGAGTACATTTCTAAGCTGGGCACTGGTGGCTCACACTTATAATCCTAGTTAAGAAGCTGAGATCTGAGGGTCGCCGTTCAAAGCCAGCTAGTGCAGAAAGTCCATGAGACTCTTATCTCCAATAAACCACTAGAAAACTGGAAGTGGCTCCGTGGCTCAAGAGGTAGAGCTCTAGCCTTGAGCTGAAGAGCTGAGGGACAGCACCCAGGCCAAGAGTTCAAGCCCCATGACTGACAAACAAAAACAAGCAAACAAAAAAAGAGTACATTTCTTTTTGGACAGTGTCACCCCTTCCCTTGCTCTCTACTAGTTTTTTCCTCCCATTCCCACCCACAAGTTGTATAGTTCATTTTCAACAATGGGTCTAGTAAGTACCACTGCTGCAGGGTTTCATCCTTTTAAGACTGAGTAACATACCATTTTGTGTCTACACCACAGTTTGCATAATCTTTCATCCCTTGATGGATGCTTGAGTTGCTTACATAATTTAACTATTATAGTTATGCCATGGATACATGTCTGCAAATATGGTGATCAAGTGGTAGAGCACTATTCAGGAGCAATAAAATCAAGTGAGAGCATAAAGTCTTGTGTTCAAGCCCCAGCACAGACAAAAACAACCAAAAAATACCCTAGAGCCATAAAGTTAGGAATGCAGTTTTACTAGTAGTCAAATAGTAATTGTTTAATCTCATATAAAATCATTTAAGAAGTCTGAATGGATTAACATGCAAAATAACATCTATATAAATAATGAAAATATGCTGAAATATATGCTCACAACAACTGTAACAGTTCAAAGTGAATTTTAAATATTAGGAAAATTATCAAAGTTAAAATTTAGTATATGTTAGAATTTGAAACAAATGGATTGGATAAAAGAAAGATGTGAAAAAGAGCAGCACCATTTCAGAAGACTCATCTGAAGAGTCTCGTGTTAGGATGTCAGTATTACCCAAAGTAATCTGCAGTTTGCTGAACATCCCAAGTTCCTGTGAAATGTTTGGAGACAGAGTCAGTGAACGGTGATAGAGGTTAAATGAGCTCATAGAGTTGCTGAGCTGATAGGTTTGTTGCAGCAAGAGGCAACCTTGCTGGACTTTGATCTTGGACTTCTAAGAGCCTCTACAATTGTGAGAAAATACAGTTCTGACCAACGTTTCTGTTGTTTAAGTTATGCAGCCTGTGGAATTTTGTTCTGGCTTTCTGTGCTGACCAATACAAGGGATGTGGTTATGTTATGGTACAAGTGTGCACAGGATATTATTGGTACACTATAAAAGATGGGCAATACAACACTATGCCCAAAATGAGAGCTGGCATCACATCTAACTACATGGTTAATTAGAGACACCTGTTGAAGACAACATGAGGATGCACCAGAAAATCCACTCTCTGGGAAACTACGGGACAAAAGTCCTGCTTTCCTCAATAAATACATTATGAGAGAAAAATAAGAAACAGAATCCCTAGATGAAAATAGAGGCTATCCACCAACAATAAGTGGACCTGGTTCACATCCTGTTTTTAATGGTGATGGCAATACTAGCTAGATATATGAGGGTACTAAGGAAGTATTATTTTTATTTCTAAGGTTCATATAGTTTAGAGCTATAGACTGAGATGTCTATTTACAAATGATGCTTATCTATAACTTCAAAAACATTATCTAATAGAGGAAAAAAATGTCCCTGTAAGATTCAAAAGCTGCTAGGCACAGGTGGCTTATACCTGTAATCCTAGCTATTCAAGAGGCTGAGATTTGAGGATAGTGATCCAAAGTCAGCCTGGACAGAATAATCCATGCAACTCTGTTTCCAGTTAAGCAGCAAAAACCTAGAAGTAAAACTGTGGTTCAAGTAATAGAGTGCTAGCCTTGAGCAAAAGAAAGCTCAGGGACAGTGCCCAGTCCAGAGTTCAGACCCCAGTACTGGCACACAAAAAAGAAAGGAAAGAAAGCTGGGCACTGGCTTTCTTTATTACAGGCTTGTGCCTGTAATCCTAGCTACTCAGGAGGCTGAGATCTGAGGATGTCAGTTCAAAGCCAGCCCTGGTAGGAAAGTCAGTAAGATTCTTATCTCCAATGAACCACTAGGAAACTGAAAGTGGTGCTGTGGCTCTAAGTGGTAGAGCCCTAGCCTTGAGCAAAAGAGCTCAGGGACAGCAGTAGGCCTTGAGTTCAAGCCCAACAGAAAAGAAGGAAGGAAGGAAAGAAAGAAAGAAAGAAAGAAAGAAAGAAAGAAAGAAAGAAAGAAAGAAAGAAAGAAAGAAAGAAAGAAAGAAAGAAAAGAAAAGAAAAGAAAGAAAGAAAGAAAGAAAGAAAAAGAGAAGGAAGGAGAGAGAGAGGGTGAGAGGGAAGGAGGGAGGGAGGATGAATTGAAGGTTATTGTCAAAACAAGACTGAAGATTGGTCATACATTAACCATTGTGAACGTGAGTGATGGATATGTTGTGATTTATTGTCCAGTGTTCTGTTTGTATTTGAAACTTACCATGATACAAAACTCGAAAAGCAATATAACATTTTATTAATTTGCACAAACTATATGATCTCAAATGGAGTAACTGGGGCCAAATTTACCTGCCTCCTAAAATAGCCAAACAAACATACAACAACAACAACAGTATTTAAGACTTTGGTGCTCAGACAATAAAAAGCTGATCTTGAGAGTTAGAGACAGGACACAAAAGTCATTGTAAGGTGTGCAACTGCCACAGTTTACTGCCTTAAGAGAATTCCCGGACTGCAGCAAAAGGGTCAGAGAACTTGGCATTTCCAGATCCAAGTATCTGGGGGAACCAAGCTAGCATGAGTTGATGGGATAAAGTTCAGAGAGGAAAGAGATGTGCAGACAAAACCCAAGCAATCTGCAGTTGAGTGCTATTCTTTCATGGGGTTAACGGAGTACATATTAACAAATCAAGCAAAGAAAAATTGTGTTTTTATCTTAAGAAATACGGAAAAAGGCACAATGAATTCCAAAGCAGTTCTTGATTAAAATTCTCAGCAAACAAGTCATAGAAACATTCTTAGCCAGGCACCAGTGGTTCACACCTGTCACCCCAGCTCCTCTGGAGACTGAGATCTGAAGATTGCAGTTTGAATCTAGCCCAGGCAAGAAAGTCTGTGAGACTCATCAGAAAGCTAGAAGTGGATCTGTGGCTCAAGTGGTAGAGTTCTAGCCATAAGCAAATTAGCTCAGGGATAGCACCTAGGCCCTGGGTTCAAGCCAGAGGACCAGCACAAACAGCACAAAACAACAACAACAACAAAAAGGAACAGCCTCAGCTAAGTAATGAGAATGTACAAGATGACCATCCTACAGAGTGGTGAAAGACCAAATGCTGTCCTGTGGGGTCAGGGACAAATATCCAGTGTGTACATTCACCACCCTATTCCATTTTGTGGTGGGACTCTACCTAGTGCCTTTTGGGCAAGAAAATGAGATGAAAGCCATGGAAAGTAGAAAGTAAAAACATTTTTATTCTCAGACATGATATCTGTGTAGAAAATCTGATGGAGCTGGGTATGATGGTGTATGCCTGCAATTCCAGCACTCAGGAGATAGAGACAGGAGAGACTGGGAATTCAGACCAGCCTGGGTTACACAGCAGGACTGTGTCCCAAAAGAAGATGGAAGGGAAGAGAAGAGAAGGGAAGGGAAAGGAGGGGCAGAAATGGGAGAAAATAGTTGTTGTTTTTTTTATAGATTTACAAAACCTACAGAGCTAAGAATGAGTTTAGCAAAAGAGAGATATAACATCAATATATAAAAATCAATTGCATTTCTTGGGCTGGGAAGGTGGCTCAGTGGTAGAGCGCTTGCCTTGCATGCATGAGGCCCTGGGTTCGATTGCTCAGCACCACATAAGCAAAAAGAAAAAAGCCGGAAGTGGCGCTGTGGCTCAAGTGGTAGATTACTAGCCTTGAGCTGAAGAGCTGAGGGACAGCACCCAGGCCCAGAGTTCAGGCCCCATGACCAGACCTAAAAAAAAAATCAATTGCATTTCTTTTTTTTTCCAGAGAAGGTCTTATGTAACTCAAGCTGGCTTTGATTTCATGATCTTTCTACCTCAACTTCCTGAGTTCTGGGATTATATGTACCACCATGCTTGTCTTTCTGTTTTATTTTCCTATATGAGTAATCCAAAATTGAAAAATAATGCTCATTTTCCATATCATCAAAAAGATCAAACACTCAAAATAAGGCTCCCAGAAAGAATGAATGACCTGTTAGATTACAGTGGCCACACAAATGATAACAAGCTTGAGACTTAAAATAGAAATTACTTGTCTCCCATTGTGGACTTCAAAGTGTGACATCAGGGTGTTGATAAGAGCTACAGTTCTTTCAAAAGCACTATGAACCAGGCACCAGTGACTCAGACTTGTAATCCTAGCTACACAAAGGGGTTGAGACCTGAGGAAGATAGTTTTCAGCCAGTCAGCCAGGAAAGTCCATGAGACTCATCTCCAATTAACCACCAAAAAATCCAGAAGTGGAGCTGTGGCTAAAGTGGTAGAGTGCTAGTCTTGAGCAAAAAGCTCATGGACAGCACTCAGGCCCTGAGTTTAAGCCCTGAGATTGACACATGCACACACACACACACACACACACAAGGGAACACTCAGGCCCTGAGTTTAAGCCCTGAGATTGACACATGCACACACACACACACACACACACACACACACACACACACACACACACACACACACACACACACACACACACACACACACACAAGGGAACAATCTGTTCCATGCTCATTCACCCTCTGTTGGCACCAGATATTTCTTGGTGTTTTCTTGGCTTATAATCAAAGCATTACATCATTCCCGCTTCTGCCTCCATCTTCCCATCATCTCACGTCTCTCTTCTTTCTCCTCTGTGTGTCTCATATAAGAATATTTGGATAGGGGCTGAGAAGGTGGCTCAGTGGTAGAGTGCTTGCCTTGCATGCATGAGGCCCTGGGTTCGATTCCTCAGCACCACATAAGCAGAAAAAAATAAGCCGGAAGTGGCACTGTGGCTCAAGTGGTAGAGTGTTAGCCTTGAGCTAAAGGGCTGAGGGACAGCGCCCAGGCCCACGATCGGACCAAAAAAAAAAAAGAATATTTGGATAATTTGGGGCAATCATTTCATTTTTAGACCCAAAATGATGTCTGAAAAGATCTTTCCAAATAAGTAAACTTTAAAACCTTAGGGACTGGAAATGGACTTTTAAAATTTTAATTTTTTTTGCCAGTACCAGGGCTTGAACTCAGGATATGGGCACTATTCATGAGCTTTTTTGCTCCAGGCTGCCATTGTAGTACTTGAACCACTTTTCTGTTGGTTAATTAGCTTTAAGAGCCTCATGGACTTCTCTGCTTCAGCTGGCTTCAAACCTCAATCCTCCAATCTCAGCCTCCTGAGTAGGTAGGATTACAGTCAAGAGGGCCTGGCTTAGACATGTCTTTCAGTGAGGGGGATGATTCAACTCATAATATCTGTACACTGAAAACTAAAAGATTTTGCTGAGGGGAATTAAGCAGACCTTTACTAAATGGAAAGGTATGCCTATGAGTCAAAGGACTCAAGATTGTTAAAATAATACACCCATTCATTGATTTATATTTCAATGCAATGCTAATCAAAATCCAAACAGGCTTTTCTTATAGAAATTGACAAAACTATTGTAAAATTTGTGAGGAAGGCAGAGGACTTAGAATAGTGCAGACAGTTTTGAAGAATAAAGTGGAAGCCTTAACACTACCTGATTTGAAAAAACATTATAAAAACCATTATAATCCATGTACTGTTATTACTACAAATAAACCAGTTAATGGAACAAAATAAAGAATCTAGAAATACAAGGTGCTGGTGGCTCTTGCCTGTAATCAGCTGCTTGGGAGGTTGAGATCTAATGATTAGGTTCAAAGCTAGCCCAGGTAGACAAATCCAAGAGACTCATCTCCAACTAGCAAACAAAAGGCCAGAAGTGGAGGTGTGGCTCAAGTTGTATAGCAGTAGCCTTGAGTAAAAAATCTTAAGTGAGAGCATGAGACCCTGAGTTCAAACCCTCACGCAGGCATACACACAAAATAATATTATATAGTTGGCCAGGAAGTTAGTTGAGTATACTTTTTTCTGACTTGGACTCATGAAATGGCTGCAAAAGCAGGAAAAAAGTCTAGCATCTGGACTTCCATTTGTCTTTGTTACTGTCCTAAGCCCTTCTCTCCATAGCCACTTTGCAACTAATAACCTTGGGTTCCAGGAATGACAGGATTGATCAATGGCATCTTTTAGGACTAAACTGATCCCTGAGGAACAGCAGTGCCTTGCAGGACAGAGCACCCTCAGATGAGGGTAATTATCAGTAATGATCAGCCTGTACCCTGGAGTCAGAAAAGTTTTCTCATGAGAACTAGATTGCTCCACTCAAGTGACGACAGTGCTGACAACTTCTCCAGACTGGGAAAACCAGACTGCAATAATGGCCAGACCTCAGCAGTAATGGAATCTCTTAAATGATGCACAACTTTGTCCTCTCCTACTCCTAACTGTTCCTCTACTTACACCAAATGCTCAGGTCTCTCTACCCAGGACATGAACTGAAGTACCATCTTCTCATGGCATCATGCATGTAATCTCGCTTTTCTGACATTTTACTTTCCTAATAAACTATCCT